>NC_043762.1:0-300000 GCF_902148845.1 Salarias fasciatus | reverse complement strand
TACCATGTAATTACAGGGTAACTATGTTGCTAATTACCTAGTACTTTTAGAGTAATTACCAAGCAAATTCCAGGCAAATACCAAGTAACTACCTGGTATTAAGTATTAATTACTGGGTAATTATAATGTATATAGCAACTATGTCGGTAATTGCCAAGTACTTACTAAGTAATTGCTAAGTAATTACCATGTAATCAATGGGAAATGTGGACTTTTTACTAGGTATTACTAGGTACTGCTAGGTGTTTACGCTATGTATTTCCCTAGTAGTCAAGTGTTTTTTACTACTTATCTGGTAACTTCTTAGTATTTCCCAGTAACTACAACATTTACCTGGTAATTACGGTTGAACTGTAGACTACTGCAAAAGGAAGTGAGGCCTGTTTCCACACTATTACCTGGTAACTACTTATTCGTTACCCAGGAACTGCAAAAATACCTACCTCGAAATTACATAGTTATTCAAGTGGATTTGTACTGTTAAAGGAAGTGAGGTCTGTTTCCATGTTATTACATGGTAATTACTCATTTATTACCCAGTAAATAGAAAAATATTTACCTGGAAATTACATAGTAATTAAAGTGGATTTGTACTGTAAAAGGAAGTGAGATCTGTTTCCATGTTATTACATGGTAATTACTCATTTATTACCCAGTAAATAGAAAAATATTTACCTGGAAATTACACAGTTATTAAAGTGGATTTGTACTGTAAAAGGAAGTGAGGTCTGTTTCCATGTTATTACCTGGTAATTACTCAGTATTTAGCCTGTTACTCGGAAACTTTCACATACCCCACACACTTGCACCAAAAATGCAGCAAACCCCATCAGTGTCTGTGATCCATTCTCTGAACAGCACACTGTATCTGTCAGGAGATCAGAGTTTCCATCAAAACCACCATCACCAGCCATCACATTACATTAAGATGAACGCATTATTATTACACTTCCTCACTCCAAACACCTCACTGTGACCGACATGCAAAACAAGAAAGCTGCCAAAGATAAACATTTTAATCAAATGGAGTTCAACTTCTTATAAAACAATTTACAAAACAGTGCACATTTTTAGCAGTCAGGCACCTTTTTTTTTGAGAAACAGAACAGATTTCTTTTGCAAAAAACAAAATACAAAAAACATTGATAAACAATCACTATAAATCAACATTAATAAGCAAACTGCTCCAGTCTTGTGAATTCACATCATGTGTTTTCTGCAGACCCGTCTGGTCTACAGGAACCCTTGATCTCCATCATCTCGAATACCCAGGACCGCCGTCGCCAGGTGTTGTCACGTTGTCCACGTCCAGACTTGTACCTCCCTCAGCGTGATGAAAACGAGGACCGCACAACTGTTCCTTCTTAATGCTCAGGGTTTATTCACTTTAACACCCAAACCCCAAACGTGAGAGCTGAAAACATACAAATATACATATTAATAAACAGAAACTTACACAATAAACAAATATACACATTGCACAAAACACAAATATCTTTAAACCTTCAAATATACACATGAAACCGACATTACAACCGAAATATCCACCCAAGCCTGGACATGAGACCACAGCCAGACCAGCACCAGCTGCAGAGCTCCACACTACCACCACGATAATGATCAATAAAACACCAAGCAAAAGGAAATATACACACCTCACTGGCTGCTTCACATTGTAAACCGTTTGTATTTGCTCTTTTTACATACTTTTTGGAGCGTTTTTTCTCTGAAGAGGTTCAAATACACTGAGGAAGGAGAGACACACTGAAACACACCACACAATCACACACACAGAGGGAGACCGACAGGAAGAAGGAGTGTGTGGAGACGTGGACACAACAGAGGAGTCAAAATAAAACAAGAAATGACTCAACAAGTCATTCTGAGTCTCTGACTGAACTGAACTTTGCTGCATCAAGGATGTTTCAAAAGGCTTTTCTCTGGCTCCACCCTCCATCTCTCAACTCCACCAATGAGATGGTTTGTGTTTTCACAGCTGGAAACAGAAGCAGCTTGATGCTGAGGAGGAAGACTGCAGCAGAAAACCTCCTGTCTTCATCCCACTGCAGAGTCATGCAGCTCCACCTGCTTCTTGGTTTTGATGGAAACTCTGATCTCCTGACAGATACAGTGAGCTGTTCAGAGACTGTATCAGACACTGATCAGGTTTGCTGCATTTTTGGTGCAAGTTTGTGGGGTATGTGAAAGTTTCCGAGTAACAGGCTAAATACTGAGTAATTACCATGTAATAACATGGAAACAGACCTCACTTCCTTTTACAGTACAAATCCACTTGAATAACTATGTAATTTCGAGGTAGGTATTTTTGCAGTTCCTGGGTAACGAATAAGTAGTTACCAGGTAATAGTGTGGAAACAGGCCTCACTTCCTTTTGCAGTAGTCTACAGTTCAACCGTAATTACCAGGTAAATGTTGTAGTTACTGGGAAGTTACCAGGTAAGTACACTCAAAAAAGTGAATAAGGTGGGTTGTGCATTGTATATTATTTTTATGTGTTAAGTTTATTTAAAATACATGTCTTTGTTAGGTTGAAATATTTTTTTCTTATGAAGTCCATGTAATTATGTCTTTCATTGTGTGTACAAAAAAATTATGTGTTGGTCAATCACAAACCATTTAATTTAAGTTAATTATGACTGAAATACTTATTACACCCAGAAGGGGGCAGTATGAAGAAGATTGAAATCCTTCAAAGTACGCATGCGCAAACTGACACTCAGCTTCCTCGGTTTTGGCGGTGAAGTTGCAAGCGGCTGGTGTTCGTCTGCTGACCTGAGAGGTAGGAAGATGTGTTTTAATCCATACTTATTGTAGTATTTTCATATTGTGTATAGCTTGATTTTATATTTTTGAGAACACTTTTTATATATTTCTTAAGTATTTGTGTTTCAGAGAGCAGTAATTTGTCGGTCAAGGACGTCGGGGGGAGGGGGTCTGACGTTAGGTCTACTCAGAAATAAATTCAAAGGATACCCTAAAATACTATACAAACCTCCAACCTAAGTGGAGTCATTTTCTGGAAGTATTCTGGCCTGTGATGTTGAAGGTTGACAGACTTTGTTAGCTACTAAAATAAAGCACCAGTGGCACTAGTTGAACTGGGAAGCGGTGTCTGCGGCGGATGCTAACCGCTACCGCTAGCCGAAGTTAACATCGAGCTAGCTCGTGACGGTGGCTCTCCAACATGTTAGGGCATGTTCACGTTCTCCACATTGCGCGGCTGAAGAACGCTTTGGACCTACGCTGACTGCGGATGCGCACGCGGTTCCATCCTTGCGACATTGTGAGTTCTCAGGGACGCGTTCCTAACACATGCGCATTGAGAGACCGGCGTGCACTAGCACTTGTTAACATCCAGACAGCTACTGGGGCTGGTAGCCCACCTACTTTGCTGCAAGTCTAGCATTTATTCTGGGGGAAAAACACCCCTCTCTTACCGTTTTAAGTTTAGCATTGTAAATTGCAAAGTTGAGTGTGCTTCTTTTTCCCTCACTGAAGAGTTAATACTAATCTTACCCTCTCGCATTTGCAGGTGAATGATCTTAAAACTTAAAACAGCTCTTCATCCGTCACAGTTTTGAAGACGTGACATGTTTATATGTAAGTATAATTGACTTAACTGTTAACTCACGTTATTATGCTTTGCTTTATTTTTACAATGCTTTGATAAGTAGTTTTAGACTTATTCTCAAAGTGTGCCACATGAGGTATTGTTGTCCTGAAATGTTGAGCTGTCCTTGAAGATTAGAAGTGGCTATTACAGCAGTAAACCATTGGTGTGATTTTGAGGGAGAGCTGCAGAAATTATTTACTCAGTAAGTGCAGTTTCCCAGATCAGAGTTGCATTTGCTCTGAATTTGTGATTTAGGACCCAGCTATGATGTGATCACACATCCTGGTGTGTCACTATGCTTTCTATAGAAGTTCAGTGGATCTTTTTCTAAAAGACATTTGTTTATATTCTTTCAAAGAAGAATAAATTAATTGAAGCCATCTAGCTGCATTTAACAGAGGAAAAAAAACATATGGGAAAGTTACCAATTTGTGGACCTGCGATATGGTAAGCTGTGAACTGCATGGCACTGATGAGTTTCAAAGCAGTATGGCAGGCTGATCGACTCTGTGTTACATTTGAAACTTTTTTGTGCACATTCATGTACACTTTGGAATCTTTGGAGTCCCATCCTGCCCCCCCCCCCCCCCCCCCCCCCCCCCCCCGGTTTTGTTTTGTTTATTACTTTGGTGGAGTGCATGTAAGGTTTAAAGGAAGTGTATTTTCTGTAGGACCCTGTTCAGCATATACAAATTACGTTCATTTTTTTCTTTTTATCTTCATGTTGCAATATTCCAGGTGCTGATTAGAGAGTGAGTCTTCTTTAATGACCTTCCTCATCCTCCTTCCTGCCCATGGCCCAGTATTCGTAACAGGTATGTTCAAAACTAGCTGTGACTAACTGTGAATTGAATTGCCAGTGTTTTTATTTTAAGAAACATTTATCAGGTGACTAATTCTCTTACTCTTGTTCTGCTAATGTATTTTTTTGATTTCCCTTTCTTTTTGAAATTCATAATGAACTACATAAATTTATAGATCCTTTTACCATGATGAATTTCAGATCCTGGGTGTGAACGCTGTTTCCTTACTCATTGAAGCGGTGTAGCTGGCAATACTGAGCTTGGCCGTGGTATGTTAACAGTCAGACTTTTCCTTCTTAAAACTGTTTTACACATTGAGTTTCCTTTACCAATATATTCTTTGTGTTGTTTTTTTTATGCCCCCTCCCCAGACTTAAATGTGGCAGTGTAAAGGTTGCAGTTCAAAGACCTCAACTAGAGGCCAATTACTTAAACATTACAGATTAAAACATCCACATTATGGGCGCATGCACCCATATCCTTGCCCATATAGTAGTTGTCCATGTACATTTAAGTCATGGAATTCGCTCAGGTCACATTTGTGTCGAGTCCACACTAGAGAAACATCACAGCAAACATTTACATCAGTGACATTCAGCTGTCAAGTTTGTGGGTTCTCTGAAGTTGCCTCTGAAAAGGAGTATTTCACTCATATAAATGTGCATCTCAAAGCCAATGAAACAGTGCCCTGTATGTTCAAGGGTTGTACATTTATGACAAATATTTATGGGACATTTAAATCACATAAAAATAGAAAACACCTTGGTTGCACTTACAGTGACTTTAAACCTGGAATAGTTGCAGAAAGAGACATTTTTGAAAGCTCAAGTGTTTCAGGTGAACATGGAGACAATGCAGAATCAGAAGAAGCCCAGCCTGAAGTACAGTCTAGTTTTCAGAGAGACTGCTCAGAAAATCCTGAGAAGATGATAGAAGAGAAACTTGCAGCAGTGTTGCTTAAACTGGAAAACATACTCCATGTTCCCAGTAATGCAGTCGACGAGCTTTTACAGGACTTGCACTTCCTAATGAGTTCTGCATCCCAGACTACATTAAATGCCACGGTGTCAGATTTTTGTGCTAAGCATAATCTTGTCCTTGATGCAAAAGAAACTGAGGAATTGGCCTCTGCCTTCAGTCTTGCTAATCCTTTGACCAAAGCAATTGGAGATCAGGGCCCACTTGGCACTGCTTTTAAACGAAAACAGTACTTTAAGGACAGGTTCCAAGTTGTTGAACCAGTTGAGTATGTTTTGGACAAGGAGCGCAACCATACCTACCAATATGTACCATTATTGCAGTCATTGCAGCAGCTTCTTAGCAAAGATGCTATAATTGGTGATGTGGTGGAAAACTACAGTGCTCACCAAAAAGAAACTGCTCAACAAGAATACAAGTCATTTCAGGATGGTGAGTTTTTCAAACAAAATGAGTTCCTGTCGTCAGGAGAATTGAGAATAAGTGTTACCCTCTATGTTGATGAGTTTGAAGTGTGCAACCCTCTGGGAACTTCCAGAAAGAAGCATAAACTTTGTGCTGTGTATTGGATTTTGAGCAACTTACCCCCAGGCCAGCACTCTTCTTTGTCATCTATCTACTTGGCAGTACTGTGTAAAAGTAACTACATCAAGGAATACGGATATGGAAAAGTGCTTGAACCTCTTTTGTGTGATCTGGTTGTCTTGGAAGAGCATGGCGTGTTTGTCCCGCAGATTGGAAAAAATATTCAAGGCACAGTACAATGTGTAGCTGCAGATAATCTGGGTGCCCATGGTATTGCGGGCTTTGTGGAAAGTTTTTCAGGGGAGTATGTTTGTCGATTTTGCACAGGTCGTTTCAGTGACTTTCAGACCAAGCAGGTTCTGTCGGGTGAGTTTAATCTTAGATCAAAAGACGAACACAAAGAACACGTCAAACACGCAGTGGAAAGTGGAAAGCCTTGTGTTGGAGTGAAAAGGCCATGTGTGTTGACAGAAAATCTTTCTCATTTTGATGTAACAACTGGATATCCACCTGATGTACTCCACGATCTGTTGGAGGGTATTGTTCCAGTGGAACTTGCACAGTGCCTGGGTATGTTGATATCCAAGCAATACCTGTCTTTGGACACTTTAAATAAGGTTATTCTCAGTTTCCCTTACAAAGGAGACGATAAAACAAACCGACCCCATGTTGTGCCACAAAAACTTTTAAGCAAAAAGACAATAGGTGGCAACGCAGCTGAGAATTGGACGCTCTTAAGATTGCTGCCTTTCATGATTGGAGATGTTATACCTGACGGTGAACCAGTGTGGGAGATAATTCTGGATTTAAAAGAGATAGTGGAACTTGCTGTCTCCCAGATCCATACTGAAGAATCCATTGGATATCTTCAGTTCAAAATATCTGATCACAGACAGAAATATCAAGAAGCATTTCCCACCCAAAAACTCCTCCCAAAGCATCACTTCTTAGAGCATTACCCTCACATGACCCGGTGTTTTGGTCCTCTGGTCGGAGTCTGGACCATGAGATTTGAGGGCAAACACAGTTTTTTTAAGGAAGTTGCCCATCACACCAAGTGTTTCAAAAATATTGCTCTAACACTCTCAAGAAAACACCAGATGATGATTGCATATCACTTACACTCATCACGTCCACAGAAACCTGGAGCTGAAGTATCGAGTGTATCAAGAGTCCCTGTTGAGATGCTGAAAGATGACGTGTCATTGCCTCTTAAGCAGATGTATCCAAACATGGCAGAAGTAAACATGGCTAACAGTGCAGATTACAAGGGGATCAACTACAGAAAGGGAATGATAGTCATTTGTGGGTTTACGGATGGACTACCTGAATTTGGAGAGATAATAAGGATATGTGTACTTCAGGATACTCTGAATTTCATAGTCAAGAGGTTCTCAGCTTGGTATAGGGAGCACTACCGGGCCTTTGAACTGCAACCATGTCCAACTGGGACAATGTCCCTGATCACACACGATGAACTGGCAGAGAAGTACCCTTTACACGACTACTTTGTTGGGCCCCTTCGACTGGTTACATTCAAAAGATATCCATATATTAAAAGCTCGTGTTGAATATGTGAGTAAATGGCTTTCATTGATAGCTTACTAAATGTGCAATTTATTCTCACTAACATGAGCACCTCAAACTTACCTGTCACTAGAGATGGGTAAATGACACCTCATGAACCATTATCTTAATTTTCTGAAGCCAGTAGAACTACATTGGTTTAAAAAGGGCTGAAGGGTTGACAATGAAGTGTTTCTCAAACATTTTTCCAACAGCACCACCTTGTGGCCTCAGAAAATAACGACAGTGGTTCATAAGACCTCATCTGCCCATCACTACCTGTCACCTCTGTCCACTTGGCTGTTTACTAACCTGTTCTGTGCATGAACTAACTCCCATGTCACTGGTAGGGCTGGGCATTATTTGGATATCATATTGCTTGTGATATGAGATTTATTATCTGGAATTTTGGATATTGAAATATCAGAATATGGTATAAATGTTGTGTTCCTAGGTTTAAAAGCCACATTCATTAATTCATGTTTTACATCAATGTGATGATATTTTCTGAACTAGCAATTTACTTTCACCCCTAGTTTATAAATGACGATTAAAAAAAATCAACTTGCGTAAATATTTTCAGGAAGTACCACAGTCATCCCCACTATATCATCACAATATCAGTATTGGGGTATTTGGATAAAAACATCATTATCTACTCCAACTGAAAGCAACTATTCTGAGCACTGTTAACCATGGTATTACACTTAATTTTTCATACTGCTGTCATTATGTCGCTGGCTTCTGTCTGTGGATTTCTCAGTGTTTGTTTCAGTCTCCTGTTTGATTTTATATATGACCAAAGTCAATTTGTTTCTTTATAATTTGAATGTTTTTAATTTATACAAATTTAATGACTTTATATTTTTGTTTCCAGCTTCTCTAGTCTGACACATTTGGATGATGGCTGCACCAGTAAAACTCCGGATTATCCTTGGTTCCAACAATGCTGAAAAACTGACCATACAATCAGGCATGCCAACGTCTGTTGAGGATCTTGCAAATGAGATCAAACGTCAGTTTGATATAGAGGGGGACATTAGACTCCAGTATATGGACAGTGACTTTAACGAGTTTGTTAACCTTAACCAAATAAGCGACATTCAAGACAAGAGCACAGTGAAAATCATTCACTTGTCAGATGCTCTGGACCTCAGCCAAGGCAGCATGAACCAGAGTAGAGAAGAAGCATCCTCGTCATCTTCTGACACAATCATACTCTCCTCTGATTCAGAATCTTCTCGATCACATTGGCCCAAAGAATTCCAAATTCCAAAGTTCTCTTATGATGTGGAGATGCAACTTCGAAGTGCAAACCAGGACTTTGTATCAAGTGGAGTTCTTCTGACCCCCGGTCACAAGCTTAAATCAGACATCCTGGAAAGTCTTGCTCAGGAAATCATCAAGTTCAAAGCCTATCCCTCAAACTTGGAAATTGAATCTGTTGCTGAAGCACTAATCAAAGCACATCCATGCTTGAGAGAACAGGGATCCTTCAGTGGTTTCTACGGCTGGAAGATAAGCCTTAAGTACAAGATGGCGAACTACAGGACAAAACTTCGAACCTTGGGGTGCCCTGAACTGAGCATCAATTCCCTCAAGCACAAACCTGCAGATCGATGTCAGCCTGCCTATGATGTCAAAAAGCCGAGGAAAGCTGAAGTAAATTTTTGTCCGCCCTATCCTGCTGGAGAGACCAAGGACAGCCTTGAAGGGGAAAGATTGGCGTTGCTGTCTGAGGTGAAGAAGAGACACAATGACAAAGTTGTCAAAGAAAAGATGGCTAAGACCTTCGCATACAGAAGGCAGGAAGTCGTCAGAGACAAGCCCATGATCGCGGAGTTCAAGATCAGGTGGCCAGGACTGTTCACTGTGGCAGAGGTAAGAAATGCTTTTTAAATCAGCTTTAGTCCAATTTGTTTATTTTTTTCACATGGGGATGTTAATCATTTACTGTAAAATGTGTGGTTGTGGGCTTATATTACAGCGCAGCCTGTTTTTGTATGTTCTTGTGAGAGTATTTCCCTTTTTTCAATGTTTTAATAGGGACTCATAATAATAATTTGACATTATGTTTTCAGGTGGAAGCAGAATTTGTGAGGATCACTACTGGTCCCCTTGTCTCAAGGTTCCATGCACAGCTTGACCAACACACTGCCCAGCTCATCAAAGTGCTCAAGAAGAAAGGAGGCTCTGCAGGGACTAACATCAGCAGGATTTTGGTCCCAATCACACAGGTATGTTTTGCTCGTGACAGTGAACAATATGGAATTCTAAACTGATGGTGCTGACTCAGTTTTGACAAGTATACTGGCAAGTTAACCGTCTCAATAATATTTTGTTTTGTGTTCTTTTTTCCACTCTCTTTAGAATGAAACTGTTGAAAAGAGGAGGGAGTGCATCCTCAGAGCACTTTGTATCTACCTCAACGAAGACCCGAGCATCCTCTTCAAAGAATACCTGGTTGGTAATTTTAATAGTTGAGTGTAATGAGTAATCTATAATAAATCCATTTCAATTTTAACCTCTGGGAGTGTTCCCAAGGTCAGTGACAATGGTTCGATGGTGCCCTTGGTGTGACTTTGTTAGTGCTCCATTTTGTTGTAACAAGTCAACTTAAAGGAAAAGTATGGTTTAAACAGCTTTCACGTTTATAGAACGAAGTTGAACAATCTCCTCACCCAGAAGGCTTTTCTGATCCGAACAGTGCTTCGGGAGAAATTTAGATCCAAAATCAAGCGGCGGACATCCGTATACAGCTAGCAGACGGGGAATCGGTAACACCGCTCCTAAAACGGCTTTAATCGTCCAAAAACTTATTAGTTTCATCATGGTCCGGTCACGCCACTCCTCCACGTCCACAACATCTTCATCCGATAGACATTCGTCCATTTTGCACTAAACTGGAAGAAGAAAGTTGTGTAGCCGCCGGTAGCCCCTGAAACAATGGCCCGTACTGCGCATGCGCACGGTTCCTGAACTGAAAGCTTTGTTTACGGCTGCCGCACGCATGCTGAAATAACTCTGCTGACAAATTCATTCTCTAAAATTTTGGTGGAAATCACTCTAGACTCACTTTTTGAAATATCATGTGATTTTCATTAGGAAGGAACCTGAGAGGCAAAAGTTTATCTTTGGAATTCAACAAAATCTGTGATTTCATAGATTGGTTGTGCTTTTTTTCCTCCCCTATGTAAAGGATTCTGATGGCACTGATGCACAGAGGAAGTTGGAGCAGCTCACCCTTGGCATCTACACCATCAAAGTGGAGGGAGGTGATGCCACCACTCCTCCTGCTGATGTTGGAATTGTGATCGAGGGTGTTGAAGTTCTACATGACCTGGGAGATGTCGCCTCTGCATGTGCACTCTTAATGGGTGTAATATATGCACTGAACCTCAGTTATCCTAAAGAACTGAAGACATACTTTGAGGTACTTCAGAAGCTCTTCCTTCAGCTTGATGCTGGCAAACTCTCAACCAAGGTACAGATGCTCAAGAACAAGCTGTATCAATGAACCAAACATTGATTTGCATGCTGTGTGAGAATAAAATTATCACTTTGAAAATGGAGGGAAAAAAAACTTCAAAAATATTAAACATGTGGGAAACTACTAACAAAAGAGAAAATTATAGTGGAGCAGGGTTCCCACACATTTAAAAATCTTTGAAAAGTCAGGGATTTGAATTTCTTCCATTTTTTTTTTTTTTTTTTTGGAAGTGGGGGGTTTGGGGTTTTTTTTGTTTTTGTTTTCTTGCAGAAATAGAAACGGCAAATCTTTGCTGAAGTTCTTGTTCATGTTCATAACCAGTTAAGAACTCCTTAAAGCTACAGCAGGAGCTGACATGTTTGTATAAATGCTCATAGCAGTTTTTTTTTCCAACCACACTGCTAAATTAAAGGTTTACAGCAGCATATTTGTATTAGTGTGGCTATTACATTTTTTGGAAAAAATTGAGATCACATGTTTTGTTGGATGTTTCATTTGTTTGTGCTGGATCAAAATGAATGAGAACTGTTAATGTTGGGTAACAATGCTGCAACACAAGTTGACCTGTTAATATACATTTCACTTCAGATATTCCCTCAACAATATTAAAATGAAAGTTGACAGGAGAATATGTGTTGTTATGGTGGAGTTGTGCTGTTACAACAAAAAAGAAAATATAACTCCAAGCTTGTTGTGGTGTAGGACTGCACGAAAGCAGTTTACAGTTGTTGGTAGTAAACTGTGCTGCACAGGGTTTTATTTTGGACCAAGTGGCAACAAAATGTTAAATATTTGTCAATAAAGGAAATAACTAATATGTTGGGTGTACGGAATTTATTTGTGAGGAACCTGTTGACAAACTAGAATTAGGTCATACTAATTAGTATAAAATAAATTGGATGAAAATATATTTTAATTAATTGAAATTAAATTTAATATTTTACTTCTATGAATAAAACACATTTAAAGGACAAATGTAAAATATGTAGCCTGAAAATATTTATGTCCATATAACATTATTTGATTGGATCAGCTTAAATATCTTTTGTTGAACAGAAGTATTTTTATTTAGTTGGGCCAATTCACATTGTGTAAAGTTAATACAAGTTTATTAAGTTCGATTAACTTAACAGTTTTGCTTTTAACTAACATAATTCACTTTCGTGGAACCTGTTGACAAAATAAATTTAATTAAAGTCAATGTTTCATTTTTTTGAGTGTATAAAAAACACTTGACGACTAGGGAAATACATAGCGTACACACCGAGCAGTACCTAGTAATACCTAGTAAAAAGTCTACATTTCCCAATGATTTCATGGTAATTACTTAGCAATTACTTAGTAAGTACTTGGCAATTACCGACATAGTTGCTATATACATTATAATTACCCAGTAATTAATACTTACTACCAGGTAGTTACTTGGTATTTGCCTGGAATTGGCTTGGTAATTACTCTAAAAGTACTAGGTAATTAGCAACATAGTTACCCTGTAATTACATGGTAATTTTACAGTAACTTCTCCTTATTACATGGTACTTACCTTGCAATTACCACGTTAATACATGGTAACTACCGTACTGTAAAAGGAAGCGTTACCTGTTTTTCCTCTCCAGCAGGTGAAGAGGGCAGGAATACAAATCAGACGATGACTTTACTTCCTCTTCTTCCTCCTCTGAGGTTCTGGCTGATGCTCATGTGATCAATCTGATTCTCTGTGATGTGAAAACACTGCTGTGGCTTGATGTGATGGAGAGTGTGTGAGTCCCTCTAGTGGATGTAGAGGAGGATTGTGTTGTCTTTGCTCCAAAGGTTTTCGTCCACAGTTGAGCTGTTTCCTGTCACTGTGGGCTGCAGAGCACAGTAGTACACAGCAGAGTCAGACAGCTCAAGCTTCTGGATCTTCAGAGGAACTGATCTCAAGCTGGAATCCAGTGTGGATGAATATTTTTCTTCATCCTCTGTTTTCCCCTCACCGAGCTTAAAGCGGCTCAGGATGAATTTGGGGCTTTTGTTTCCTTCCTGTTTGTACCAGAAGAGATAATAATTTGAACTAGAAGTGGTGTTATAGAGACAGTCCAGTGTTATTGAGTGTCCTTCATCAGCAGTCACTTCTCCTCTTGGTTGCAGCACGTTGTCTTTTTGAGCTCTGCATCCTGTAAAACACCAACAAACAGTGTGAGTGTGCTGCTAGAGAATCATGTCCATGTTGGGTTGATGTGAGAGAAACAGAGTTGTGTTCATACCAAGGCTCATAGCAGCCAGCAGCACTGAGATGAACAGAGGCCTCATATCTGCAGTGATGAGTAACTGTGAGCTCCAGCAAGTAGAAAGAAGGCTGTGATCTCTCTGTTTAGTCTTCATCAGCACTCAGCTGGTGGATTAGGAGGAGGAGCCTGATCACAGTGACAGGACTCCTTCACAGCTCTGTCTTCTTCCTCCTGATCATCACGTCACACTGAACACACACTTCTGCTGCTCAGACTGACAGCAGCAGCTTGAAGGTGGAGCAGCTCCAGCAGCAGCAGAACATCTGGTCAGGTGTCACTGCCTCCTGCTCTCCTCCAGTCTCAGGTGTGCTGGACACTGCCAGGTTGGATGAAGCTCTGACATCCATCCAGGACTTGATGGAGAGATGAGATGAGTCCTTTGTCCTGAGAATCCTTCAGGGTTCAGTCAGAGGAGCTGGAGGAAGTGTTGGTCAACAGGGAGCTCTTCGCCGTTCGACCTGCCCCCTGCGCGTACATGTCAATGGCGTGCACTGACCCTGGTTCAGTGCGGCGTAGAAGGACGGAGCGTCGTTGCAGAATGGCGGAGAAGAATGTTTGGGGCTTTACTTACCGGTGAGTGCGCCAGAACTTGGCGTAGTGCAAATAAAGAAAAACGAAGAAACGAAGCGCTGAGGACAGGTTACGCCAGGAACACACTGGACGCGGAAGCACCGCGCGCATCGCGTCTCTGCTCCCTCCTCCAATGGGGTGGGAGCTGGGCGGAGCCTTGGGGAGATGCTACATTCGTGCTACATGCTAGTTTTCCAAGATCGCCAACCCTAGTTTTAAATCGAGATTAAATGTTTTAAACAACTGGCTCTGAGAAAAGGGCAAATTCTGTTTCCTGCTTCCTGAAGAAGAGAAGCATCAGACATCTCCTGGATGTGTCCCTGCATTCAGACTCATTCTTTACATGACAAGGATCTGTTTTTATTTAAATGTATTGATGAATGAGTGACCTTGAATTTAAGTGTGAAAGTGTTGGAACTGAAATGACACAATTTATTCCACGACATTCGACTGGAGGGCGCTGTTCTAAAGGACGTTCGTTTTGATGTGAACCTCCTCAGTGAGCAGCTGTCAGGTTTTTGTAGAGAGGTTGTGTGTTTCCTGTCACTGTGGGCTGCAGAGCACAGTAGTACACAGCAGAGTCAGACAGCTCAAGCTTCTGGATCTTCAGAGGAACTGATTTGTCTTTGAGCTCAGCACCAAATCTGTCTTTGGGGAAATCTTCTGCATTATAGACTTTCTTGGAAACAAGTTTCAAAATGTACTTCGGGTAACTGTTCACTGATTGTTTGTACCAGAACAAATATGGACTTGAGTCGGAGGTCTCAAAAGTACAATTCAGTATAACTGAGTCTCCTTCAGCAGCAGGAACATCTCCTGATGGCTGCATCACTTTGTCTTCTCCTTTACACTCTGGAGAAGAAGAGAACATGCAGAGAAGAGAGGAATCAATACAGATGATTGACTGAAGGAGAACAATTAGTATTGAAGAGTTTTCAATAAATGTCAAGCATGAATGATTTTTTTTTCTCAAGGTCACAACATCAGCATAAATGCTGGAGTGTGATTTAGTGGATCCTGAACATTCAAAGTTCTTCATGTAGAGCTCAGTGATGTGTTCAAGTGTTTGAAGAGGAAACATGTAGAGTTTTGTATCTTACCAAAGAAAAGAGCAGCAAGAAGAATCCACAGCCAATGTTCCATGTGTCCAACAAGGTTTCAGTCACCAGGAGAAAGTAGCTGATGTTCAGCACTCAGTGTGACAATAGTTGTCTTCACAGCAGCTCTTCTTATTGACACAATGGTTGAACACAGTGCAGAAGTAGAGCAGCAGCTGCTGGATCATGTGGCCCTCTAGTGGAGCTCCAAAGTTGACTTGAACAGTGTGAAAAAAGTCTTCCAGCAGCTTGTCAGAGAGTCACTGACAGACTTTCAGCAGCTCTTTCACTCATTCAGAGGAGGGAACCTCAGAGGGGTTTAATGACTGGAGTCCAGACAGTTGGGGAGTGAATCAGAAGTTAGCAGATATGAAACTGCAGCCATCACAACTTCACTTTTGATGAATTAATTTAAAAAAGAGAGAATATTACACTGATAGCAACATCATTCATTTGCCATCAGAACATGAATGTACTGTGAATGTTGGATGATTAAATGCACCTGACTGATTTTAAGACAAAGTTTTGAACATATATTGGCCACTGCAGTGTATGAGGCACAGGTGTCCAGGCCCTTCTGGATTCTCAGAACATTCATTAAAAAAATAACAAAGTACAGCAGTGTACCAGAATCGTCATCCTGCTCCTGCACACTGAACACCATTTCAGTGTTGGAGTTGAACAGCCTCAGCAGTGCTTCATCTGAACCTCGTCCATATTGACCATGTCGAGTGGTGCAATTCAACGCTCTGTTTAGTAGTGAACTTGTGGATTCAAGACACAAGTGTTAGAGATATATGATAACAGTAATATTATTACTCTGAAGTGTGTGTGTGTGTGTTTTTACCACGTGTCTCTGCCTGGAGCACCGTCACCATCACATTCAGCTGCTCTGTTTTCTCCTGTGTTTCTGGACGTTGTCACCATCCTCTGCTGTAAAGCCGAACTCATCTTCATTCTTTCATTGAGTTCAAATCTAGTTTGAATCCCAGAATTGATTAGATGAGTTTCTTGTTGATATTTTCTTGTTTGGACTTTCAAACCTCTGTGTAATTTATCTCCCCCTCTGCTCAGTGAAGGGGAGAGCGGAGGCTTTCAGGTCACTTTATTATATTGTCCTCTCTGCACAGAGATGCATTTATTTTTAGTAACAGCATTTTATAGTGAGCAGCATCCATTTGTCTTCTAATCCTGGCCACGTTTGCAAAGCTCGGATGAAAACAATGCTGCTCTGCAGTCTGCACTGCTGCTATGAGTTTAATTTTAATTTCAGAATTTAAATGATCTGGTAGACTCATCAAAAACATTTTCTGACCCACACCTCGCGGGGTCAAATGCATCAAGTTCCCACGTCCAGTGAATGCTCTGGCAGCTGTCCAGGGTGCTGAACCAGGTGACCAGGACAGCTTTTACAGACATCTCAGTCCTACTCGGAGTTTTTGTGGCGTGTTTGTAAACCGCTGCTCAGGGACTGCTGGGTCTAAATCTGGTGGTGGTTGTGTCTGTCTGTGTCCTGCTGCTTTGGGTGTGGCCCTCTGTGTGAGTCCCTACCTCTGTGTACGCCTCGGCACACATACTTCAGTGTGTGTGTGTGTGTGTGTATGTGTGTGTGTCTGTCCTTTCCGGATCTCACATTTTTCCCGTGGCCTTGTTTTTCCCTGGTTCCCTCCTTCTATCAGTCTCTTATGTCATTGTCCAGTTGTCTCTCGTCTCCCCTCCATTTAAGCCAGTGGTCCCCAAACTACGGCCCACGGGCTGGATACGGCCTGCCTTCGGCACGGCCCCCTGAACTATACTAGAAAAATACCCCTCAAGAAAATCCTGGAGTCACTCTGGACTTACACTGGATGAGGCTGCAGTCATTCGAACTGCAGCCGCAGTGCATCCAGTGTGAGCCCGGCGTGTTTTTCCGCTCGGCGGACTCCTGCTGCGTCATTCTAAACAGAAGCAAGTCGGGTGTTGCAAGGAAAGTAGATTGCGCACACACCTGACTTAAACTGTTTGGTAAAAACTGGTTTCATTTGCTCTTTAAGTCTCCTCAGGCAGATTGTTCAGTTACTTATTCCTCCCCCTTCTGTCATTGTTTGCATGCTGTCATTAAAATATGAAAACCTATAAATGTTTGGGTGGTTTTACTTAAAGCAGACACTGTTTTTTCATCTGTGTGATTTTGACAAAGATCAGATCATGTTTGATGGTGATTTTATGCAGAAATGTGAGAAATTCCAAAAGGTTCAGATACTTTTGCTGTAAATGTGGTTTGTCCAGCCTGTCTTGTGACCACATGTTGTGGACTGAGGAGGCGCTGTGATATTGTGATTTATGCAAAACCTCAACTCAGAAAACAAAATCAACATTTGATTTATATGAAAGTGGAAGAAGGTCAAGCTGACATGTTTGTGGAAACTAATGACAGAGACCAGAACATGTTCTGAAACCGGGTTTTTAATGTGTTTATTTGCACTCTGAAATTCGTCATTGTTGACTGTTCCTCCAGGATGCACGGAGTAGATCGAGATAACCGAGGGAGGACTGACTTCCAGACTGCTGACACATTAGACACTGGATTGTTAATCCTGCTGACAGCCTGGTTGATACTCCTTCCATCAGGTCACAAACAGGGCTCAGTGGACGGAGGCTGACGTTAAAAAGATCGGTGAGATTATCAGCTGGATTTTACATTAATAAGAAATGGCGAATATTGACTCTGATCTAAAACTGACAGATCTTTTAGATCCTCCCAACCAAAAAGAGGAGAAGATCTGACCGTGGCCTTGAGAGGTGAAGACAGAAGAGATCTGTGGAGTCAGACGGCCACAAACTCTTCAGAGACATACAGAAGAAGCTTCTCTGTGAAGAGGAATGCTTTAACAACAAGAGAGCAGAGCTGGAGATCAATCAATCAATCAATCAATTTATTTTTGTATAGCCCAGTATCACAACAACAGTTGCCTCAGAGGGCTTCAAGATGTTACATTGGTCGGTAAAGTAAAAACAGTGAATAAGCATAATGGTAATATGTCAATATTTACAGTAACGAGACAGAACGAAGCAACCACCGCCTTAGACCCTCACATCCGGCAAGAAAAAACTCCAAAAACCCAGTGGGAAAAGAAGAAATCTTGGGGAGAACCACAGTATGGAGGGATCCCTCTCCCAGGGACGGACAGCTTTGGCAACAGCTAGCATGAGACAATAAGAAGTAAAGCCTCGGACAATGTTGAGGACAGTCCGTTGGACGGTCCAGCACAAGAACCACGGATCCCAGCAGTAGAACCGAAGCCAGTCCGCGGGCAGGACCGACAGGGGTGTCCTCCCGGTCCGGACGGAGCTTGTTCGTAGGCCCTCGTAATAGTGGAGTCAGCAACTGAAACTGGAGAAGACTCCCCCTCGAAGGGGGGACAGCAGGTGAAAAGCAATGAACGGACTAAAGGGAAGAACATTCAGACATTAGAGGACAGGGCTCAGTGCACCGTACTTCCCACAGCATTCTAGCTCCTAGGGCAGCTTTGCGGATAGTTTACTGTTTAAACTAGTATTTAGTTAGTATAGTTTAGTTTAGTTTAGTTTGGTTTGGTTTAGTTTAATTTTGTTTAGTGTAATTTGGTTTAGTTTGGTTTGGTTTGGTTTAGTTTAGTTTAGTTTAGTTTAGTTTAGTTTAGTTTAGTTTAGTTTAGTTTAGTTTAGTTTAGTTTAGAATCCCTAGCTGACCTGATCATAGGCTGCATTGAAGAGAAGCGTCTTGAGCCTAACCTTAAATGTGGAGACTGTGTCTGCCTCTTTGACACCACTTGGAAGCTGGTTCCATAAAAATGGTGCCTGATAGCTAAAGGCTCTTCCACCTAGTGTCCATTTAGAGACTCGAGGAGTCACCAGTAACCCTGCATTTTGACAGCGAAGTGCTCTGATTGGTTGATAAGGCGTTAAAGCATCTTGGAGATAGGTTGGAGCCATCCCATTTAGGATTTTGTAAGTGAGGAGAAGGATTTTAAATCTAACTCTGAACTCGACAGGAAGCCAGTGAAGAGATTTTAGAACGGGAGTAATGTGTTCACGTCTTCTAGTTCCAGTTAATAATCTGGCGGCCGCATTTTGAACCAACTGAAAGTTTTTTAATGCACTTTTTGGGCAGGCTGCGAGAAGGGAGTTGCAGTAGTCCAGTCTAGTAGAAACAAATGCATGGATGAGTTTTTCTGCATCGCTTCTAGGTAGAATGTTTCTTATTTTAGCTATGTTGCGCAAGTGGAAATATGCTGTTTTACAAGCCAGGTTGATGTGTGCTTTAAATGAGATATCCTGATCAAATAAGACCCCGAGGTTCCTGACAGTAGAGGAGGAGGATACACTGACGTTATCTAAGGTGATAATCTGTTCAGATAGACACTCTCTCAGTTTATGGGGGCCTAGTATAATGACCTCTGTTTTGCCAGGATTCAGACGGAGATAGTTCGTAGTCATCCAGGTTTTAATTTCTCTGATACAGTCACTGAGTCTGTCTATTTGATTAGTTTGATCAGGTTTCATAGATAATACAGTTGTGTGTCATCTGCATAGCAATGAAAATTGATATCGTGACTTCTAATTATGTTCCCTAAAGGAAGCATATATAACAGAAATAAAATTGGCCCGAGCACGGACCCTTGAGGAACCCCATAACTGACCTGGGAGCACGGTGAGGACTGTTGGTTAACGTGAACAAATTGGTACCTATTAGATAAATAGGATTTGAACCAGCAGAGGGCTTTTCCTCTGATGCCGACCTCACATTCTAACCTCTGCAGGAGAATATTGTGGTCGATTGTATCAAAAGCTGCACTGAGGTCTAAGAGAACCAGGACTGAGACTAGACCTGCGTCAGCCGCCAACAGCAAGTCATTAGTGACTTTAACTAACGCAGTCTCAGTGCTGTGATAAGCTCTATATCCTGACTGAAATTTCTCAAATAAACTATTGTCCTGTAGGTGGCGGTAAAGCTGTTTAACCACAACTTTTTCCAGGACTTTTGAAATAAAAGGCAGATTTGATATCGGTCTGTAGTTGGCTAGAATATCAGGATCGAGATTAGGTTTTTTCAGCAGTGGTTTGATTACTGCGAATTTAAATGACTGTGGCACATAGCCATTTTCTAGAGAGGTATTTATTATAGTTATGATCGTATTTAAGATAACTGGAAGAATATCTTTGAAAAGCTTAGTTGGAATTGGATCTCGGAGACAGGTCAAGGTTTTAGAAGACATTACAATCGAAGTAATCTCAGCCCCATTTACTGATGAGAAACTATCTAGTATTTCAGGTATTTCAGGTGGAGGCAGTGGCTGGATTCCCTGAGCTTGATCTGAGGAAAGTGCTTCACTGATTTTACCTCTGATGATTATGATTTTATCATTAAAGAATTTAAGAAAGTCATGGCAGTTTAAAGATTCTGGGATTACTGGTTCCACTACAGTATGACTGGTTGTCAGTCTGGCTACAGTGTTGAACAGAAACCGAGGGTTATTTTTGTTTATTTCTATTAAACGAGAGTAATATAATGTCTTGGCTTTAAAAAGAATTTGTTTATAGCTTAGCAAGCTGCATTTCCAGGCCTTCAGAGATTGTTCTGATTTAGATTTACGCCACAGTCTTTCTAATTGCCGAGTTTTTTGTTTGAGAACACGGGTTTCAGAATTAAACCATGGAGCAACGCGCCTGGGTCGATTGGTTTTCAGCTGCAACGGAGCCACTACGTCAAGGGCAGATTTTAGTGAGTGCATAGCACTGTCAACAAACTGATCACTATTATCACCACTGGTCAATAAGCTCATTTCTGTGAGTTCACAAGATAATGCAGCAAATGCAGGCTGGATCAATTCTTTGTACCGAGCCACAGATTTTTCAGATAATGTCCGTATCAGCTGAATTTTATCTTTTTGAGCAGAGTAGTCTTCAATCAAAACCTGAAAAGTAATTAAAAAATGGTCTGAGAGTATAGGGTTCTGAGGGAGAACATTTAGGTCCCTGACCTCTATCCTATATGTTAAGACCAGATCCAGGGTGTGCTTGTGACTATGAGTGGATTCATCAACATTTTGAGTGAAACCGATACTATCCAATACTGCAATAAACGCATTACTCAAACTGTCACCAGAATCATCCACATGGATGTTAAAGTCACCTATTATAAGGATCTTGTTATGAGTCAATACTATATTGCTTAAAAACTCTGAGAACTCAGTTAAAAAGTCAGAGTAAGGACCAGGAGGTCGATACACAATAATTAATAGCACAGTTTTTTGATTCTTCCAATTTGGACAAGTAAGCGTTAGTATTAAGCTTTCAAAAGAGTTGAATTTAACATTAGTTTTGGGTTTAAGAAGAAGACTGGAGTGGGAAATCACTGCCACACCTCCACCTCCACCTGTTGATCTTGCTGTTTGGAAATTAACATAGGTTGGAGGGGTACATTCATTGAGCCTCACATAGTCATCTTGCTGGAGCCAAGTTTCTGTTAGAGCAAGGAGATCAATGTTATTGTCACTGATAAGGTCATTAACTAACAGAGATTTAGTGGAGATTGCTCTAATGTTTAGTAGACCACATTTTATGTATTTCCTACTGGAAGAGTTATTCTGTCTTGTACAGGTGTTAAAACTAGGGTTGGTGATCTTGGAAAACTAGCATGTAGCACGAATGTAGCGTCTCCCCAAGGCTCCGCCTAGCTCCCACCCCATTGGAGGAGCTCCGTTGGGAGCGGAGACGCGGAGACGTGCGCACGGTGCGCGCAGCACTTCCACGTCCAGTGCGTTCCTGGCGTAACCTGTCCTCAGCGCTTCGTTTCTTCGTTTTTCTTTATTTGGACTACTCCAAGTTACGGCGCACTCACCGGTAAGTAAATCCCCAAACATTCTTCTCCGCCATTCTGCAACGACGCTCCGTCCTTCTACGCCGCACTGAACCAGGGTCAGCACACGCCATTGACATGTACGCGCAGGGGGCAGGTCGAACGGCGAAGGGATTTGATTGGTTTAAAAAAAGGTGTCCCGTCAAGACGATTGGTTACTGTTTTTCCCGTTTTACTCCTGCTGTAGATAGCGGATATTTTCCAAACTACTTTAAGAACATGCCATGAATTGCTTCCTATCGGGTCATAAAGATCATTTTAACCAGTATTTAAAAAAAATGTATCTCATTCAAATCGACAAACCCTAGCTTTAAAGCGAACCCCGATTAAAATGTCTATTCGCTCTACAAATGTTGTCGCTGATTTTTACACTTAAAATACGCTGTTAGAAAAGTATAAACATAATGCATAAGTTATAAAATGCCACTCGTTTATAGGATTATTGCTTACATGGTGGCGGCCATGTTTTGGCCACGCAATGCATTCTGGGAGTGATGACGTCAGGTAGTTGTCTGTTCACCGAGCAAAGCCACAAATTACTCACAAAGTACTTCTCTCGTCAGCTACAACTGAACAAAATGCCACATTGCGTCACTTTTGGATGTAATTTTGAAAACAAGGGAATTAAAAGAAGTGTGGTGAGCATCCACAGCTTTCCTAAGGAGAGAAAATTAAGAAAAGAGTGGGAAGATGCCTGTGGGAGAGTTCAGCTCCCCATACCTGTGCTCAGAAATCACGTTAACTGCATAAAATAATAATATTCTAACATTAATTCACAGAACAATTGTTACTAATTTCAGATTGTTTAATACAATTAAAGGTTAAAAAAATAAGTCATTTGAAAGAGCTGCAGATCTGCTGACGCAGTGAATCAAACCCGCCTCTGACAGGAAGTTGTTGCATCTGAGATTATTCATGAAGAGAGTAAGCAAAGGGCGAATCAAACATGTGTAAAAGACAGTTAAATTTACTGTCATTTTTTAAAAAGAAGGAAGGGGAACGCGATGATGACTCAAAACGAGTCCGAATAACACCAGCAAGTGACGCTCAGCTGAAACAGGGAGGAGGAGGAGAATCCGGACATGGCCTGATGTGGAGTGTTCTGGACTGTTAAATATGGTAAGAACACTGTCTGTTTTCAGGCCGCCGTGCCAGATTTTAAATGATAACAGAAGATTTGTGTGCTCTCCCGGCCGTGTGCGTGGCCGCTCTCCGGTATGTTATATGTTTGCTCCTGCTCCGCAAACCGAAGTATTACCGCACCTACCCCCCCCCCCCCCCCCCCCCCCCCCCCCCGGCCCGCTCCTCAGATAAGACGCGTCTCCACACGACGCTCCCGGGCTGAATTTCCCACAAGACGTCCGGGTTTATGCAGACAGCCTGAAAGTTTGGATGCGCTGTGATACAGGGGAGATCTATGGTAAAGTAGAGAGAGCAACCATCTCCGTTTGTCATTTTTGTGTTAATTATGTTAATCGTGACGATATAAAGTAAATAAGTACCATGAACAGCGACAGAAAGAACATTGAGCTCTTTGCAGCAGACGCTCTCTCTCGGTCGCCACTGGGAGGCAGCATCCACAAAGGCCCCAGCGGCTGTGACCGACTCTCTCTTCCTCTTGATAGCGACCATTTTTATCGTCATCTCCTCTGTTACTTTCATTTTCGTCCTCGCTCTGTATTTGGTTTCGTGTTGGTTCGAATTGAAAGGGTTGAACACTCATGCTTACAAAGCTGTGAACAGATCACTCCTAAAAACACTGCTGAGAGGTGAAACAACTTTGTGACGTCACTACCCAGAATGCTTTGCAACGTGCACAACAATGGCGGCCTCCGTGCGAAATAAACTTTGTTAAAATATAGTTAACTGAATTGATATATATTTTTCAATTATTCATAGATATGTTACTGACAGCAAGCTGAACCACATAGAGCAAATTTATCATTATAGTCGGGGTTCATTTTAAGCTTTTTACCCATTGACTTTTTTTTAATGCTTTGAGCACTTTGGACAGACTCAGTCTCTGTTAGCCTAGGTAAACCTCCATGCTTGACTTGTAAAAGTCCGGGAGCAGGATTAGTGACGGGATCAACAAGATCAACAGAGGAGCGTTCTACACGACTGCTCTGCGCCCGGGGCTCATAGCTGGATTGTCAATTTAGAGTACGAAGCCAATCAGCCATATTGTGAGCTAAAAGGGCTGCACCATCCAAAGTTGGGTGGATGCCGTCCCTGCGGATGAGCCCAGGCTTTCCCCAGAAGGTGCACCAGTTGTTTAGAAAAATAACTCCATTTTCCTCACTCCATCTAGACAACCAGCGATTGAATGATGAAAGTCGGCTATACATTTCATCATTGACCAAATTGGGCAGGGGACCAGAGAATATTACGGCATCAGACATCGACTTAGCCAATTCACACACCGAGGCTACTTGTAAATTGAGTACCTCTGATTGTCTCCGCCGGGCATCATTACCGCCTGCGTGAATCACGACTCGACGGAATCTCCTACCTTCCTGTTTTAAAAGCCTAAGGTTCCCCTCGATGTCCCCCACTCTGGCCCCCGGGTAACACCTAACCTTCACCGCTGGCAGCTTCACGTCTCTAACTATAGAGCTGCCAATCACCAGCGTGTCCAGTTCAGCCGGCGTGTCGTCGCTGAGGGGAGAGAACCTATTGCAGACGTGAAGCGGTTCTTGGAGTGCTACGTGGCGGTGCTTAGCACTAGCCTTCCTCCGGACCGTCACAAACCGGTCCTGGTCTTGCCCTGGCTGCTCGGGACACGCTGCGGGGCTAGGCTTGCTAACACTCCTCTCACTGCGGGAACGGGCTGCGAGCCCTGCCGCTACCTGGCTGTAGCTAGCGCTGCCCTGCCCCTCACATCTGCGCAGCCGCTCCTCTAACTCGGTTACCCTGGCCTCCAGCGCTGTCAATACACTGCACTTTACGCAAATACCCCTATCGTCAAGGGAGGCAGGGTTCTGACTCAACATACGGCACACTGAGCAGGAAAGAAAAGAAGACAGAGGGGAGGACGCCATAGCGGTCCCGGCGGACCAAGCTAGTTAGCACGCTAAGCTAGTTAGCACGCCGGTGGCGCTAACGGCGGAGAAGAAATGTAATTCACGAGAGATCGCTTGGTCAATCGGGGGCGAAAGTAACCCCGGGGGCGTAAATAACCCCGATTTTTGATTGCTTCGTGAATTAACAGTAACAGCAAGAGAGAGCCAGCAAGCACTTCAGTCGCTCGCAGGCTTCAGCAAGCTTCAGCAACACGGAAAACACTCACCGGAGTGACGTCAGATGCTCAGGCTGGAAAGGAAGACAATGGCCCAAGAGAGGGAAGCCTTGGAGGATGAAAAGAAGGAGATGGACATCAAATGCTGCAAAAGAGATGAGAGGAAGGTGTGAGAGGCTGGAAAAGAGGAGCTGGAAGAGCTGAAGAGAGCTCTCAGTCAGGAAAAGGAAGACAGAAAGAGGCCTGTAGGGAGTTGTCATGGCCAAAATGGATTGTTTTGTGAAGGATGGTAATATTTTTGTGTCATGATTTTAATTTATTTAAGATTAACTGCTATTTGTTTGCTTTTGTAAAGGATCTTATGATGAAGTTGCTGCACTTTCTGTTGAAATACTTTATTTTGCCTTATTTTATTTCTGGAAAGTTGCTTTTTTCTGTTGTTAAAAGCACTTGGACAGTGAATGAGGATGTTGACTACATATGGAGTTCAGAATAAAAGAGCTGTAGCCTGGGAAACATGCTAAAAGTCATCTCTTCTCTGTGATCCACAGTTCTTTTCAGATACTGGCTACACACTGCTCTCTACCCTGTATGATGCTGACTGCACCTAAAGAATGATGAGATCAAATCACATGAGTCAAGTCAAACCTCCTCTGCAGTCAGGAGGGAGATACTGGACTGAAACCTTTATTGCTGGTTTAATTTATCATTGTTGTACCAGGAGGTGGACTCTAATATTGTTGGTCTCTGAAAGAAGCAGCAGGAGAAGAACTTCATCTTTGGGCCGTCTGGTCTCTGTTTGACCAAAGTAGGAGTCTGGTCTGCATTGCCGGCAGTAAGTCAGACCTGTTCCCGGTGCATGATGGACTCCAGCAGAGCTGCCCTTTGTCACCGGTTCTGTTCAGAGTTTTTCTGGACAGCATCTGCAGTCATGTGGTCATTGTATTGGTCCATCGTGGTGAAGAGGGAGCTGAGCCAGAAAGTGAAGCCCTGCAGGTACAAGCAGCTGAAAGCTTCCTGTGTGGGGTGGATGGATGCTCCCTCGGAGACCGGGTGAGAAGCTCAGTCACCAGGGAGGAGCTCGGCATAGAGCCACTACTCCTCCACATCAAGAGGAGTCAGCTGAGGTGGCTCGGGATCTGTTTAGGACGCCTCCTGGACGCCTCCCTGGGGAGGTGGTCTGGACATGTCCTGGCAGGAGGAGGCTCTGGACACACACTGTCTCGACTGGCCTGGGAATGCTTTGGGATCCTCCTGGAAGAGCTGGAAGAAGTGTCTGAGGACAGGGAACATGATGCTCCCTCCACCATCCTCCACATTCTAATGATCCTCTTCTGTTGGCCTGTTGTGTCTCTGAACCAGCTGTGAAACAGGCTTCATGTCAGCAGTTAAAAGGTTTCAGTGTTTTCATTGTTCAGATTGATTCAACACCATGAACCAGTTATTATTGGTTTGGCTCAAAGTTTGAAAATGCAAATTGAGTATACTTGGAAAAGGAGTTTTGTCACATTTTAGTCCAACATTGAGAATATTTGTGCCTCTCTCTTGTAAGAACATTGAATCTGGTATAGACCTTTCCGAATATCCGGGCATTTCCAAGGTTACCCACAATGCAACGCAGTTTACTCAGTGAAAACAATCGCCTTAGCAGTAGCTTTCGGACGGCTCTGAACGATTTCTTGAAACCATGCCGAAAAGTTGTTGTGTGGTTGGATGCTCCAACCACAACATGAAGGACAAGAAATTATCTTTCCACATCTTTCCCATCGACCCGGATCGCCAGACAAAGTGGGTAAACGCCGTGAAAAGAGTGGAACCAGACGGCTCGGAGTGGACGCCAACCCACACAACAGTCCTTTGAGGTGAACACTTCCTCAGTGGTAAGAACCGCTTTTGAGAAAGATAAAACCTGTTGTTTTGTTCCCAACATGTTTATGTGTTAGCTCCAGCGCTGTGTTGTCAGTTCACTGAGTTATTAATACCGTAACGCCGTCAAAGTTTGCCGGTTTAGAGAAATGCCAGTGGTGTCGGAGGACTGAAAACTGGCGTTTTTTTTTCATAAACCAATAACTTTAGATTGGTGTATTTTTTTTGCCCCTCATCACCTGAACTCACCGCCGCCCTGATCCCCAGCTGCAGTCACACTCCTCAGGCTGGACTGTCCAAGCCAGTTGCTGAGGATGAACGGAAGCAGCTGTATGAGGAGATGGACAACCTGCGCATGGAAAAGGCAAACCTTCTGGAAGAGAACAACACACTGAGCAGGAAACTGAACGATGCAGTGCACCTGCGTGCTACCAGTGTAGAGGGGAATGATAAGAAGTGCCAATTCTTCACTGGAATTTCATGGGTTGTATTTGTGAAGACTTTTTCATTTTTGGTGACATTTATGAAACCCACTAAAATATCCCAGAAATTCGACGAGAGACCAATTTTTTATTACACTGGTGAAGCTGAGGCTGGATCTGCCTTTACTTTGGCTATGCTACATTGGCTATGCTACTGGTCTCTCAACAAGTCAGGCCAGTGAGGTCTTCTGGAGGTGGATCGAACTGGTGTCGACCAAACTTCACTTTGCAATTAAGTGGCCTGACCGTGCAGTTTTACGAAGAACCGTTCCTGGACCCTTCCGAAGTGTTTTCCCATGGCTTACATGCATAATAGACTGTTTCGAAATATTCATTGACAGACCAAAGAGATTCTGTGCACGGAGTAAGGTTTACTCCAACTACAAAAGACACAGTACTGTGAAAGTTCTGATAGGATGTACACCCAATGGTTCCATTTCTTTCCTCTCTAAAGCTTGGGGAGGACGTGTAAGTGACAATGACATTGTGAGAAAATCTGGGTTTATAGACCCCAACATGCACCACCCACAAGATCAGATTTTAGCGAACAGGGGGTTTACCCTGAAAGACGACTTTGCAGCGCTGTGTAGTGCAGACATTATAACACCTGTGTTTACAAAAGGGAAGAAACAACTTTCAGCCAAAGAGGTTGAGGAGTCGAGAAAACTAAGCAGTGTAAGAATTCACATTGAGCGTGTTATCGGCCACATGAAAACAAAGTTTAAAATTTTACAAGGGAATTTGTCCATACCTGTAATTAAAAGTTTGACCGATGAAGCAGAAGAACCTGATCTTAGCAGGATTGACAAAATACTGACTGCTTGTGCTGTATTTGTCAACCTGGGTGACAGCATTGTCTACCAGGAGTAAAAGACACATTGATGCGACATTGTGCTAAACAATTAACGCTGCTGGCTGACTTTATGTCATTTATGTAACTTGGTTAATCGTTCTGGTCTGTTGAAATTGTTTTTTCTAATGTCATTGGAATAAAACAGAAAACTTGAAAATGTTTCTCTCTTTATTTACAAAGCACAGCACGACATGCACAGGTATTTCAATATCAACAATAAAAACACAACACACTCCAAATTATGCAAAAGAGAAGGCAGTATATAAAGTGAGTACCGCAAACAATGTGCAATTTCAATATGCGATACAGTATGTGCAACACCAGTCTCTGATGCTGTGCAAAATGCCCAAAAATGTAATGGTTAAAGAGCAGCTTCACTGGAACGATTGAGGTAGCGTTTACAGTTTTTGAGGTGCACATATATTACACTTCCGGCACCTGTCACTTCACAGTCTTTAGTTTCCTGCACGTGGGACAGCGCCATTTACCCTTAGGGACTTTTTTCAACTTCAGACAGTCCAAGTGTAGCCACTTGTACTTACAGCCAGGATTGTCACAGCCTACGTACTGCCTGTTGTCCTCTGGCTGCTGACACACACAAAAGCACTGGATTTGTATGTTTTCTTTGTTTTCTGACTGCTCAAAGCTTTTGCGTTCCACTGCTCTCGTCAGGAGCTCCAGCAAAATGTGTTTTTTGAAGAAGGCCGTTGTTTTCTGCACCATCTCTTCAATGAACCCATCATCACGTTTAACATCGACCAGAAGAGAAAACTTGTCTGTCCAAACGAAGAAGTCGCAGTTTCGAGTGTCGTACACAAACATTTGCAGTTGGATTTGTGTAAAGTACTTGTGTGATTTTTTCAAGGTCGCACCCACTATACAGCAGTTCTTATCACCGAAAAAGTCCTGTAGTGTCTTATTACGGAATGAGTAGGGGCACTTGACTTCAACTACACGTTTGCCATGGCATTCACACTCTGTTACTGAGTCTGCACTAGCCCCCAGGAAGGATTTCCTCTCTGCGATTCTGAGTCCTGTCCTCTGTACAGTTAGACCAGTGTGGGGTGGCTGAGCACTGTTCAACAGCTTTGCATCGGCCTGGAGAGCTGTTTTTTCATGTTTCTGTCCCCAGTTGATTGCAGCTGTGGACACAGTCGCTGGCCGGCGGGGAGGTTTTTGTGGCTTGCTTATGAATCACACGAGACGCTGCTCAGGGACTGGTGGGTCTTAATCTGGTGGCAGCGTCTCTTTCTCTGTGTACGTTAATAAGAAATGACGAATATTGGCTCTGATCTAAAACTGACAGATCTTTTAGATCCTCCCAACCAAAAAGAGAAGATCTGACCGTGGCCTTGAGAGGTGAAGACAGAAGAGATCTGTGGAGGCAGACGGCCACAAACTCTTCAGAGACATACAGAAGAAGCTTCTCTGTGAAGAGGAATGCTTTAACAACAAGAGAGCAGAGCTGGAGATGGAAAGGAAGACAATGGCCCAAGAGAGGGAAGCCTTGGAGGATGAGAAGAAGGAGATGGACATCAAGAGAGAGGAATACAGCCGGGAGCAATCCAGCATCCAGAGCATGAGGGAGCGTTCAACTGGAGAAGAGACTTCAGAGCTGCAAAAGAGATGAGAGGAAGGTGTGAGAGGCTGGAAAAGAGGAGCTGGAAGAGCTGAAGAGAGCTCTCAGTCAGGAAAAGGAAGAGCTCTAAGAGGAGAGAAGAGGCTCTGTCTCTGTGTCCAGGGACAGAAATGGTTCAGATGGATCAGCCAGTGGTCTCAGAAGTCTCTCCCTTCCAGAAGCTTCGTCTCTCTGAGGCCCTGCAGAGACCATCAGAGAACCTGCAGCTGTCCTCCGACACTGAAGCAGTTCAGATGGTTCAGACAGAAGACTCAGACTCCAGTGAGCCAGCACACACTCTCAGCTAGAGATCTGATTGGTTTCTTTCAATTCTTTATATTAGAAACTAAACTGTTCACATTGGCTCTGACAAAAATCCCACTCTGTGTTTGGAAGATTAAAGAAAGTAATTTTAGGACAAATGATTAAAAAAAAGACAGATTTTGTGTTAGATTCATTATTATTATGCAGGTCAATCATCATCCTACAAGACAGAAAGAAAGGAAAAGAATGAAAGTTGAAGAAAGGAGCTGTGTGATAAATCCATGGAAAGCAAACAGAATTCATGAATCAAATTTAGTAGAATTATATCATATCAGGGAAAAACAGTGTAAAGTGACGACCAGGATTCAGCCGTGAGTCTCAAACATGAGGTTTCATCTCACAGCAGGAAGCCACAGAGGTCACGAGTTACAGCCACCCAGACAACTGCAGCTACAATCGGTTTGCAGAACAAAAGAATTATTGCACAAACTGAGAGGAAGCATCTCAGGAAGCTCGTCTGCATCTTCATCATCCTCATCAGGGTCTCAAGCTAACAGCAATTCATCTTCATAACCAAATGAAGTGGACAAATGTTCCCAGTGAGTGGTGTCTTTGGAGAGGTGTTCTCTTCAGGGAGGAATCCTGGTTTCCACTGCACAGGGCCCTCGGCAGACAGCATGTATGGCGCCATGTGAGCGAGCAGTTTGCTGATGTTGGAGAGGCCATGGTGGTGGTGGGTTTATGGCATGAGCAGGCTGAAGCTCTGGGTAATGAACTCTGGTGTATTTTATTGATGGCACTTTGAATGCACAGAGATCTCGCTGTGAGATCCTGAGGCCCGCTGTTCCTTTCTTCCACGACCATCAAGTCATGTTGCAGCATCATGATGCTCAGCCCTGACCAGTGGGTTTCTCTCTTTATCTGACTGGTTAGTGGTGCAGTTATCAGTCTTGGAGGCTGAGGTTCAAGACCCAGAACTCCCTGCTTCCATTCAACTACTGTTTACCATGAAATGATGGAAAAGACATTCTGGACAGTAGCAGAACAAGTACACTGAATTGGTGGTATTCCAGATATATCTGATTGAAAAATACTGTTTGAAACATGGCTAAATATTTGAAAAATTTTAGGGTTAAGATCTTCTAATATCAATGTTGTCAACAGCCCTCAGAGAACTCCTTCCTCCAGAAAGAGTTAGGACTCTCCAGATGAGTCAGGGCGGTGTGCAGTGCTCATGAGACTGCATCCCCTGTCGACCGGTTCTTCCTGTAGGCAAACTGATGTCTGTCCAGAGTAGCAGGGATGACGTCCCTGATATAACTTAGGGCGGTAACCACTGAGGCAGGTGAGAGCAGGTGAGTAGATGGCTGTGTTGCCATCGTGGGTCCAGCAGAGAGGCTTGGGTGAGCACCGGCCATGCGCCAGCTCAGAATAAGTGAGCTGTGGCCTGGAAAACACACTAAAAGTCGTCTCCTCTCTGTGACCCTGTGGTGTAAATTTCTAATGAGTGCATGCTTAACTGTTTTGTAGTGCTTAGATTTATTTGTTATAAATAACTGTAGCTCTCACACACTCAGATGTGTCGGGAACCGCGAATGCTTTGTCTAGAATTTACTTTTCCTGATAATCTTCGCTCAGCAGCTGCAGGCACTCGTGGGAGTCTTCCTGTGTCCAGCCTCCGGCTGGGTGCAGTCAAGGCCTCTGGGAGTGAACAGACTGCAGTCTATTTTGGTCTTGCCTGTGATCTTCAAACCCTCCACCACATTTGGTAGTTTCAGTGTATCATTTACATTATAATATCCCAAATGTCTTTGACAGAAGCATCAGCATACTGTTCAGAGTTGTTTACCGTTTTCTGGTCTCTCATCTTCTTCGATGCAGAAGGCTGCTCCATCTTTGTTCTTGGGTTTATTTTGTCCTTCTTTGAAGATCACTGCAGCTCCACTGGCCGTGGCAGCTTTCACTGAAAAAATACTCTGAGGGTAAGTTGGTATGAACAAGGCATTTTTCAGTGTAACTGTGATACCGTATTTCTTTCTTTCAAGTCCTTGAGGGACACCTCTGCGTCGCCCCGTTCTATCACCACGTTGTTCATCCTGCTTCCATCAGAGAGTTCCATGTAGTGTTTCTTTGGATCAAGGGAGTCATCGAATCTTTGGAATCTGTCAGTTATGATGTGTGACGTGGCTCCACAATCAACCATCAAACCATTTCTGTTAATGTTGTTCGATAGGAAATCTTGGCTAACCTTGAAGACGAATGTCTGTCCTTCATCTTGGTTTTCTTGTCTTTCAGAAGTTTGTTTTGCATCGTCTTTTTGTTTGGTTTTTCTCCTGCATGACTCATCACTGTGTGGAGCTTCTGTGGTCGCTGCACCATTTTGGTGCTCCTTTCTGGTGGCAGTCTCTGGCAGTATGCCTTTGATTTCCACATCCATAGCAGGTTACTGATGATGTGTCAACTTTCATCACATTGTCTGGTTTGGGTTTTGTTTCAAACTTTTCCGTTTCTTCACAGCTTAGTTTACTTTTGAATTGAGTAGATGTGAATCCTTCACTGCTCTGAGTTGTGTTAATGGCAAAAGGCTTGTATGATTCTGGAAGCCCCTTCAGGATCATAGCTATTACCAATCCATCACTGATAACCTCCTTAGCATTTCTTAGGGAAGTTACTGCTTTCTCTGCTTGGACAGTTTGGTCTGTTAGAGTTTCATTAAGCTCCTTCTTTAAGGACGTTAGTTCTGTGTGTAAGGCGATGGTTCAGGGTTTACCCTGGCTGGCGTAATGGCTCTGTAGGATCTGCAGGGCTTTCCTGTCGTCATCCGCCACTTCTCTCATCACCAACGACAGGCTTTTGTCGTCAAGAAAATGTATTAACTCCGTGTAGCATTCTGCATTCAATTTGTCGCCTGGGTCATCGGAAAGTGTTGTGTCTTTGAGGCTTATAATTCTTAAATGGCCGAGGAATTTTACTTCCCAAAGTTCATAATTGTTATCATCTCCGTCAAAGATGAGTCTTTGCCATCTTCCTTCTGAGCGGCGTCTGGGTCCATGACCTGTTGGGTCTCCAGCTTCTGTATCCATGTTGAGGAATGATCACACGTTTTAGACATCCATTTCTGCCGTCTTTATTTCCATCTCAGCACCGGGAGAAAAACATCGGCTCCATTCAGACAGTTCCCGCTCACTCAACATTAACATAAAGTGTCAAGTTACATCACACTGGAAAACTAATATAATTTACATCATATAACAGGGGGGAACATAAATCCAATAAAGGGGAACTCAAAAATAAAATGATGAAGGAGAGCTGTTCAAAAGGCCCTATTAATGTGTTAATGTTTGTGTGGTTCTGTCATTAAGGGTCATAACTTTGTTGTCCACTAGAGGGCACTCCAGCCTGGTGTAGGTTAGGGAGAAGAAGAACTTGGAGACAAACGTGCTCATAGCATAGAAGCTAATCCTTTGGTGACGCTGTCTGTTGTCCGCGAAGTTTGAATTTTGTTTGGTACTGCCCGGCTTGAACGGTATATGTTTTAAGGATTATGGCTTGGATCACTGATTTCTGATTTGTTTGCTGATACCGGTAGGTGCTGCCGGGGGCTTGTGTCTGGTTACCGGCCGACGGCCTGTATAGGTCCGGTATCGGTTCCTTACATATTCCTCTCGCTAGTCACCTGTTGCTGATGGCTGCTACTTCGGGAGGAGGTCAATCCAGGGATCGCAGTAGTAGTAGGTTGGGATCCAATATGTCAGGAAAGCGCGATAGAAATGATACGTCTCTTGAAAAGGAAGGGGATCGCTCGGCGAAGGTGGTAAGGGCTACGGAGGGGGAGTATAAAGTAATCTTCAAGCTAAAAGAGCAAACGGGAGGTGGGTTTAGAGGAGTGAATCCATTAAAAATAGCAGAGTCCTTTAAGAATGTCAGCAGTGGACTGGATGCTCGAGTTCTAGCAAGTGGAGCACTTCTGTTGATTTGTAAGTCTCAGGAGCAACTGGACAAGGCTAAGAAAGTTAAGTCGGTAGCGGGGATTAAAGTGGAGGTTTCAGTGATTGAGAGGAGGGACACTGTAAAAGGTGTGATCTATGGTGTCTGTGCTGAGATCTCTGAATGTGAAATTAAGGATAATGTGAAAGGAGGAACTGTGACTGATGTAAAAAGATTTAAGGCCCGGGAAGGAGGAAACCCCAGTGCCCCAGTCTTGATCACGTTCAGTGGCAATACTTTGCCAAGCCGAGTGTTTATTGGGTGCTTATCGTATCAGGTAAAGGAATACCAGAGACCCCCCATGCGGTGTTTTAAATGCCAGCGCTTTGGGCATATGGCTGCCTCCTGCAATGGTAACAGACGATGTGCAAAGTGTGGAGGGGAACGCGACATTGCATCTTGCACCGTGTCTGTTTCTAAGTGCTGTAATTGCTGTGGCAGTCACATGACTACATCGAGGGAATGCCATCTTTTTGTCAAAGCAAAGCAGGTTCAAGTGGTTAAAGAAACGCATAAGATCTCCTATGCAGAAGCCTTGAAAAGAGTGGCGGGAGGTGCCCATCCTCACAGTCTCTCCCGAGCCCCAGTGAGGGGTCCTTTTGACAGCAAGCGTTCCCATGGTAACCTCAGTCAAGGGGAGCTTGTCATAAGCAAGGAGGCCCTTATGGCTTTCATCGTAGATGTTTTGTATGTCGCCCGTGGAAAGCAATCGAGATCGGACATAATCAAATCTGTAACCGAGGCCGCGAACAGGTTTTTGGGGCTTAGAGATTTTCAGCCAGAGAGGCTGTTTTCCTACATGAGGTCAGCCCAGAACGATCCTGTTCAGCCGAGCCGAGCCAGTGTGAGAGATGAGACTGAAACCGGCGGCGAGGAAGGGTGTGACTTTGATGATGAATTTGAGTTCGAGGACAACATTGAAGATGTTTAGTCTAGTTCTCATGGTTAGTATTTTGCAGTGGAACGCACGTAGCCTTATCGCCAATGGGCAAGAGTTTAAAAAGTGTGTTAAAGATCTTGATACAAAGCCAGATGTGTTGTGTGTTCAGGAAACATGGTTAAAGTCGTGTCTTGATTTTAATATCCCGGGATATAACTGTTTGCGTAAAGACAGAATTAGTAATCCTGGAGGGGGTTGTGCCTCTTTTATAAAAGAAGAGTTTCAGTATAAACGATGTGATTTTGATGGTTCGCTTGAATGTTTGATGACAGAGGTGTGGGGTACAGAGGGGACATTCATATTGTTAATTGCTGCAACCCACCCAATCCCTTGATGTTTTCAGATTTAGAGGAAGTGGTGGAGAAAACTGGACCACGGACTATATGGGTTGGAGATTTTAACGCTCACAACCCACTGTGGGGGAGCCAGGAAAGGGACTCAAACGGTTTGGTGACTGAAGATCTTTTGGACAGGAGCGGCTTAGTAATTTTAAATACTGGTACTCCAACACGTATTGATGTAAACTCAGGTAAAGCCTCTTGCCTTGATCTGACTTTGGTTTCTCCCAACTGGGCCAGTATAGCAGAATGGAAGGTTCTGAATGACTCAGTTGGCAGTGACCATTTCCCTGTAAAAACGACAATTGCAAAATCCTTCGTAAAGGAGGCTCGGGATAGACTTCCTCGGTTTGATTATGCCCGTGCAGACTGGGAACAATTCAGAAACTGTACAAATGATGGCCTGACGAATGTAAACAGTGAGGATTCAATTGACATCATGTGTGATTCATTAACAGAGATGATTGTTAGGGTGGCCTCTGAGACCACGCCATGCAGAAGGGCCCCTCCAGATCGGGTTATTGTGCCTTGGTGGAACGAGGAGTGTGAAAAAGCTGTGAGCAAAAGGAAAAAAGCATTTAGAACAGTAAGGAAAAAACCGACTCTAGAAAATGTGGTTGAATATAAAAAGTGCAGAGCTTTTGCTCGTAAAACTATTAAAAAAGAGAGAAAGAAAAGTTGGAGAGACTTCTGTGGCATGTTGGGCCCTCAGACCCCAATCAGGCAGGTGTGGTCAAGGATCCATAGAATGTCGGGGAAAATTACAAGCTCTTCTACGCCTGTCCTGAAGGCAGGTGGGAGAGAGGCAGTTTCAAGTAAAGAAAAGGCCAATATGTGTGTCAAAGTGTTCCAGGATGTCCATAATGCAAAGTTTTTGGGGGAAGAAATTCTTAAGCTTCGAGATGAGTTTCTGTTGACCCAAGGCTGGAAGTTAACCCGTGGTGCTGAGTCTACAGATATGAATAATCCTGTTAATTTGTATTTCTCTTTTAGAGAGATAAGGATGCAGTAGAAGCTGGAGCAAATTCTTCACCGGGTCCAGATCAGATAAGCTATAAGCTGCTGCAGCATCTTGAGGTACCTGTACTTCATGAGATCCTTGTGCTATGTACTTATATCTGGGAGGCCGGCGCGTTGCCAAAAGAATGGAAGCACGCTTTAATTGTACCTATTTGTAAGCCAGGAAAGGACCCTTCCGCTCCCTCTTCTTACAGACCCATAGCCCTAACCTCTGTGCTGTGTCAGGTGATGGAGCAAATGGTTACGAACAGGCTTGTCTACTTTTTGGAGGCCTCTGGGTTTTTCGTTAGTTATCAGAATGGTTTTAGAATTGGAAGAAATTCAATGGATTCAGTAGGAGTTCTAGACCAGGACATAAGAAAAGCGATTATCAATAAAGAATCACTGCTCACAGTTTTTATTGATATTGAAAAAGCGTATGATAGTTTGTGGCGTGAGGGTTTATTGATTAAATTATTTGATGCAGGGGTTAGGGGGAGAATGTTCTCCTGGATTAAGGATTTTCTAAACAATAGATCAATTCAAGTGAGGGTGAACTGCGAATGTTCTGAAAAGGTTATTATTTTGAACGGTACTCCTCAGGGATCAGTAATTAGTCCTGCGCTTTTTAATGTAATGATTAATGATATTTTCAAAAATATTGACTCAAGATTTGGAAAGTCCCTCTTTGCTGATGATGGCGCAATTTGGCGCAGAGGCACGAAGGTAGATCTGTTAATTGAGCATACTCAGATTGCTTTGGATCAATTAGTTCAGTGGGCAAATCAGTGGGGCTTTAAGATTTCTATCTCAAAGAGTAATTTCATGATATTTGGTTTTAAAAAGAAAACTCCAGAAAGTACATTGTTTTTATATGATCACCCACTGGAAAGGGTCAAAACCTTTAAATCTTTAGGTATGTGGATGGATGAAAGGCTTACATGGAATTGCCATATTGAAAAAGTCATCTGTAAATGTGAAAAGATCATCAATATTCTTCGCAGTTTGGCCGTCACAGATTGGGGGGCAGACCGTCTAACTTTGCAAATGATATTTAGAGCGATGTTGAGGTCTACTTTGGATTATGGCTGTTTTGTGTATGGAGCTGCATCTAAGACCAGCTTGGCGAAACTGGATAGAATTCAGGCTAAAGCATTAAGGGTCTGCTCAGGGGCTTTTAGAACGACACCGATTCCGGCTTTATTAGTTGAGATGGGAGAGACTCCATTGGGAATGCGAAGGCAGAAGCTCGGGCTCCAGTACTGGGCTGGACTAGCTGGGTTGGGGCATGATTCGAGTGCAAAGAGTCTCCTGGGAGAATGCTGGGAGTTCGGAAAAAAAATGAGACGGGCTAACTATCTGAGCTCAATATGTCGGGCTGCTTGTGAGCTGGGGCTGAGCAAGCAAAATGTGACTAGCATAGCATGGTCCCCTGTCCCTGCTTGGCTCTGACCAGATCCAGAAGTGCAGCTTGACCTGCTGGGTCAGAATAAGGAAAGAGTTTGTTGCCAACAAGTGAATGAATTTATTTCAAGGAGTGACTCAGGGTATTTTATTTTTACAGATGGGTCCAAGGATCCAACCTCAGGAAAAGCTGGCTTTGGAGTTTACATAATGAATAAGGAGTTTAGGAAAAATATGTGAGTCTCTAATAATGTGTCTGTTTTTTCTGCTGAACTGTTGGCAATCTGGTGGGCCTTGGATTGGATCGAGCGGAATAAACCTGAGCTATCGTACATTTTTTCTGACTCTTCAGCTGCAATTCATTCTATAGCTGGTGGACTTTCAGGAGAGCGCTCTGATATTGTCCTTGAAATTTTGAGCTGCTTGCGTAGAATTGAACAGTCTGGCTGTGCGGTAATTTTTGTGTGGATCCCTGGCCATTCAGGTATATATTGAAATGAAACTGCGGATAATCTTGCTAAAGACTCTCTTCTTCATAGTGAGGTGGAATATGAAATGGGCCTTGGGAAGCTGGAGTGCATCTCTCTTTTTAAAAATGAAATAGACAAACAATGGCAAACAAAGTGGGATAAGGAAACTAAAGGTAGAGTATATTTTAGCTGTCAGCCCGGAGTTAAAAATTGTAGGCCACTGATGGACAACAGAACTAGTCAAGTAAAAATTACTCGCATAAGACTGGGGCATTGTGGGCTTGCTGCCTATTTAAATGTATTAGGAAAGCATCAGAGTGGCTTGTGTCAGTGTGGGGAAGCTGAAACCGTTATCCATGTATTATTTTCTTGTGTGTGTTACAGTGTGGAGAGGCGGGTTTTATATAAAGAACTATCTCAATTTGGAATAACAGTCTTTTCTTTTAAGTCGTTATTTTCTGCTGGTAGCAATTCTTGCTTGATTGACAATGCTGTGATTAAGTTTTTGCGAGCCACCAACCTCTACTCCAGAGTCTAAAGTGTGAACTGATGTTTACTACTTAACCTGAAGGGGCAGCATTGCGCTAAATCAGCGTACAGCCTGCTGGAAATCATTAGAAGAAGAAGAAGAAGAAGCTAATCCTTTCCTGCTGCTATCACACCTACAGACTGACCAAGAAGGGTTTGCGTGCATGACAAGTAAGTTTGAGACTTTGGTGGTGTTGTTTGTGCCTTATAGAGTTGGTTTGCTGTGGGATAGTTCTGAAGTTTAGCAGCCTGAGTCTGCATCCTGGTAACTCAAGCTAAATCAATGCTAAATGCTAAGTTCTGTGCAGGCCTGTGTTTATTGCTTTGCAGATGTGTATTTTAGTAATAAATGTGCGTGTTAGAGACATGTGTGCACTAGAGGTCGACCGATATGGGTTTTTGGGGGGCTGATGCTGATGCCGATTTTTTCCAAATTTGGGCAGCTGATGCCGATATGCATAGCCGATTTTTCCAATTTGATATTTAGGCTGATTTTTTAATAAAATATATATATTTATCACATTTTTGTGAAATGCAGCAAGTTCTGGGCAACTAAAAGAAATCTATTACAAGTCGTGTTCTGTCCTCTGAACATTTATTCAGCTTTCAAAACAATGAAATATGTTGTCTGAGTAAACACACAATGCAACAAGCAGTAGTAAAAATTCACACTCTTCTTAAAGTGTCAAAAAAGAAATTTAAACTTTAATGTAATTTGAACAAAAGCAGTCAGAAACAAGGCTGTAAAAAAAAAAAGCCATACATACAAATAAAAACATAACTCCGGTCATGCATTGTGTAGAGGAATTTGCGGGTGGCTGATACATGCTTCAGAAAAAGCCCCATGATTGATTATTTACTCTTTTATTTACTCTCGCCATTTCCTCCTATTTACTTTGTTCTGTTGTTAACTCCAGTAGTGGTGTGTTTTCACCAACAGGGTTGAACACACACAAGTAAAGTCAGCTCGGACCAGCTAATCTCTACTGCTGAAACTGATCACAAAGTAGCATCTGAAGTTAACAACATGCAGGGTTTCTGCCAGACCTTTTCAGTCCGGGCGCCCTGCCCACGCTAAATTGTGCAGCGACCGGACAACGGAGAAAAAGAAGAAAAAAATAACTCTCCGACGGTGGAACACGGCAGCTTTAGCAGCGTTAGCACCGCGGCACGACGCGCTCCCCGGCCAAACTTTTTTTCTGCAGTAAACACTGATCTGCTGCAGACTGGAGCCACAGAGCCGCAAAAACGTTGAAATGTTCAACAAATCCATTCTTCATTGCAGAAGCAACACATGCAGGTTTTTCCCACAGCTTGGATTCCACCGGGCACGCTCCTCTCTGACGTAACTGAATGCAGCAGCGCCACAGGGGGCCTTTCTTGAGCGGCAGCTTTAGCTGCCCGCACATGTGCCTGATCAAAAATTGCGTCATTTTGTACAACGGATCAAAAATCGGCTTTTTAAAAGAAAATACGGCCGATGGCCGATGGAGAAAAATGTCCAAATATCGGCCTAATATATCGGCCGGCCGATAAATCGGTCGACCTCTAGTGTGCAGTGTTTAGATACACTCTAGCTTGTAATTGTGCCACTATTATACTGCATGTATGGATACTGAATACACCTTGTTTGTAACTTACAAAAAAAACAAACCCAAACCTAAAAGAAAACTTTAATACAAAGAGTTAAAACTTCCATCTGCCTCATCATTGACTTCAGTCCGCATCGGTGACCCAAGTTCTACCTGAATATTCATCCTGGCCTTAAAGCAGTGTTCTGGCTGACACTCCAGGGTAGTGGCAGCTGTAAATATGTTCCAGCACCATACAGTTTCGCCATCCCACCGAGATCGAGCTATCTCACCAACAAGAGCATTAAACTCAACATTAGCAAAATGATGGGCGTGCCCAAACATCCAAGAATATTGGTTATCAATTCATAAATGTGTGGAGAAAATTATTGATCAAAATATACCCTTCTGTAGCAGGCTTTACATTCTTGGGGACCCCTTAATGTTGAGACACTTGCCTTCCTCTCTCTCGCAGTGGGTCCAAACAGCAATTATGATGGGGAGGAAGTTGCTTGTGAGAGAGTGGAAGGGCCCGTTGGCTCCTTCAGTCACTCATTGGCAGAGTTCTTCAGGTCAACTCGCTGCTTTTGAGAGATTATTATTTAGACTGCTAAACAGGGTAGATGATTATAACAAAAAATGGTCCAAATACTTTCTGTACACAGGTTCCTTGGCATCTCCAGCTCATGGAAAAACTTCATGTTTGAAATTGTTGTACAGCTGTGATTGACTGCTGTTCTGGAATCTGGATCCATGGCATCTTTAGTTTGCTTCACCTTTTTATGTCCCTCATTTATGAGTAGTACTTGAACTACTTTCTTGTATATTTTCACTTTTATTTTTATTTATTTATTTTATTTTATTGTCCCTTTAATGTTTATAGGGTTATGTTCTGTTGAATAATTATATTGTATTCTTCATATTATGTTTATCTAGTATTCATTATCTTATGCTATTTAGTATTATTCATATTATGCATGTCTCAGTTATAGTGTGTGTGTACACAGGTGTGGAAAAGACAATGTATTCTTTCAGGTTTGCCTGCCTGTCATTTTTCATTTTTACGGCAGCTTCTTGGCAGCTGACAGTTTGCTTTTTTCTAAAGCTAAGACTACAGGTCAATTGTCTCTCTGTTTCCGTCTCACGCAAATGAGGCTCAATTGATAAGGAATGTGACACTATGAATTGTTGAAACAACATCTGGCATTTGGGAAGGATGGATGGAGAATGGATGGAGAGTTGATGGAGGCTGATAAGGCCTCCGAAGGGGTCACGGACATTCACCTTTGTAGGGAGGGGGGGAGAGGCAAATGAGAGGCAAGTGACATGTTCACAATTGTGCCACAATGGAGGATTACGGAATAGTTTAGAGCAATTGTGTAGTCTTGACGAAAAGTCATATGAGATGCAACGTACTCCCAGAAAATAGTATAAATAGAAGGAGCCGGAGAGCGGTCCGCGCATCAGTTTTTTTGGTCGGCCTGACTGCCGGGGGTTTTAGTAATAAAGCTCTCTACTTTGCATTCTGACTCCGACTCTGCCTGATTGTTCCGAGGAGAACTACGATGGAAGACTTCAAGAACCAAGAGTGGATATACTTGAAGATTTTGAGATTTTTCCGGAAAATATGTTTGTGGGTTTTTTTGCACTGTGACTGGCCGAGGATACTTTTTAAATAAAAATCCACGGCAGTTTTTATATATCTGTTTGTTCCCATGTGAAATCATGACTGTAGAATGAATATGTCAGAACTGATGGAAATGTTTTTGTTGGTTTGTAAAATCAATAAAGTTCAAATTGTAAAAAAAAAAAAAAAAAAAAAAAAAACCATTAGCAAAATGATGACTAGTTAATTTTACTGTTTTTTCATGCTACCAATAAAGCCAATCCTTGTGCTCACTGCTGTTTTCCACTTGTTTTAAAGAAATCTTTATTTCCACAGCAGAGAGAGCAGATTCAGGGAGGAGACAGACCAGAGACCAGCAGTAAAACCACCATGCAGGGTCTGCACAGGAGAACAGAGAATACAGCTGGCTGAGGTAAAAATATATGACACAAAAAATAACTTCGCACTTAATTTCCACAGGAATTTCATGCCAAAAACTCTAAAAACTCTAAAAAAAATAAAAATTACATGTGTTCCTCATTTGAAAAAAAAACAATTTTTATTGGCAGAACACAACCAGCAGGTCAGAGAGCAGACCCAGCAGATGTCAGCAGCAGGGCTTCTTTCTTCCTTCGATGGAGGATGAGGGAGAGGTATTGGCTGATCACAGATTCATATGTGTATTTCATTCATGTATGTTATGTAGGTCTTGACTCCACACAGATATTTACATCATATTTAGTACACTGTAGAGGATCTACAACAAGAGACTTTAAAGCTGGGGTTGGCGACTTGAATGAGATACATTTTTTTAAATACTGGTTAAAATGATCTTTATGACCCGATGGGAAACAATTCATAGCGTGTTTTTAAAGTAGTTTGGAAAATATCCGCTATCAACAGCAGGAGGAAAACGGGAAAAACAGCAACCAATCGTCTTGCCGGGACACCTTTATTTAAACCAATCAAATCCCTTCGCCGTTCGACCTGCCCCCTGCGCGTACATGTCAATGGCGTGCACTGACCCTGGTTCAGTGCGGCGTACAAGGACGGAGCGTCGTCGTAGAATGGCAGAGAAGAATGTTTGGGGCTTTACTTACCGGTGAGTGCGCCAGAACTTGGAGTAGTGCAAATAAAGAAAAACGAAGAAACGAAGCGCTGAGGACAGGTTACGCCAGGAACGCACTGGACGCGGAAGCGCCGCGCGCACTGTGGACGTCTCAGCTCTCCGCTCCCAACGGAGCTCCTCCAATGGGATGGAGCTCCTCCAATGGGGTGGGAGCTGGGCGGAGCCTTGGGGAGATGCTACATTCGTGCTACATGCTAGTTTTCCAAGATGGCCAACCCTAGCTTTAATACAACTTATTTTATTTCAGTTATCTCATTGCTTCTGCTTAGTTCTAAACAAAACCTAGAAGTGATATTATTTGGTGATATAGTTACTCAAGAGATGACTGATTGCCTGAGTTCAAAAGAAAAAACTGACATAATGTAGTTTAAATGTAGACATTTTTATTTTCAGATACGTGTTATGTGACAACTGCATTATCAGTGTTCTTAAAGCAGCAGGAGCAGGGCCTGACATTTGTCTTTATCTTGATTCGTCTTGCACATCTGTGCTGTTACATTTGACTAAAATGCTAAGGTTAATCAGTGTTCTGTCTCTTTCTATGTTCATGTCATTAAATTAAAATAAAATAAGTGGCCTATTACCCTGCTGCTGTCTCACTTCCATTCAGTTTGTGGGCTTTGTAATAATTTGCTTCCAGGAATGTTTCACTGAACATTTCATGTTCGTTGTTGTCATTTGACACTAAGTTTCTCTCTTTGACACTTCAGCAGCAGCTCAGCTTCTCCCTCCAGCTCTGATTGGTCAGTAGTTTTGATGCTCTCAGAAAGCTCACTGCTGATGGAAATGATGAAAAAGAAAGTGAACACAAACTTTAGAGTTGAGCTGTTGTGTACTGATTCTTTTAGTTCATGTAAATTATAACAAACCTTGTTTGGAGTCAATAGGAACCATCTTCTGGAGAAATTACTGAGTTCTATGTTGCAAAAAATGCATATATAGTTGTGAATTCAGAGGTTTTCTGCAGTAACTTCCTATAAAATATGATGTGATGGAGACAGGAGGCTCCGATCATCAACATCCAGCTGTGACTGTATGGTCACTTCATTTCACTCTGTTTGAAATAAAATACCTTCTGTTTTATCTGAACTCAGACGTACATTTCTGCTCGTCCAGGCTTTTATATCTTATACTCTATAATGGAGTGTTTCCTGATCCTTCAGGAATCACTGATAATGTAAGAAGTACAGATCTTGAGACAGAACCCTGTGGACTAAAGTCGTCCAGATAGAAGGCAGCAGATGATCAAATATGATCAATGATGTTCTTTCATTTTGAAAACAGTGTGTGTTTCTGTGCCGTCCTGCTGGGGATTCTGTCTTTTCATTGTCTTCCAGCAGACAGACTCGTATGCAGTGATGCTGAACATGAACACTGAATCCCTGAAACATAGATGTGACTCTGGGTTGCTGGTTGTTGTGTCTCACTGTGGACTGGTGACTTTCTAAAGTCCTTGAGGTGGATCTGGAACCTTTCCCAGCTTCAAGCAGCTCAACAGCTCTTAACGTTGGTCTTCAGAGACCTTGTGGACCTGAATGGTTCACATTAGCAGAGTTTCTCCTGACTGACACAGTCCCACAGTTTCAGTGTTTCATTGGTCAGACTGTCTCTACACCTTGTTCAAATCTTATTTTGAAGATGGAAATTCATTGTACATTTCCTGAATCCAGTTAACTGTTTTCTACAGTCTTTCACCTGGAAGTTCTCTGACTTTTCCCAACAGCACTGGGGGCCTTTAATAGTTTTGTCCTGAAAGGAAATGGAATATTATTTTAGTGTGTGTGGTTCATCATGTCTCCTGAGTGAAACAAATCTTCCTCAGAACAAAACAAACCACAGCAGTGTGATGGAGTGGGGCTCCCTCTAGTGGAGGATTGTGTTGTCTTTGCTCCAAAGGTTTTAGTCCACAGTTTGTGTGTTTCCTGTCACTGTGGGCCTCACAGCACAGTAGTACACAGCAGAGTCAGACACTGCAGCAGAGGAGATGATCAGATGGATTTGTTTCTCTGTCACGTTGATCTTCAGTCCTGGAACTGGATTATTTATCACTGATCCTGATCCTAAGTGAGAGATGAGAAACTGTGGAGGTTTTCCTGGATATTGTCGATACCAGAAGAAGTTATCTGTCTCGTAAAGTTTTTGGTACTCATAGACCAGAGAAACTTTGCTGCCTGACAAACTGAGCTCTTCATTCTTGATTGGTTTGAGGTCTTCACAGATGATGTCTGCAGGGAAACAAAGACAAAGGAATCTTAAAGTTAGTGAGCAGCTTTGTATTTTCTCTGCTTTCTTGTGTAACATTGAAACATCAGTGAATAAATGATGAGATGTGAATCCAGCTGTCAGTGAACAGAAGAGGAAGAGATGAATTGTAGACTTACCAGTGAATGTATGGAGGAGCAGCAGTGACACTAAAAGCATCATGTTCAACTAAAAGTGCTCAGTGATCCTCAGAGTAAACTTTGTAAAGTGTGTGTGGTTTCTCATGGTGACAGCCAGGTTTCTCTGTTTGGACAGGAAGTCCCTCCTCCTCATCATGTCACAGTGACAGATGTGAGAGCAGCAGGTTGGATCTTCATCTACCAGCACCATGGCTGCGGGAAGTCGGGGTGAGGAGGGTGCTGCAGCACCCCCTCGCAAATGTAGCAGAAACTTCCTTCATGGAAAACTACATCGCCTACTTTTATTTTATAAATAATAATAATTCAGCCATGTTTCCCCATTAAATGCAATTTGATGACAGCTTGAAAATAAATTCACTTTAATAAAATTAATCTGCATTCTGCATTTTCACAAAGGGTGATGATGTGCGCGCAGTCACTGGCGGCTCTTGCAGTGATGGGAAGTTGGGCTCTTTTCAGAGAGTCGGCTTTTTTAGCTCAACTCCCAGATAAGAACTGAGTCTTTTGACTCTTCATTGTTACATTAAAGGACCTATATCATGCAAAATCCACTTTTTTAAGGTTTTAACCATGCCCCAAAGTTGAATTCCCTTAAAAAGCACCCCCAAAAGGTTATTTGCCTTCTTCCACCCATGTCTGAGTGATGTCTTCAGTCTGCTGCTCTGTACAGCAGCCCCTCCCTTCAGGGAGAAAACAGCTCGTTTGAAACTCTTCAAACCTAAGTACGTCACAAAAGCTGAACTCCTCCCACCACTCTTCTCCCCCCACCCTGCAGACAACACCCCACTCTCCTCTGACCAGCAGCAGCTGATTCGCATTTTCCACTGCATGGCAGTCAGCGTTGCTGCTTTTTGTAACTCCGATTACGGAGATAAACTTTAACCATCGTCTGAAAGCAACAGTCAAGCAAGAGCAAGAGTCTGGAGGGTCTGAAGGGTCTGAAGGGTCTGAAGGGTCTGGAGGGTCTGAAGGGTCTGAAGGGTCTGGAGGGTCTGAAGGGTCTGAAGGGTCTGGAGGGTCTGAAGGGTCTGGAGGGTCTGAAGGGTCTGAAGGGTCTGGAGGGTCTGAAGGGTCTGGAGGGTCTGGAGGGTCTGAAGGGTCTGAAGGGTCTGGAGGGTCTGAAGGGTCTGAAGGGTCTGGAGGGTCTGAAGGGTCTGGAGGGTCTGGAGGGTCTGAAGGGTCTGGAGGGTCTGAAGGGTCTGGAGGGTCTGGAGGGTCTGAAGGGTCTGAGCTTGGTGAGTTTCTAACAGGAAAAGATGTTTTCGCGTGTATTTCCGTGTAGAGAAGCCAGAGCTAAAGAACTAAAGCTAACCCTTGGAGACGCTGACGTAGCTCTGATTGGTTGAAGTAGCTGTCAGTCAAAGTCCACAGGGGGAAAGGCGGGATTTTCAGCGAAACTGAGCATTTTCTCTTCCGGGTTTCAGAATTAACCTCCGAAAATCCTTCATTTAACACAAAAGGACTTTTCCTTAGCGCCAAAAATAAACTACTACCATGTTAATGCCACTAATAGGGTTTGGACGAGCTAAAAAAGCAGGATACAGCCCCTTTAAGGTTGTAAAACTTGATAGCTTAAGTTTGGTGTTTTTATGAAAATCACCATAATTGCCCATTTTTGTGCATTTGTTCTGTCATAAAATCAGTCTTATTGCCAATTTCTGATTCACTACAAATAATCAGGTCTGAGAGTGGGTTATTTAGACCGTGACTCTTTAGCAGTGGGAACTGCCCGGCCAAGAGCGCAAAAGCACATTTGGATAGTTATGGCTGCAGGACAAGGTCAAAACTCTGCTTAACTCTGATTTTGCCGCCGTACAATCAGGAGACATGATTTATCACCTGCTGAATTGTATAGAAATATCAGTTTTCCTGAGGCTATATCATGTGATGCCATCATCAGTCCTGTTAGACATGTGTTTTTTTATTCTGCCGCTGAGCAGTCTGCAATGTTGTGATGAATTTAATGGATAGTTGATGGTCAGCAACACGGTCAGCACAGTGTGTGTGTGTGTGTGTGTGTGTGTGTGTGTGTGTGTGTGTGTGTGTGTGCACGCCCCCCTTTTTTTCTCAGCACCCCCTGTTGAAAATAACTTCCCTCGGCTATGACCAGCACTGTCATCAAACACACCTTCATGAAAATACTCCCATGTTTTCTGGACGTAGAGTTTAAAGAAAACATGTTCAGTGAAGCTTTCGTTTTGTTTTGTTTTTTAAACAGCCCAGAAAGAAAAGTCCAAGACTGAAACCTTTATTGTTGGTTCATTGTCTCACTCTGGATCCAGAGTGAAACAGAGAGTGAGTCCCTCTTTCGGAGGTCAATAGTTTAAAAATCCACCAACATACAACAGTGATAAATTAAACCAACAATAAAGATTTATTAGAAAAACATGGTTTTATGGTGCGTTCATACCAGACGCGTCGCGGGCGTCGTCAACGCTTGTGACACTTCAAGCACGACGCTCGACACCAGGTGGTCACGACGCTCACGACGCTCTTGACGCGCGTCAGTTTATTGGCGTGCGGGAGGCTGATTTCTGTTTCCAGCTATGGCGGATCGCATCAGGAGAGCAGCTCGGCTTTGTTTGTTAAATAAAGCTGGACCACGTTGTCGTTGGAAAAGTGGCTATTGGCTGGCCTGCTCCTCTCTGCTCTGCCTGCAGCAGGGGGCGCTGCTGAGACCGACCGCTGTGAGAGCTTTGGGACGGGGGAGGGGCTCACGGCAGCACCCGCTGCTCATTGACGACAGCAACGAGACGTCCTGTCACGTCTCCAGAGCGCCAGAAAAGGTCGCTAGATTTGTCGCTAGTCGCTTTTGACAATAAAAAGTCTCCAAGAGGCTTCAGTGGCTATTTGAGACTCAGACTTATTTAATTTCAGATTATTTTAATCTATATTTACTGCATTTTTGAATCGTGCACCAGGCCGAATTGGTTTGCTGGGATGTACTAAAACTTTTTCTTCATTCTTTCATAAATGAAACACACTGAAAGTGTTATTTGAGTTGCCTGATTGGGCTTAGAATTTATTTTGGACATGTTGTCCTGACTTAGCTTTCATTCATCATCAATAAAAAAATAAAAATGTGGATTTCAAATCTTCTCTTCTCGGTGTATTCCTTTGATGAGTCCGGCACTACAATTCTGTACCGTCCGAGAATTCGATTTCTTCACTTGGGGACCTAAAGCAGATATGAGATTAAAATGTGATTAATAAGGTTAATTAATTACAACTCCTGTAATTAATTTGATGATTTGTCTTTGAGCTTAGCACCAAATCTGTCTGTGGGGAAATCTGCAGCATTATAAACTTTCTTGGAAACAAGATTCAAAATGTACTCTGGATAACTGTTCACTGATTGTTTGTACCAGAACAAAGTTGGACTTGGGTAGGAGGTCTCAAAAGTACAATTCAGTGTAACTGAGTCTCCTTCAGCAGCAGGAACATCTCCTGATGGCTGCATCACTTTGTCTTCTCCTTTACACTCTGGAGAAGAAGAGAACATGCAGAGAAGAGAGGAATCAATACAGATGATTGACTGAAGGAGAACAATTAGTGTCACTGAAAAGTTTGTAATAAATTTCACGCATGACTAAAAAATGTTTCTCAAGGTAACAACATCAGCATAAATGCTGGAGTGTGATTTAGTGGATCCTGAACATTCAAAGTTCTCCATGTAGAGCTCAGTGATGTGTTCAAGTGTTTGAAGAGGAAACATGTAGAGTTTTGTATCTTACCAAAGAAAAGAGCAGCAAGAAGAATCCACAGCCAATGTTCCATGTGTCCAACAAGGTTTCAGTCACCAGGAGAAAGTAGCTGATGTTCAGCACTCAGTGTGACAACAGTTGTCTTCACAGCAGCTCTTCTTATTGACACAATGGTTGAACACAGTGCAGAAGTAGAGCAGCAGCTGCTGGATCATGTGGCCCTCTAGTGGAGCTCCAAAGTTGACTTGAACAGTGTGAAAAAAGTCTTCCAGCAGCTTGTCAGAGAGTCACTGACAGACTTTCAGCAGCTCTTTCACTCATTCAGAGGAGGGAACCTCAGAGGGGTTTAATGACTGGAGTCCAGACAGTTGGGGAGTGAATCAGAAGTTAGCAGATATGAAACTGCAGCCATCACAACTTCACTTTTGATGAATTAGTTTAAAAAAGAGAGAATATTACACTGATAGCAACATCATTCATTTGCCATCAGAACATGAATGTACTGTGAATGTTGGATGATTAAATGCACCTGACTGACTTTAAGACAAAGTTTTGAACATATATTGGCCACTGCAGTGTATGAGGCACAGGTGTCCAGGCCCTTCTGGATTCTCAGTACATTAGTTAAAAAATAAAAATAACAAAGTACAGCAGTGTACCAGAATCGTCATCCTGCTCCTGCACACTGAACACCATTTCAGTGTTGGAGTTGAACAGCCTCAGCAGTGCTTCATCTGAACCTCGTCCATATTGACCATGTCGAGTGGTGCAATTCAACGCTCTGTTTAGTAGTGAACTTGTGGATTCAAGACACAAGTGTTAGAGATATATGATAACAGTAATATTATTACTCTGAAGTGTGTTTGTGTGTGTTTTTACCACGTGTCTCTGCCTGGAGCACCGTCACCATCACATTCAGCTGCTCTGTTTTCTCCTGTGTTTCTGGACGTTGTCACCATCCTCTGCTGTAAAGCCGAACTCATCTTCATTCTTTCATTGAGTTAAAATCTAGTTTGAATCCCAGAATTGATGAGATGAGTTTCTTGTTGATATTTTCTTGTTTGGACTTTCAAACCTCTGTGTAATTTATCTCCCCCTCTGCTCAGTGAAGGGGAGAGCGGAGGCTTTCAGGTCACTTTATTATATTGTCCTCTCTGCACAGAGATGCATTTATTTTTAGTAACAGCATTTTATAGTGAGCAGCATCCATTTGTCTTCTAATCCTGGCCACGTTTGCAAAGCTCGGATGAAAACAATGCTGCTCTGCAGTCTGCACTGCTGCTATGAGTTTAATTTTAATTTCAGAATTTAAATGATCTGGTAGACTCATCAAAAACATTTTCTGACCCACACCTCGCGGGGTCAAATGCATCAAGTTCCCACGTCCAGTGAATGCTCTGGCAGCTGTCCAGGGTGCTGAACCAGGTGACCAGGACAGCTTTTACAGACATCTCAGTCCTACTCGGAGTTTTTGTGGCTTGTTTGTAAACCGCTGCTCAGGGACTGCTGGGTCTAAATCTGGTGGTGGTTGTGTCTGTCTGTGTCCTGCTGCTTTGGGTGTGGCCCTCTGTGTGAGTCCCTACCTCTGTGTACGCCTCGGCACACATACTTCAGTGTGTGTGTGTGCGTGTGTGTGTGTGTGTGTGTGTGTTTGTGCCCTTTCCAGGTCTCCCATCCTTCTTGTGGCCTTGTTTTTCCCTGGTTCCCTCCTCCTAATCAGTCACCATTGTCCAGTTGTCTCTCGTCTCCCCCTCCTTGTGTGTTGAAGCCAGTGGTCCCCAAACTACGGTCCACGGGCTGGATACGGCTGTCCTCCACATTCAGCACGGCCCCCTGAAATACCACCCGAGAAAATCCCAGAGTCACTCTGGACTTACACTGGATGAGGCTGCAGTAATTCCGGACCGGAGCCGCAGTGCATCCAGTGTGAGCCCGGCGTGTTTTTCCTCACGCCGAACTCCTGCTGCGTCATTCTAAACAGAAGCAAGTCGGGTGCCGCAAAGAAAGTAGATCCGTGTTCCAAAATAAAACTTATTTCTAAATAAAATCTGTGGGTAACGCTTCCTTTTACAGTACGGTAATTACCATGCATTAACGTGGTAATTGCAAGGTAAGTACCATGTAATAAGGAGAAGTTACTGTAAAATTACCATGTAATTACAGGGTAACTATGTTGCTAATTACCTAGTACTTTTAGAGTAATTACCAAGCCAATTCCAGGCAAATACCAAGTAACTACCTGGTAGTAAATATTAATTACTGGGTAATTATAATGTATATAGCAACTATGTCAGTAATTGCCAAGTACTTACTAAGTAATTGCTAAGTAATTACCATGAAATCATTGGGAAATGTAGACTTTTTACTAGGTATTACTAGGTACTGCTAGGTGTGTACGCTATGTATTTCCCTATTAGTCAAGTGTTTTTTACTACTTACCTGGTAACTTCTTAGTATTTCCCAGTAACTACAACATTTACCTGGTAATTACGGTTGAACTGTAGACTACTGCAAAAGGAAGTGAGGTCTGTTTCCACACTATTACCTGGTAACTACTTATTCATTACCCAGGAACTGCAAAAATACCTACCTGGAAATTACATAGTTATTAAAGTGGATTTGTACTGTAAAAGGAAGTGAGGTCTGTTTCCATGTTATTACATGGTAATTGCTTATTTGTTACCTAGTAAATAGAAAAATATTTACCTGGAAATTACATAGTTATTAAAGTGGATTTGTGGATTCGCTGTGGAGACGCTGTGGAGACGACCTCGACGGAAGCAGCCCAGAGGTGAGGCGGGGTGGAATTTGGAGAGAGAGTTGAGGGTCATCGATAGTCAGAAATCCCTGGCCTTGAATTTTTCAGGAGGTTGTTTTGAATTCCAAGGGGTGCAATGCAATCAGTAGGTATCTTGTTTTGTCGTGGAAGGAGCAGTTTGACCTTCCTCTGCCTGGTTCTCAGCTTCTTTCAGACAAAAGCTGAGTTAACCCTCTCGGTGAGGGTGACATCCATCTCGAGTCCATAACCCAAATTGTCCAGCTTTCGAAAGAGTTCGCTCAAACGGTCTGCGTCAGCTTTTGCACGTTGTTTTGAAAAGACCGCCATCCCTGGACGTCTTTTGTGGTGGTGGTCTTCATCCTGCAGAAGATCGGGCTGCGGCACAAGCCGATCAGCCGCAGGCCGATCATCATAAATCCAAAAATTCAAACAATTTCTATGCCCCCCACGGACAGGGGTGCCAGGCATGTGACCCCCTCTACTTGTCCCGGGCGTCCATCACATACCCAGCATGCCGGGCCCCGTCCGGGCAGGCAGGATCCCCCGCTCTTGTGCTCTTTGTTGAAATGATCGTATCAAATTCGTTGAGAGACCAGCTGATCAATTCCATGGTTGATATTTTGATTTGTTCGAAAAACCAAGAAGAGTGATTCCTCCAGTCAAACAGACGAGACAAAGGCAGCAGCAAGCAGAGACACTCGGGAAGGAGAAGCAAAGGAGAGAGCGATGGAAAAAGCGTCCGAGCCAAGCAAGTGAGTGTGTGTGTGTGTGTGTGTGTCTGTGTGTGTGTGTGTGTGTCTGTGTGTGTGTGTGTGTGTCTGTGTGTCTGTGTGTGTGTGTGTGTGTGTGTGTGTGTGTGTGTGTGTCTGTGTGTGCGTGTGTGTGTGTGTGTGTATGTGTGTGTGTGTGTGTGTGTGTGTGTGTGTGTGTGTCTGTGTCTGTGTGTGTGTGTGTGTGTGTGTATGTGTGTGTGTGTGTGTGTGTCTGTGTGTGTGTGTGTGTGTGTGTGTGTGTGTGTGTGTGTGTGTGCGTTCTCGTATTTCTATCCTTGTCGGGGCCAAATGTCCCCACAAGGATAGCAAAACGTGGAACGACGTGCCTTGTGGGGACCTTTTTCCGGTCCTAAGTAGGAGAAACAGTGTTTTCTTGACCATGTTGTTGTTACTGAAAAAAGTAAAAGTGCAAAAACATTTCTTTAGGGTTAGGCTTTGTTGTGGTGTGGGTTAGGGTTAGGGTAAGGGTCAGGGTTAGGGGCCAGCGTCGATTTGATAGGAATCTGGAATTCCAGAACTGAAAGTTCCGGATTCCAGAACTGAAAATTCCGGATCCGGTTTTTTCAGTTCTGGAATCTCAATTCCGGCTTTTGACCACTATGGTTTTGAGCGCTAGAGAGCCATCAAAAGTTAGAAAAGCATTTTAAAAGTCAGTTTTCAAGTGGCTAACCCATGTTTTTCACCAAAATGACTCTAAATAAATCAGAGAACCCGGCCATATGGGATTTTCACCCGAAATGCCAAAAATGTTGGGACGAGCCCCAAAACACACAAAACAGACAGTAACACCCCCACAAACGCGTGGGTGGGGGTCCTGCCGGTCCCCGAGGGGTCCAAAATTTCACGGTGGAAATTGACCCGACCGACCCTCAGGACACCGAAAGCTCATCAACCCGGATCAACGCTAGAGAGCGGGGGCCGATTCGTGAAGTCAAACATTTATAGAGGTCCTGGAGAGATGACACCCCACCACACCTGTCAGGGACCTCCCCAGCTGTGATTAGAAACCAATCCCAGTCCTCTGGCTCCTTCCTGGGCGGAGTTATAGCAGATTCCAGAAGCGGTCATAGCTTGACCGGATCTGGAATCCCCTTCCAGATTGCGTTCTTGACCCTTAAACATGGAGTGAGACACTTGCAAGTACCACCATTGCACTGCTGAGGCCCTCAGCTATCATCTGAAGTCCATCCCAGTCCTCTGGCTCCTTCCTGAGAGGAGTTATCATTGCTTGACCGAATCTGGAATCCCCTTCCAGATTGCGTCCTAGACCCTTAAACGTGGAGTTAGACACTTGCAAGCACCACCATTGCACTGCTGAGGCCCTCAGCTGTCATTTGAAGCCAATCCCAGTCCTCTACCTCCTTCCTGGGCAGAGTTATAGCAGATTCCAGAAGCGGTCATAGCTTGACCGGATCTGGAATCCCCTTCCAGATTGCGTTCTTGACCCTTAAACATGGAGTGAGACACTTGCAAGCACCACCATTGCACTGCTGAGGCCCTCAGCTATCATCTGAAGTCCATCCCAGTCCTCTAGCTCCTTCCTGAGAGGAGTTATCATTGCTTGACCGAATCTGGAATCCCCTTCCAGATTGCGTCCTAGACCCTTAAACGTGGAGTTAGACACTTGCAAGCACCACCATTGCACTGCTGAGGCCCTCAGCTGTCATTTGAAGCCAATCCCAGTCCTCTACCTCCTTCCTGGGCAGAGTTATAGCAGATTCCAGAAGCGGTCATAGCTTGACCGGATCTGGAATCCCCTTCCAGATTGCATCTTTGACCCTTAAACGTGGAGTTAGACACTTGAAACCACCACCATTGCACTGCTGAGGCCCTCAGCTATCATCTGAAGTCCATCCCAGCTCTCTAGCTCCTTCCTGGTCCGAGTTATAGCAGATTCCAGAAGCGGTCATTGGTTGACCTAATCTGGAATTGCCTTCCAGAATGTGACATCGATTATTAAAATGTTGCTTTTAGACACTTGTAACTGCCACCATTGCACTGCTGAGGCCCTCAGCTGTCATTTGAAGCCAATCCCAGTCCTCTACCTCCTTCCTGAGAGGAGTTATCATTGCTTGACCGGATCTGGAATTGCCTTCCAGATTGCGTGTTTGACCCTTAAACGTTGAGTTAGACACTTGAAACCACCACCATTGCACTGCTGAGGCCCTCAGCTGTCATTTGAAGCCAATCCCAGCCCTCCAGCTCCTTCCTGAGAGGAGTTATCATTGCTTGACCGAATCTGGAATCCCCTTCCAGATTGCGTTCTTGACCCTAAAAATTGCAGGTAGACAGTTGCAAGCACCACCATTGCACTGCTGAGGCCCTCAGCTATCATCTGAAGTCCATCCCAGCCCTCTAGCTCCTTCCTGAGAGGAGTTATCATTGCTTGACCGAATCTGGAATCCCATTCCAGATTGTGTCTTTGAAGCTCAAAGTGTGTGGATCAGCCCAAAAACACCTAAAACAGACAGTCACCGCCCCAAGAGATACGTGTGCGGGGTCATTGCCAGTCTCTGAGGGGTCCCAAATTTCATGGTGGAAATTGACCCAACCGACCCTCAGGACACCCAAGGCTCATCCCCACCGATCCAACCACATAGACTATGGGCTGATTCATGAGGTCAAATTTTTATCCAGGGGGTAGAGAGATGACATCACAACACACCTGTCAGGGACCCCCCAGCTATCATCTGAGGTCAATCCCAGCCCTCTAGCACTTTCCTGAGCAGAGTTAGAGCAGATTCCAGAAGCGGTCATTGCTTGACCAAATCTGGAATCCCCTTCCAGAATGTGACATCGATTTTTAAAAAGTGCAGGTAGACACTTGAAACTACAACCATTGCACTGCTGAGGTCCTAAGCTTTCATTTGATGCTAATCTCAGCCCTCTAGCTCCTTCCTGAACAGAGTTGTAGCAGACTGCAGGATCTGTCATTGGTTGACCAAATCTGGAATCCCTTTCCATTGTAGCTCTATGTGCTTGGATGAGCCCAAAAACACCCAAAACAGACAGTCACCAGCCCAAGAAATATGTGTATGGGGTTGTTGCCGGTCCCCGAGAGGTCAAAAATTTCATGGTGGAAATTGACCGAACTGACCCTCAGGACACCCAAGGCTCATCCCGTATCAACACATATCCAACTTCCATAACCCTAACCCTAATATTTATGGAACTAGGGTTAGATTATCGTTGACCGCTAGGGTTAAGAGGTTCCCAGAGGGCTGAAAATGCACCTCATCAGCCTCCCAATCCAACCATATAGATTATACGCTGATTCATGAGGTCAAATTTTTCTGCTAGGGTTAGAGAGATGACACCACAACACACCTGTCAGGGACCCCCCAGGGAGACACATATCAAATTTTCATAATCGTAACCCTAATCGTCGGCAAACTAGGGTTGGATGACCTTTGGCCCCTAGGGTTAGGAGGGTCCCAGAGGGCTGAAAATCCACATAGCGGATCTCCCGGCACCCCCGATGAACCTACCCGAGTTTCGTGCCAATCGGGCAAAGCGTTAATTTTCACCCCCTCTGACAGACTACAGATCCTCTAGGGTTAGTATGCCATCAGCATCCCAATACTCTCTCAGATGAGATTTCGCTGAAAAAAGTGAAAAAACATGATTTGAAGGAGATCCAAAGGTCCGATCAGGATGCCATCGCACACAGGTGTCGGGGACCCCACTGGGAGTCAACTGTTCAAGCCACACCCTCCTAGCCCCTCCCCTTCCGGAGTTATTCAATTAAACGCGCTCCTGAGGTAAAAGGTCATTGGGCGGGGCTAGGAGGTCAGCAGAGGGATGAGGTCCAACAGACAGGTCAGGGACCCCCCAGGGAGTCAGCTGTTAAAGCCTCACCCTCCTAGCCCCTCCCCTTCCAGAGTTATTCAACTCCGAAGTCGTTAGCGGCGGCTAATGCTAAATGCAACAACCACGCGGCTTCTGCATGCGCTGGAGGGATCCCCTTCCACACACCCATCAGGGACCCCCCCGGGAGTCATGCCTCCAACCCCCATCCTCCTAACCCTAATCGTTTAGGAGTTATTCAAGCTGGAAGTTAGAGTTAGCAGCTAACGGCTAATTTCAGCTCCCGCCCACTTTGTGCAGTAATTCTACGCGGTGGGCGGGGCTGCCCCATATCAATGGGTGCCTAAGGTCACCACACACCCTGTGTGCGAGTTTGAGCCGGCTAGCTGTCATCGTTTGGGAGCTATTAATGTAAATAGCTAAATTAGCTCCTTTTTTAGCCACAAAACATTAGCATTTGCCTATTTCACATACTTCTACATGTCCCGGAGGGCTGAAAATTTTACCACAGGTGTGGGATGGGACCCCGAGGACACCCTGAAAGTCTCAGCCCCCTGGCTATCACCGTTGATTTTTAAAAAATAAAAATGTGAAACGGCGAAATACAGAAACGTGCTTTTTTCGGGTATTTCCGTTTCAGCTACAACCACCACTGTCGGCACACATCAGCGGGGTGTAGAGACGGTCATTTTGATGCCACTTTGAGCTCGTTTGCTCGAGTATTTAAAAAATGGCGCACAAAGTATGTTCGGTTAAGGCGTTTTTGAAAACGAGTGCCTTCAGCTCCCTCGAAAGACTTCCGGGTGGCCTAGAGGGCTGAAATCGCACACAGTGGATGTGCTGCCAGCCCCGATGCATGACACCGAATTTCAGCTCCCTGGCTCAAGGCCTTATGGGAAAGGTCACCCTGTTGACCTTTGACCGGTAGGGTTAGGAGGGTCGCACAGGGCTGAAACTTGTCACAGTGGATACCCTGGCTCCCCCGATGCACAGTGCCGAGTTTCGTGCCGATCGGTCAAAGCGTTGAGGGATTCTGCTATGGATCAGGCTTTATTTCGGGCCTTCTACAGGGCAAGTGAAAACGGATGGATTTTTTTGGAAAAAAGTATTGTAGAGAGCTGAAACTTCACACGGTGGATGCCCTGGATGCCCCGATGCAGGATCTAGCATTTTTTTGTCTCTAGCTCAATGCATTGTTTTCATCCTCTGGGGGAATCCCTTAGAGTGATGAGGGGATCCCTGACCTCACATGAGGTATGTGTGCGGGGGTCCTGCCGGTCCCCGAGGGGTCCCAAATTTCACGGTGGAAATTGACCGAGCCGACCCTCAGGACACCCAAGGCTCATCCCCACGGATCCAACCATGTAGATTATGTGCTGATTCATGAAGTCAAATTTTTAATCAGGAGGTAGAGAAATGACACCACAACACACCTGTCAGGGACCCCCGAGGGAGACACATATCAAATGTTCAAAACCCTAGCCCTAATTGTCTGCGAGCTAGGGTTAGATGACCTTTGACCCCTAGGCTTAGGAGGGTCCCAGAGTGCTGAAACTTCACACAGCGGATGTCCTGGCACCCCCGATGAACCTACGCGAGTTTCGTGCCGATCGGTCAAAGTTTAAATTTTGACCCCTGGGAGAGCTTGCAAATCCCTGAAACTCAGTAGGGCATCAGCCTCCCAATCCAACCATATAGATTATACGCTGATTCATGAGGTCAAATTTTTCTGCTAGGGTTAGAGAAATGACACCACAACACACCTGTCAGGCACCCCCCAGGGAGACACATATCAAATTTTCATCACCGTAACCCTAACAGTCCGCGAACTAGGGTTAGATTACCTTTAACCCCTCGGGGTTAGGAGGGTCATTATCCCAGCCCCCCTCCCACACAAAGCTTAAAAAACAAATACAAGTTCCAAACGCGAAAAATTCATAGCAATGAGTGGCCGAGTGGTCTAATGCTATGGCTTGCAACCAGTAGGTTGTGGGATCAAACCCCACGGGGAACATGCTTATTGTGGTGAATCTTGAGCAGTGGAGACTTAGGGCCAATCCCAATTCTACCCCTTACCCCTACCCCTTACCCCTTAGCCCTACCCCTATCACTCTCCTACCCCTTTTAGAATAGGGCTGAGGGCTAGGGCTATCTTTGCAGCACTATGAATTGGGATACCCCTTGGCCCTTTAAGCCCCGCCGCACTCCTATAACAACAAACAATTATGGATATTAGAAATGATAGAAATTACATTAGAAATTATTTTTATTTTTTTAAAAATGGTATTATTATTTACCTTATATTTCTTTTTGAGGTTCTCCCACTTTTTTGAAGCTTGCTGGGCTGTAACTTCCCCTTCCAAGCCATTTTCTTTTATGAATTTCCTAAAGTAATACAGATATATTTATATAAACACGTTTTATTACTGACATATTATAGCTTAGACGAATAATATAATTTACTCCCAATGTGTTTTGGCGTTGTATTTTGATTTCAAAAACTTTTCTTCCTTTTTAACCTCTAAACCAGGGGTCCTGAAATACAAATCTTGAAGGTCCACATTTGCTTTTTATATACAAGCATGGGTCCGGACTTCAGCGCCCTGTGGGAGCCAGGGGTGGGGTGGGGTGGGGTGGGGTGGGGTGGGGGGGGGGGGGGGGGGGCAGCGATACCGAGGACTGCCGAGCAGTGCGGTGCGATGGAGTGCGCTGGACACGCACAGAGCGGCGCGGTGCAGAACGGTGCTCACACGGAACATGGAGCGTTTAAAGAAAGATTTTTTTTCTTTTTTTTTTTCCATACATTTGCCCTGGGGCAGCAGCGAGGTGTGCGCTAATTGAGGAACCCGGCTCTAAACTGAATCAGCAGTCGGGTTTCATCGGGGGTCCCTGTGTCTAACATATTACGTTAAAAACATGATAAAGGATGACGTTAATTCAGTGATTAGTGCTCTTCATAAGTTACAAATTCACGATTGGAAACGGTGCTGCGCAGCGCTAAAACGTTAATCCATGACTGGGACACTGTCACGCTAGTTTATCTATAAATTCAGTGAAGCAAATACACTTTTTATAGCTTTTTAAATAGTATACAGAAAGCAATCTTACATTTGTGCGACTCCGTGGTGGGCGCCATGTTGTTTTTTTCTGGCCAATGTGAAACTCCGCCTACCCCTATAGAGAATAGGGAGCATCGATGCAGACTTCGCTGAAAGGGGTGAAATAGCCCTTCCCCTTACCCCTAACCCTATTCAAAAAGGAGAATTGGGATAGCCCTTAAGCCTCGTGAACGCGCATATCATAGGGGTAGGGGTAAGGGGTAGGGGTAAGGGGTAGAATTGGGATTGGCCCTTAGTGTTACTGAGGCTAAGTGTTTTATTAAACTAACTTACACTAACCCAGCAGATTCCAGAATATGTCATTGGATGACTAAATCTGGAATCCCCTTCCAGATTGTGTCTTTGACCCTTAAATGTGGAGTTATTCACTTGAAAGTAACACCATTACACTTTTAAGGCCCTACGCTGTCATTGGAAGCCAATAAAAACCCTGACTGGAGTTAGGGTCAAGGGTTAGGGGTTAGGGTTGCAAATAGGGTTGACCAAAGACCCCTTACCATTTAAGTTAGACACTTGAAACCACTACCATTGTACTGCTAAGGCCCTAAGCTTTCATTTGATGCCAATCCCACACTTCTAGGGCCTTCCTGGACAAAGTTAGAGATTGTCACCAGAATGAAGCAAGCTGGCATTGCATTCCAGAAGGAGACATTGAAACCCAAAGTGTTTGGATCAGCCCAAAAACACCCAAAAACACCCAAAACCGACAGCCACCCCCTCAAGAGATACGTGTGCGGTGTTGTTGCCCCTCCCTGAGGGGTCCCAATTTTCATGTTGGAAATGGACCCCCCCGACCCTCAGGACACCCAGGGCTCATCCCCACAGATGCAACCATATACATTATGGGGTGATTCATGAGGTCAAATTTTTCTGCTAGGGTTACAGCAATGACACCACAACACACCTGTCAGGGACCCCCGAGGGGCACATATATCAAACTTTCATAACCCTAGCCCTAATTGTTTGGAAACTAGGGTTAAATGACCTCTGACCCCTACGGTTAGGAGGGTCATCCTCCCGGCCCCTTCCTTCCACACAAAATTTAAAAAATAAGTACAAGTTCCAAACATACCTTTTCAAGGCACTGAGTGGCTGAGTGGTCTAATGCTATGGCTTTCAACCCAGCTTTTGTGGGATCAAATCCCACGGGGAACATGCTTATTGTGGTGAATGTGAAAGTTTTTCTTTAGGGGTCAGAGAGATGTCATCACAACATACCTGATTTTTGGGGTGTAGGGTTACAGTTAGGGTGTAGGGTTACCGAGTTAGGGTTACACATAGGGTTGACCATAAAACCCTTAACATTGAAGTTAGACACTTGAAACTACCACCATTACACTCGTAGGGCCCTCAGCTTTCATTTGAAGCCAGTCCCACACCTCTAACTCCTTCCTGAGAGGAGTTATAGCAGATTCCAGAATGTGTCATTTAATGTCTAAATCTGGAATCCCCTTCCAGAAAGTGACATCGATTTTTAAAAAGTGCAGGTAGACACTTGAACCTACAACCATTGCACTGCTGAGGTCCTAAGCTTTCATTTGATGCCAATCCAAGCCCTCTAGCTCCTTCCTGGGCGGAGTTATAGCTGATTCCAGAAGCGGTCATTGCTTGACCGAATCTGGAATCCCCTTCCAGATTGCGTCCTAGACCCTTAAACGTGGAGTTAGACACTTGCAAGCACCACCATTGCACTGCTGAGGCCCTCAGCTATTATCTGAAGTCCATCCCAGCTCTCTAGCTCCTTCCTGGTCCGAGTTATAGCAGATTCCAGAAGCGGTCATTGGTTGACCTAATCTGGAATTGCCTTCCAGAATGTGACATCGATTATTAAAATGTTGCATTTAGACACTTGTAACTGCCACCATTGCACTGCTGAGGCCCTCAGCTGTCATTTGAAGCCAATCCCAGCCCTCTACCTCCTTCCTGAGAGGAGTTATCATTGCTTGACCGAATCTGGAATCCCCTTCCAGATTGCGTGTTTGACCCTTAAACGTGGAGTTAGACACTTGCAAGCACCACCATTGCACTGCTGATGCCCTCAGCTATCATCTGAAGTCCATCCCAGCCCTCTAGCTCCTTCCTGAGAGGAGTTATCAATGCTTGACCGAATCTGGAATCCCCTTCCAGATTGCGTGTTTGACCCTTAAACGTGGAGTTAGACACTTGCAAGCACCACCATTGCACTGCTGAGGCCCTCAGCTATCATCTGAAGTCCATCCCAGCCCTCTAGCTCCTTCCTGAGAGGAGTTATCATTGCTTGACCAAATCTGGAATCCCATTCCAGATTGCGTCCTAGACCCTTAAACGTGGAGTTAGACACTTGAAACCACCACCATTGCACTGCTGAAGTCCTCAGCTATCATCTGAAGTCCATCCCAGGCCTCTAGCTCCTTCCTGAGTGGAGTTATCACTGCTTGACCGAATCTGGAATCCCATTCCAGATTGCGTCTTTGAAGCTCAAAGTGTTTGGATCAGCCCAAAAACACCCAAAACAGACAGTCACCACCCCAAAAGTTGTGTGTTTGGGGTTGTTGCCACTCCCCAGGGGGTCCCAAAATTCATGGTGGAAATTGACCCAACTGACCCTCAGGACACATAAGGCTCATCCCCCTGTATCCCACCATACAGTCTATGGGCTGATTCATGAGGTGAAATTTTTATGCAAGTTTACAGAGATGACATCATACCACACCTGTCAGGGACCCCCCCAGCTTTCATTTGAAGTAAATCCCACACCTCTGGCTCTTTCCTGAGCTCAGTTACAGCACATTCCAGAATGGGTCATGGCTTGACCAAATCTGGAATCCCTATTCAAAATCTACAGTGTTGTAGTTAGACACTTTAAACTACTTCCATTGCACTGCTGAGGCCCTCAGCTTTCATTTGAAGTCATTGCCAGAGCTCTCGGTCCTTCCTGAGCGGAGTTGGAGCTCGTTTTCAGATTGAAGCAAGCCGGAAACAAAATCTTCAGTTCTGGAATAAAATTCCAGATTTGGTAGAAAGGTCCTAGGCACTCAGAAACGGTGGCCAAGGGAGCCCAAGTCCCCTAACAGCAGTTTAAACCAACTCCCAGCTCTCTAGCATGTTCCTACGGCTCACAGTGGTAGATTTAACCAATTGTGGAACTTTATTCCAGAAAGCGACAGACAAATTGCTCCCCCTAGTGGTAAAATGGTGGTACTGCAACAAAAAAAAAATAGGTGCTAGAGAGTCAAAAGACACATCACCGGACTGTAAAAAATCCCCTGAATTCACCTAAATGGCCTGTTTTTGTCTAGGACCCATGGTTAGGGAAATAAATGCCACATACACTTTCTGGTTAAGAATGGCAATACTTGATATGTTGTAGAGCTCACCGAGGCGATTCCAACGGTCCTACTCCCGGCGCTCAGAGACCCCCGGACCAATTCTGGAATCACCTAATTAGGTTAGGGGCTAGACATGAATGGGAGTCAATGGAAGGTCCCCACAAGGATAGAAATACGAGACTGAGCGTGTGTGTGTGTGTGTGTGTGTGTGTGTGTGTGTGTGTGTGTGTGTGTGTCTGTGTGTGTGTGTGTGTGTGTGTGTGTGTGTGTGTGTGTGTGTGTGTGTGTGTGTCTGTGTGTGTGTGTGTGTGTGTGTCTGTGTGTGTGTGTGTGTGTGTGTCTGCCCTTTCCGGGTCTCACATTTTTCCTCTGACCTTGTTTTTCCCTGGTTCCCTCCTTCTATCAGTCACTTATGTCATTGTCCAGTTGTCTCTCGTCTCCCTCTCCTTGTGTATTTAAGCCAGTGGTCCCCAAACTACGGCCTGTGGGCCAGATACGGCCCGCCTCCACATTGGCTCCCGGAACTATACTAGAAAAATACCCCCGAGAAAATCCCAGAGTCACTCTGGACTTACACTGGATGAGGCTGCAGTAACTCCGGACCGGAGCCGCAGTGCATCCAGTGTGAGCCCGGCGTGTTTTTCCTCACGCCGAACTCCTGCTGCGTCATTCTAAACAGAAGCAAGTTTTGTGTCGCAAGGGAAGTAGATATGTGTTCCAAAATAAAACTTATTTCAAAATAAAAATCTGTGCAGTGTTTTTGCCTCAACATTCATTTTTTAAATTCTTCCAGCAGGATACACAGCAAGAAATGTGATCTAATCATTATATTCATTAGAATAATGAACATTATTGTACATTTTCTTTGTAAGAAAGTCAAACAACACCAAAATTGCCCCAAAAAATGCCTCTTTGACCCGGAGTGGCTCTGTGTAGCCAGATTTGACAGGTTCTGCAAAATGTGTGTGTGTGTGTTTTTTTTTTTGAGCACTTCAGTTGGTTTAATGAAATGTTTATGTGTTTGTGCCATGTTTTTATTATACAAATACGGTTTTTACGGTTTTAACGTGTATTTTCTACAGAGATGGAGATCTGAGCTGCTTTCTATTGTTGGACGGGTTTTACACACTTTTTCTGTTACAGACTGACGCCGGCCCCCCATCAGAGAAGGGAAAGGTTATGTGACCCTCACAGGAAAAACTTTGGGGACCCCTGATTTTAGGCTTCCGCCCTCATGTTTCTGTGCTCGGTCGTCTCTGATTGGCGTTTCTTGTGTTTGGACTTCTCTGGTTTCTGGGACGTTGCTCACTGTTTTCACCCGACTCTGGATTTTCTCCTCCATACTTCTGCTCGTGATCCTGTCAGCCTGGTTTGGACCATTGACTGTAAATAAAAGATGGGCGGAGCTAACGTGAGGTCACCCCCAGTGTTTCTGAATCCAATTTTGAAGCTTCCAGCAGGACGTCTCCATGCTGAACACTTGAACCTGGATGTAAATGTAACTGGTATAATGGCAATTTTATTTAATAGAGGACATCAGCCAGTGAGTTCTTTGTGGTCTCTTTTATTATGCTGTATAGCAGGAGAAGTCACACAGTCACCAGAGTAACAGGGTGATTTCTGCCCTTGCAGGGGCATGCAAGTTCCTAATAACTCCCTGCCACGTTCACTCCCAGGGACCTTGACTGTCCCCAGCCGGAGGCTGGATACAGGAAGACTCCCACCAGTGCCTGCAGCTGCCAGGCTGAGATGATCAGGAAACGTTAATTCTACACAAACCATTCGCGGTTCCCACACATCGTAGTGTGAGGGCCACGGTTGTTTTCAAAAATACCTCTGGAAGCACTACAAGTCAAGGAAGCATGCACTCACTAGAAATTTCCATCACACTGGTCCAGCTGGTCACGTGACCGCATGACGTGGACAGAGGAGGAGCTGTGATAGGGCGATTTATGCTGAAATTTATCTCCTAAAATAAAATCAACATATGATTGATATGAAAATGGGAGTCTGGTTTAAAGACTTTACAACAGACTAAAGACAGAGGTGGACTAGACTTGCTCAACTTCAAGAATTACCTCCTGGCCAGCAAGCTGCAATATATCTGAAAATGTCTTAAACCTAACAATCTAGAATCTAGATGAGCCATGGCTGGACGTAGAGCAGCATTATCAGGGTCGAAGAATTCTTAAACCTCAGTTCCCCAAAGTTGCTATCAAAGATATATAAAATATTATCAAAGGTAGAAGATGAAATCTTCCTTCTGACCTTAAAATGGGAGGCTGACTTATCCAACAACTTGGACCAAAATGCGTGGTCACAAATATGTTTAAATACTTTCAAAATGACAAAGAATTCAAATACAATTCAAAATTCTGCATAGAATTCATTACACAGGACGAAGGATGTTCCAGATGGGCCTATCACAATCTGATATCTGTTCACACTGCAATGATAACATGACTGACAGCTCCCTCCATGCCTTGTGGTCCTGCTCACCAGTCTGTCTGTCTGTGTCACGGAGTTCGACTCGGTTCGACTCCGTCTCCCCCGTGAGCCTGTGGAGCAGCTCGCGGGGCTCTTCACTTCAGCCGCCGAGCGCACCGGCCTCGCGCTGCCGCCGCAGCCTCCGGAGCCGGTGCAGCGTGATTTTGCACTCGGGCTGGCAACCCGGTCACGGGCTCGGTCCCGGACTGCGGTCCTATGTCCCGCCGTGCCGTCGTTTCAAGCTCACGTGCAGCGGGACTGGGGTACGCCACTTGCCGCTAAGGGTACGGTGAAGGGCTACCGAGAGTATTCTTGTGTGGAGGGCTGGCCGCCGGTCTCCGGAGTGCCTGCCATTGAGGACTCCGTTCGGCTGTGCCTCCTCCCCCGATCCTCCGCCTGGCCCGGCGGAAAGCCCGTGCTGCCGTCGGAAAGGGACAGGCGCATGGCGAGCTTCCTGGATCGTGGCTACGCTAGCGGCAACGTGACATTCGCCCTAGCCAATAACATGACCTTCCTCCTGGGCTCTGTGGACAAGATCTGCCACGAGAAGTCCCAGCTTTCCCCCGAAGACATCGTGGAAGTCCAAAATACGGCCGAAGTCCTGATGCGCATGTGCAGAGCCATCGCCAACAGTGGAGGCGCGTCATGGCCAACGCACAGCTCACCATGAGGCACCTGTGGCTTGGTCTGTCTTCCCTATCTGAGCGGGACCAGCGGGGCGTCCTGGGACTCCCCCTGTCCACCTCTTCTCTTTTTGGGCCCGATATACAGGTGATCATCGAGCGCCTGGAGGCAGCAGCACGAGGCTCGCAGCAGCTCGCCCCGCACCTCCAGCCCCGCCGTGAGCCGCCGCCGCAGCGCCGTCGCTCCGCGGACCAGCGGCGTCCCGCCCCTGGAGCACCTCGGCACCTGGACAGACCGGACCGTCTTTCCGCTGATCCTCCCGGGGCGCCGATCAGCCCAGACGGTCCCGCGCTCCCGAGACACGGAGCGCCTCGTCCGCTCGACCCGCATCTGCCAGCAAACATGCAAATAAAGGCCGTCAGGCCCGTTACATCTTCCAGAGAGCAGCAGTCCCTCCTCTCCCCCGTGTTAGCATGATCGAAAAGTGCAAAACCCGGCTGGACCCTTCTCCCTCCCTCCTCCCGCTCCGCGATAAGGCGGCTGAGGATGGTGAGCGGAATGCGCACGGAACCGCCTCTTCACCGGCGCTTTCTTCGCGCTCTGGCCGCAATGCGGCTGCGGACGCGGGGCATAGCAGCGCGCTGGAGCCGCCAGCTTTCCCGCTGTGTGCGTCACGCAAGCGGTGCGCTGCTGATGTCTCTTCAGCGCCCCGCAAACGCTTCAGGCTGCACTCTCCACCGGCTTCGGCTCGAGTGAGCATTTCGAAACGTCAGAGCGACGGCTCCGGCCCGGCCCGGCTCCCCGCCGTGGGGTATCCCGGCCCCGGCCGCACCCATAGCGCTCTCAGCAGCGTTTGTCCGCCGTCCTCCGCTCGTGTTAGCATGACGAGGCGTCAGAGCGGCGGTGCCGTTACGCCCCGGGCTGCCGACATGCAGCGCCCCGGCCCCGGCGCCACTCATGCCGCTCCCAGCGGAGTTTCTCCGCCGAGCGGCGGACTCACGCCGGCCCGGGTGTCCGCCGTAAAGCGCCCCGATCCCGGCCTTATTGGTGTTGCTCCCGGCAGCGCTCCCTCGGCTTCCCCGTGTGTTGTCACGGCGGAGCCTCGGAGCAGCGGAGCTCTGCCGTCCCGGGCTCCCGCTATTGAGCGTCCCGGCTCCGGCTTCAGCATCACGGCCAGCGATCCGGAAGGCTCCGACATCAGCACCGAGGACAGCGACCCGGAAAACTCCGGGATCGCGCTGCCTCTGCTCGGGTTGTCCCCAGCAAAGCGCCGGTCCGCGGCCCCCTGGCGGCCGCCCGCTCTCATTCAGGGGACGCCTGCTCCACAGCCCTTTTGCCGGGGGCCCCCCGTCTCCCGAGGCCGGGAGGACGGGTGGGCCGTCCCCGCTGGCCGTGGTACAGCCACTCACGCTCCGGTTTCACACGTGGCGTGTTATGTTGGGACCGCTTTCTCCCTGGCTGTCCAGGACACTGACAAACGGTTATGCCCTGCAGTTCGCCTGTCGTCCGCCTCTCTTCAACGGCATCCTTCGTACGCGGCTCGCATGCCCTGCGGGGACGGCCGCTCTCGAGGCAGAAGTAGCCTCACTCCTCCGCCGGGGTGCGGTCACGGAGCTGAGCGTGACAGAGGTGAACTCGGGTTTTTATTCCCCCTATTTCTTGGTCCCCAAGAAAAGCGGGGGTGTAAGACCCATTCTGGACCTGAGGGTCCTCAACACTCACATAGCCACCAGGAGGTTCCGCATGCTGACGGTCAAACACCTCCTGGAGAGCATTCGACCTGGGGACTGGATGACTTCGATCGACCTGACGGACGCCTACTTCCACATCCCCATTCTCAGAAGGCACAGAGCCTTCCTCCGCTTCGCCGTGGGGACCAGGTATTTTCAATACAACCGGCTCCCCTTCGGCTACTCTCTCGCCCCTCGCACCTTTACCAAGTGTGTCGAAGCAGCGTTGGAGCCCCTCCGTCGTCATGGTCTGAGGATCCTCACTTACATCGACGACTGGCTCATACTGGCGTCCTCTCATCAGGAGGCTGTGCTGCACACGACCCAGGTCCTGCACCACATCGAGCTCCTGGGGTTCATGGTGAACCGACACAAGAGCGCGCTCACCCCAGCTCAGAGCATGGCTTATCTGGGGTTGGAGCTGGACTCGCTCTCTATGACTGCCCGCCTCTCCGAGGAGAGACGGACCTCCCTTCTCTCGACCCTGAGGTCTGCAGTGACCACACCCCTGGTCGGGGTTCGTCTGATCAGGACCGTCCTGGGTTTAATGGCCGCGGCCCACCCAGTGGTCCGGCTGGGCCTTCTACACATGCGCAGGCTGCAACGGTGGCTTGCACGCCTCCGCTGCGTGGGGAAGTGGGACGGATGCAAACGATTCCCGATCCCGCCCCAAGCACGCCAGGATCTCCTTTATTGGATGGATCCTGATCTCCTAATGCAAGGAGTTCCCCTGGGCTGCGTGTCGCATCACGTCGAAGTGTTCACCGATGCGTCTCTCGCGGGATGGGGAGGCACCCTAGACCACCACGCGGTGGGCAGTGCTTGGGATTTGACTCCCACTCACATCAATGTGCTGGAAATGACGGCGGTGCAGAGGGTCCTGCTCCATTTCCAAGCCAGGCTGAAGGACAGCCATGTGCTCATCAGGACGGACAACACTGCGGTGGTCGCGTCCCTGAACAGGCAGGGGGGGACCCGGTCTCCCCCTCTTCATCGCATAGCGGCGGAGATCCTCCGGTGGGCGGACCGGCACCTCGCGTCTCTCAGAGCGCGTCACGTGCCCGGAGTCCTCAACGTCGGTGCAGACAAAATGTCCCGGGGAGACCCACTCCACGACGAGTGGGGCCTGTCCCTGTGGGTCGCAGCCCGACTCTGGCGCAGGTTCGGATGCCCAGTGGCAGACCTTTTCGCCAGTGCAGAGAACGCACAGTGCCAACTCTGGTTCTCGCTCAGGTCGTCAGACGCCCCCCCTCTAGGGGTAGACGCCTTCGCACAAAGGAGCTGGCCGTCGGGCATCCTGTACGCGTTCCCTCCAGTCCACCTCTTGACCCCGCTGCTGCGCAGGGTGAGATTGCACAATCTTCACGTGATCGTGGTGGCTCCGGACACCCCGAGTGCGCGGTGGTTCCCGGACCTGGTTCAGTTGGCAGTCGGGGACCCGTGGCCGATTCCCGACGGGCCCGACGCACTGCAGCAGGCAGGAGGCGCCCTTCGGTCCCGCCCCTTCCTGGGCCGGAGGCTCCTGCCTTGGAGGCTGAGCAGGTGAGGCTGGTGGAACTAGACCTCCCCCCAGCGGTGGTGTCCACCATCCAGAGTGCCAGGGCCCCCTCTACTGTCAAGGCCTACAGGTCTCGGTGGAAGCTCTTCACGTCGCGGTGCTCGGAGAGGGGCTTGGACCCGGTCTCCTGCACCATTGGTGGAGTTTTGGAGTTCCTCCAGGCCCTGCTGGACAGCGGTCGCGCTGCATCCACCCTGGCGGTGTTTGCATCGGCCATCACAGCGGGTCACGGCGGTTTCGGCCGCTTTTCTGCACGCAGCCACCCGCTTGTGAAGCGGTTTCTGCGCGGGGCGTGTCGGTTGCGACCGCCCCCCAGGCATGTGGTCTCTCCATGGGACCTCCATGTGGTGTTGGAGGGCCTTAAGGAACCTCCTTTCGAGCCTTTGGAGCAGGCGGAGGACCGCTTTCTCTCCTTTAAGGCCGCCATCTTGTTGGCGCTAGCATCCGCCAAGAGAGTTGGGGATCTCTGCGCATTGTCAGTCCACCCATCCTGCATGGTGTTCAGCCAGGATGGGGGACTCGTGCACCTCTGGCCTAACCCGGCCTTTCATCCCAAGGTGATCACTTCGGACTTCCGGTCGCGAGTGATCCGGGTCAGGACGCTTGACTCCATGCCTGGTTCGTCTGGGGACGACCCACGCCTGCGGTCACTGTGCCCGGTCAGGGCTCTGCGTCTTTATGTTCAGCGCACAGCTGGCTTTCGCACCACGGACCAGCTGTTTGTGAGGTTTGGAGCCCAGGGGCGTGGTTCCCCGCTGACCTCTCAGCGTCTCGCCCACTGGGTGGGGGGCGCTATTGCAGCTGCCTGCGAGGCACAGAATCTCTCGCCACCAGCAGTGATTCGTGCTCAGTCCACACGGCGTGTGGCTGCCTCTGCGGCCCTGTGCAGAGGGGTCACGGTGAGTGACCTCTGCCAGGCTGCCTCCTGGGCCTCTGCGTCCACCTTCGTGCGTTCGTATCTGTTGGATATGTGCACTGACTCTGTGGCCATGTCGGTTTTCGGCGAGAACAGGAGTTCGGTCGTCTAACCGTTTCGGTCCTTCTGGCCTGGCTGCCGCGTCCCAGGTGGGCTCGCGGACCAGGGGTTCCCCGCCTGCCGCTCAGCTCTGCCGTGGTCTGCGGATGTTGTTTACGGTGTTGCAGGGGCAGGAGTTCTGCCGCTTGCCGTTTTTGGGTTCGCTGCCGCTCCCCGTGCGTGGAACGCGGGCCAGGGGTCCCCCCCTTCACCGCCTGCCGCTGTGGTTTCCCGGCCGGCGTGTGTGTGTGTCGCTGTGGCGATGCTTTGTACGTCGTGGGCCGCACTTCGTCGCGGGGTGCCCGCCTCGTCCTTCGGGGGTTCTACGGCCGTTCTGGACGTACGGTTTGTTTACTTCCGTCTTACGCACCAATCCCGTCAGCAGGCCAGCTGGGAGTACATTCATCGACCTACGGCCTTCGCCTTGGTGAGTACCACTAGCGAAGCCCGTAGGCGGGCTAAGCACTTACGAAGTAGAATTAGTAGTTACTGGATGTAACTCCAGTTCTACGAGTAAGTGCGTGCCCACCTACCTGCTGGCCCAGCTGTCTGCTTCCCTTGTTTTTGCTACGTCAGAAGAAGGGTTTGCTTAGCGCCATCCGAGGTTATGTACCCTCGGTGTGGGGCGTGGCGCTGCGCCATTGCGTGCGGGGGATTGGTGCGTTGAGCTTTGTATGGTCTCAGTGGATTGGACAGAGATTGGAGGTGTGCCACTAGCGAAGCCCGTAGGCGGGCACGCACTTACTCGTAGAACTGGAGTTACATCCAGTAACTACTAATTTTAACCAATTACAGGCCAATATCTAACTTGTGTATCCTGTCGAAAGTTCTTGAATCTCTTGTATGTGATCAATTTAAAGATTTTTTAGACTCAAATGATCTTATCTCAAAGTGGCTTTAGGCTTTAGGAAAAGGCACAGTACTGTCACTGCTGCCACTAAAGTGATTAATGATATAATTGTTGCTCTTGACAACAAGCAGTGCTGCGCTTCACTTTTTATTGATTAGTCAAAAGCTGTTGACACGGTGGATCATACTGTTTTAAAGCAAAGGCTTCATCATTTTGGTTTGTCTGATCATGCAGTGTCCTGGTTCGCAAATTATTTGAGTGACAGGACTCAGTGCATTAAAGGTGCATTCAGGAGTTTTACAACCTTAAAAATACTTATTTTCCACCATAAATATGTTCCACATTTTTAATGCTGTGTACAATGTGCCCTGACATATTCATTACCAGAACCTCTAACAGGCTAAACTGTCACTTGAAAGTCACAGTGCCGGTCCGGCTCCAGCATTTTTTTGGGGATAATTTGAAAGAAATGACGTAATGCGCGCTCCGGCTCGTTAGGTTTCATTTTGTCCGCCATTACTCCGCCAGATGCTTAGTGAGCAACAGCTGAGCAGGATCTTCCAGAAAGTCAGAACAGACTGGCTTCTAGCACTGCAGCTCCACACAGACTCCACCAGGGAGAAGACACTTACATCTTACCTGAGCGCTACTAAACGAGCGAAGACGGAGTTCCCCTCTTCTGTCCACGGGAGCCACAGGGACGAGTTTTTCACTAAGCCCAAGGCCTGCAGGGGGCGCTGTTTCGCATAAAACATGCAAACTCCTTACGGCACCTTTAAATATGAAGGGTTTTGTTCTGACTTTATGAGTGTCCACAAGGGGGTGCCACAGGGTTCAATACTGGGACCCCTCTTGTTCATAATGTACATTAATGATTTGGGTCTCAATGTGTCAGATGCTAATATGCACTTTTATGCTGATGACACAATTATTGACTGTGATGGACCAACCCCGACTAAAGCTGTTGAGTTCTTGCAGAAAGCTTTTAATGTGGTCCAGAACACACTTCTGCAGCTAAAGTTAGTTCTCAACACTGACAAGACGACACTGATGTTGTTTTCAAACAATAAGAAGGTGCTTCAAACTGCCCCCCACTGTTTAGGCTTGAGGGAAATGTCACAGAAGTGGTTCATGTGTACAAACATCTTGGTGTCTTGCTTGATGAGGGCCTCTGCTTCAAGACACACATTGAAAATCTTGTGAAGAAACTGAAACTCACATTGGGTTTTTTCTTCAGAAATAAATTTTGTTTTTCTTTCAATGTGAAAAAGCAGCTTGTCACTGCAACATTTTTATCAGTTTTAGATTATGGAGACCTGCTGTACATGAATGCCTCAGCTCAATGTCTTCGGAAGAATGACACTGTTTATCATGCGTCATTGAGGTTTATTACCAACTGTAGAGCTCTGACTCATCATTGTGATTTGTATAGGGCTCGGAAGGACACGTGATATCTCGCAATGCATTGTGGGCAATGCCGGCGGTGTGCGGTAACGTCTGTTTACGCCAGCTACAGGCAAGACGCTGCGCTCGTGTTGCTCTTTTAATTTTGTTCGGTGAGTTTCTACAAATACAAACATGGTGCAGTCGTGCTGTGTCATTAACTGCCACAGTCATTCCCACGATCGCTCCAGTGAAAAAAGAACGAAGGGATGACGTCTGTCTCATTCCCAATGTTACGGCTGCTGCCTCTGTCTGTTTTTAGTGTGTGATCCTGTTTGTCTCCCCCAGGTGTCCAGTCGTGGTGTTTTTCCTTTCTTTCCAGCTCTTCATCCAAGACCTCACCTGTCCTGCCAGCAATCAGTCCTGGACACCTGTCTCCAATCATCCCGTCAGCCAATCAACCAATCATCCTCAAGTCCTGCCCCTCGGTATTGCTTTGTTCCTGTGTTTGTTGGGGCTGTCTGTGAGGGAGGGAGGGATGGCTTGATCTTGTGGAGAGCCTTTTTCACACTTTGAAGTTGTGAGACTTTGTTTTTGCCCTCCTCAGCCCAGACTACTGTTTGAGGAACTACTTTTGTTAGACCCACCTGTCCCCACCTAGTGTATTTTGTAGTCTTCCCCATGTTTCTGTATTGTCTTCTTCCTTGGAGAAGGGCTCCAGGTAAGACACCCCGGGTCTACATTCAGCACGGAGGAAAAATCCTGTCTATACACACTAGGTAAGCGTGGGCGGCTGCCACCACCTTCTGTAGCAGACAGGTAAGGTTCCAGTGAGGGTTCAGTTGGTTAGTTAGGGTTAATCACTGGTTTAAGGCAGTTAGGGTCACAGGGTCGAGGTGTAGGGGAAGTTTAGCGTCTTTTGTGTTTAGTGGCTCCGCCCACAGGGCCCTTCTCCCACGTCCTCCTGCCCTCCATTAGTTCTCCCCAGTTTTGCTTTTGTTTAAAGCCTGCTGGCTGCATTCTGGTATTTTTGTTGTATCTTGTGAATTTGTTTAACGCTTTTGTTTGTCTTTTGTTATATAAATTCCCCTTTTCCCTTGGAAAAGGCCACCTGAGGTAGTTGTGTTTGCCTTGTTTTGCCTGCACTCCACCTTGAAGCCTATTGACATCAGCCCAGTGGGCCTGCGCGTAAAGCGTTGCGTTTCCCCCCGCTCCTAGCTCGGCCATTCTAACAACTTTAAGGGGGGACGCAACACCCAACCTGGAAGCAGCGGCGGACCTCGGATATGTGAGCTAACGGACGCCGAATGGCCCAGAGAGCAGCCGTCAGACGACCAAACATCACATTCAACGCCGTCACCGACACATGTTGGACTGTTCACGGCATCTTCAGATGGGGAGTTCTGTTAGATTACTAGCGTGTTGCGGTGTTAGCAGTGTTAGCTGGTTGCTAGCGTTAGCCATGGACACAGCCTCATGGCAGTTAAAACAAACACTGTCTCTTTCCTCCACTTCCTCATAGATTACTTTTGAATTTATATCCTAACTGTCCTCACTCATAGGAGACTGACTTTGACAGTACACTGTAACTGACCTCATTTTAAAAGTCATAATGGGTTTGTGTGTTTTTCAGGAGAGCTGCTGATGAAGTGAATGAAACTCATCCAGACTGAACCTGTCGTTACATCTCGACACATGGAGGTGAAAGCAGCAGATTACCAAAGATTCCAACGGAGAAAAAGACAACTGCTGCACCTGCAGCTCACACACCAGATGGTTATCAAGCTCCACAACAGAAGGACATGGTGGAGAATGAGCAGTGTGTCCGTTATAAACATATGAATGGTGAAATTAGGTCCATGGTGAGATGAACCGCTTTTGTTGATCTGGATTATATGTGACCAACTTCTGTTTTTTTGTAAATAAAATTGACTGCTAACATTCTTCCTCTGCTTAATTCTAATATTTATCCTTAACATTTCATTCTGTCAGGACAGGTAAACCTCCTCATCTGTTACTGCTCACATGGTGACAAAACCCAGCCTCTACTCTAAGTTAATACTGCACTGAAATTAAATATTGTAGTTCAGTAGCTATTTATGAAACTTCATTTTAATGGGAAATCCTCTGAGACTGCACCATTTACCCAGCAGTAATGTCAGACCATTCCTTGTTTCAAAGTCTTTTCTGTTTATTACCAACCTTGTGTAGCAACGACACTGTTAAAGTTACAGTTACAGTTCTAATAAGGTGCAAAAGTCTTTGTGCAAACAAATATCACTGCAACTATATAAAGTTAGATTGTGCATAAACAAATAACACTGCAAATAAAATGAAGGAAAACAATGTGCACCTTGCAGTCCACCGGAGTCCACACAACGAAGTCACAAAACTTTGCAGCTGTCACAAAGATGTGAGTCTGTCTGGCTGTAGTGTTTCTGTGTCTGGCTGTAGTGTGTCTGTGTCTGTGTCTGGCTGTAGTGTGTCTGTGTCTGGCTGTAGTGTTTGTGTGTCTGGCTGTAGTGTTTGTGTGTCTGGCTGTAGTGTTTCTGTGTCTGGCTGTAGTGTTTGTGTGTCTTCAAGACAAAATGCCGTCACTGAATCCAGACTGAAGTTTGTGCCCTGACAGCCTGTAGCGCTGTGCTGTTGCGATGATTATCTTTATTATTTTCCTGCGACGCTTTGATGGACATGTCACTTCCAGGCAGCCTTTTCCACAACAGGAACGGTAAGTGAGCCCAACCGGGTTCTGAACCGGGTCCAGCTGGTCTCGGTACGGTCCGTCGCCTTTCTGTTTCGGTCCATTTTTCCTCGTGTTTACTTCTGTCGGGTCATGTTGGGTCGTCTGACGGCTGCTCTCCAGGCCATTCGGCGTCTGTTAGCTGCCATGTCGCTCTCTGCCGCTGCTTCCAGGTTGGGAATGAGACAGACGTCATCCCTTCGTTCTTTTTTCACTGGAGCGATCGTGGGAATGACTGTGGCAGTTAATGACACAGCACGACTGCACCATGTTTGTATTTGTAGAAACTCGCCAAACAAAATTAAAAGAGCAACACGAGCGCAGCGTCTTGCCTGCAGCTAGCGTAAACCGACGTTACCGCACACCGCCGGCATTGCCCACAATGCATTGCGGTTTGTTCCACTGCTGACGTCATCCTTTTGAGTCCTATTGTCGTGTGGGATGGCCGCCTTTGTTCAGCAGGAGGTTGGGACATTGGTACATTTTTATTCACAAGGCCATGCTTGGTCTACTGCCCTCCTACATCTGCAACTTAATCACATGAAGACGTGTTGATTCTTACGGCTCGCGGTCAAATGATCATTTGTTGCTCTGTGTTCCTTTTGTCCGAACAGAACTGGGGAGAAGAGCTTTCATCCACTCTGCTCCCACTACATGGAACATGTTGCAAAAAAACTGGAGACTGACTGAGCTTATTCCATTGAACAAATTTAAAGCCAGACTGAGAGCTCTTGAAATGGAATCTTGAAATTGTAATTGTTCTATGTAATTTCATATGGACATTGTTTGATGTTTTTATTGTAACAGTTGTAACTTTGCTGCCTCTTGGCCAGGACTCCCTTGAAAAAGAGGTTTTTAATCTCAGCAGGATTCTCCTGGTGAAATAAAAATATGATCTTTGTTCACTTCAAGTCGACCAATGACTTTCTGTTAAGCTTCCACATTGTGTGTGTGTGTGTGTGTGTGTGTGTGTTAAGGACTCTGAAGAAGTCTGTTTACCAGTCTGACTGTTACTGACCAAGTCAAAGTTTTAATGATCACTACATGAAAGTGTTTTACTGTTCATGACTTATAATGGCTGAACCTCCTCAGTGAGCAGCTGTCAGGTTTTTGTAGAGAGGTTGTGTGTTTCCTGTCACTGTGGGCCTCACAGCACAGTAGTACACAGCAGAGTCAGACACTGCAGCAGAGGAGATGATCAGATGGATTTGTTTCTCTGTCACCTTGATCTCCAGTCCTGGAACTGGATTATTTATCACTGATCCCTTTGCTGAGTGAGAGATGAGAAACTGTGGAGGTTTTCCTGGATATTGTCGATACCAGAAGAAGTAATCTCCAGATGAAAGTTTTTGGTACTCATAGACCAGAGAAACTTTGCTGCCTGACAAACTGAGCTCTTCATTCTTGATTGGTTTGAGGTCTTCACAGATGATGTCTGCAGGGAAACAAAGACAAAGGAATCTTAAAGTTAGTGAGCAGCTTTGTATTTTCTCTGCTTTCTTGTGTAACATTGAAACATCAGTGAATAAATGATGAGATGTGAATCCAGCTGTCAGTGAACAGAAGAGGAAGAGATGAATTGTAGACTTACCAGTGAATGTATGGAGGAGCAGCAGTGACACTAAAAGCATCATGTTCAACTAAAAGTGCTCAGTGATCCTCAGAGTGAACTTTGTAAAGTGTGTGTGGTTTCTCATGGTGACAGCCAGGTTTCTCTGTTTGGACAGGAAGTCCCTCCTCCTCATCATGTCACAGTGACAGATGTGAGAGCAGCAGGTTGGATCTTCATCTACCAGCACTGTCCTCAAACACACCAATGTGAACGTTTCCCTCTCTTCACCTTTTCAGAAACATCTCAGCTCCTCCCTCAATGTCTGATTGTCTCAGAATTTTAACAATTTGTTAACTTTAAAAGTTTTCCCTTCATTGAAAGTGCCCCAATGTTTACTGAATGTGGAGTGAAAGGAAAAAATGTTCAGTGAAGCTTTTGTTGGTTTCAAACAGCCCAGAAAGAAAAGTCCAGGCTGGAATGATAAAACATGGTGGAGGTATCATCATGCTATGAGGCTGCTTTTCCATCTCTCCTCCTGGAAACACTGACTGCACCTAAAGAATGATGAGATCAAATCACATGAGTCAAGTCAAACCTCCTCTGCAGTCAGGAGGGAGATACTGGACTGAAACCTTTATTGTTGGTTTAATTTATCATTGTTGTATCAGGAGGTGGATTTTTAAACACTTGACCTCTGGAAGAAGCAGCAGAAGAAGAACTTCATGTTTGACTTCAATAATCTCACACTGGATCCAGAGTGAAACAGAGAGTGAGTCCCTCTAGTGGATGTAGAGGAGGATTGTGTTGTCTTTGCTCCAAAGGTTTTCGTCCACAGTTGAGCTGTTTCCTGTCACTGTGGGCTGCAGAGCACAGTAGTACACAGCAGAGTCAGACAGCTCAAGCTTCTGGATCTTCAGAGGAACTGATTTGTCTTTGAGCTCAGCACCAAATCTGTCTTTGGGGAAATCTTCTGCATTATAGACTTTCTTGGAAACAAGATTCAAAATGTACTCTGGATAACTGTTCACTGATTGTTTGTACCAGAACAAATATGGACTTGGGTTGGAGGTTTCAAAAGTACAGTTCAGTGTAACTGAGTCTCCTTCAGCAGCAGGAACATCTCCTGATGGCTGCATCACTTTGTCTTCTCCTTTACACTCTGGAGAAGAAGAGAACATGCAGAGAAGAGAGGAATCAATACAGATGATTGACTGAAGGAGAACAATTAGTAACTTTGAAAAGTTTTGAATGAATACACTTTTTAAATCGTTCTTCATGTAGAGCTCAGTGATGTGTTCAAGTGTTTGAAGAGGAAACATGTAGAGTTTTGTATCTTACCAAAGAAAAGAGCAGCAAGAAGAATCCACAGCCAATGTTCCATGTGTCCAACAAGGTTTCAGTCACCAGGAGAAAGTAGCTGATGTTCAGCACTCAGTGTGACAATAGTTGTCTTCACAGCAGCTCTTCTTATTGACACAATGGTTGAACACAGTGCAGAAGTAGAGCAGCAGCTGCTGGATCATGTGGCCCTCTAGTGGAGCTCCAAAGTTGACTTGAACAGTGTGAAAAAAGTCTTCCAGCAGCTTGTCAGAGAGTCACTGACAGACTTTCAGCAGCTCTTTCACTCATTCAGAGGAGGGAACCTCAGAGGGGTTTAATGACTGGAGTCCAGACAGTTGGGGAGTGAATCAGAAGTTAGCAGATATGAAACTGCAGCCATCACAACTTCACTTTTGATGAATTAGTTTAAAAAAGAGAGAATATTACACTGATAGCAACATCATTCATTTGCCATCAGAACATGAATGTACTGTGAATGTTGGATGATTAAATGCACCTGACTGACTTTAAGACAAAGTTTTGAACATATATTGGCCACTGCAGTGTATGAGGCACAGGTGTCCAGGCCCTTCTGGATTCTCAGAACATTCATTTAAAATAAAAATAACAAAGTACAGCAGTGTACCAGAATGGTCATCCTGCTCCTGCACACTGAACACCATTTCAGTGTTGGAGTTGAACAGCCTCAGCAGTGCTTCATCTGAACCTCGTCCATATTGACCATGTCGAGTGGTGCAATTCAACGCTCTGTTTAGTAGTGAACTTGTGGATTCAAGACACAAGTGTTAGAGATATATGATAACAGTAATATTATTACTCTGAAGTGTGTGTGTGTGTGTTTTTACCACGTGTCTCTGCCTGGAGCACCGTCACCATCACATTCAGCTGCTCTGTTTTCTCCTGTGTTTCTGGACGTTGTCACCATCCTCTGCTGTAAAGCCGAACTCATCTTCATTCTTTCATTGAGTTAAAATCTAGTTTGAATCCCAGAATTGATGAGATGAGTTTCTTGTTGATATTTTCTTGTTTGGACTTTCAAACCTCTGTGTAATTTATCTCCCCCTCTGCTCAGTGAAGGGGAGAGCGGAGGCTTTCAGGTCACTTTATTATATTGTCCTCTCTGCACAGAGATGCATTTATTTTTAGTAACAGCATTTTATAGTGAGCAGCATCCATTTGTCTTCTAATCCTGGCCACGTTTGCAAAGCTCGGATGAAAACAATGCTGCTCTGCAGTCTGCACTGCTGCTATGAGTTTAATTTTAATTTCAGAATTTAAATGATCTGGTAGACTCATCAAAAACATTTTCTGACCCACACCTCGCGGGGTCAAATGCATCAAGTTCCCACGTCCAGTGAATGCTCTGGCAGCTGTCCAGGGTGCTGAACCAGGTGACCAGGACAGCTTTTACAGACATCTCAGTCCTACTCGGAGTTTTTGTGGCTTGTTTGTAAACCGCTGCTCAGGGACTGCTGGGTCTAAATCTGGTGGTGGTTGTGTCTGTCTGTGTCCTGCTGCTTTGGGTGTGGCCCTCTGTGTGAGTCCCTACCTCTGTGTACGCCTCGGCACACATACTTCAGTGTGTGTGTGTGCGTGTGTGTGTGTGTGTGTGTGTGTGTGTGTGTGTTTGTGTGTGTGTGTGTGTGTGTGTGCACGCGCGCGCACGTTTGTCCTTTCCAGGTCTCCCATCCTTCTTGTGGCCTTGTTTTTCCCTGGTTCCCTCCTCCTAATCAGTCACCATTGTCCAGTTGTCTCTCGTCTCCCCCTCCTTGTGTGTTGAAGCCAGTGGTCCCCAAACTACGGTCCACGGGCTGGATGCGGCCCTCCTCCACATTCGACACGGCCCCCTGAACTATACTAGAAAAATACCCCCCAAGAAAATCCCAGAGTCACTCTGGACTTACACTGGATGAGGCTGCAGTAACTCCGGACCGGAGCCGCAGTGCATCCAGTGTGAGCCCGGCGTGTTTTTCCTCACGCCGAACTCCTGCTGCGTCATTCTAAACAGAAGCAAGTCGGGTGCCGCAAGGGAAGTAGATATGTGTTCCAAAATAAAACTTATTTCTAAATAAAATCTGTGCAGTGTTTTTGCCTTAATATTAGTTTTTAAATTCTTCCAGCAGGATACACAGCAAGAAATGTGGTTTAATCATTATATGCATTAGAATAATGAACAATATTGTTCGATTTCTTTGTAGGAAAGTCTAACGACACCAAATTGCACAAAAAATAGCTCTTTGACCCGGAGTGGCTCCGTGTTGCCAGATTTGGCAGAACCTGTCAAATCTGGCAACACAGAGCATTTTTATTTATTTATTTTTTTTAATGTCGTTTGGTTTAATGAAATGTTTATGTGTTTGTGCCATGTTTTTATTATACAAATACGGTTTTTATGGTTTTAACGTGTATTTTCTACAGAGATGGAGATCTGAGCTGCTTTCTATTGTTGGACGGTTTTACACACTTTTTCTGTTACAGACTGATGCCGGCCCCCCATCAGAGAAGGGAAAGGTTATGTGACCCTCACAGGAAACACTTTGGGGACCCCTGATTTTAGGCTTCCGCCCTCATGTTTCTGTGCTCGGTCGTTTCTGATTGGCGTTTCTTGTGTTTGGACTTCTCTGGTTTCTGGGACGTTGCTCACTGTTTTCACCCGACTCTGGATTTTCTCCTCCATACTTCTGCTCCTGATCCTGTCAGCCTGGTTTGGACCATTGACTGTAAATAAAAGATGGGCGGAGCTAATGTGAGGTCACCCCCAGTGTTTCTGAATCCTATTTTGAAGCTTCCAGCAGGACGTCTCCATGCTGAACACTTGAACCTGGATGTAAATGTAACTGGTATAATGGCAATTTTATTTAATAGAGGACATCAGCCAGTGAGTTCTTTGTGGTCTCTTTTATTATGCTGTATAGCAGGAGAAGTCACACAGTCACCAGAGTAACAGGGTGATTTCTGCCCTTGCAGGGGCATGCAAGTTCCTAATAACTCCCTGCCACGTTCACTCCCAGGGACCTTGACTGTCCCCAGCCGGAGGCTGGATACAGGAAGACTCCCACCAGTGCCTGCAGCTGCCAGGCTGAGATGATCAGGAAACGTTAATTCTACACAAACCATTCGCGGTTCCCACACATCGTAGTGTGAGGGCCACGGTTGTTTTCAAAAATACCTCTGGAAGCACTACAAGTCAAGGAAGCATGCACTCACTAGAAATTTCCATCACACTGGTCCAGCCGGTCACGTGACCGCATGACGTGGACAGAGGAGGAGCTGTGATAGGGCGATTTATGCTGAAAGTTATCTCCTAAAATAAAATCAACATATGATTGATATGAAAATGGGAGTCTGGTTTAAAGACTTTACAACAGACTAAAGACAGAGGTGGACTAGACTTGCTCAACTTCAAGAATTACTTCCTGGCCAGCAAGCTGCAATATATCTGAAAATGTCTTAAACCTAACAATCTAGAATCCAGATGAGCCACGGCTGGACGGAGAGCAGCATTATGTGAGGATCTAGTCATCTCTGACCTGCCATTCATCAGTCCCACCATCAAATCCCAGCGGTGTTTCAAAAGTATTAACATCAGCTCCTCTTTAATGGCTTGGTGGCATTTGGTAAAGCTAACCAAGTCTTCCCTGATCCTGTGTAAACTCACACCCATCATTTTTCATTTTTTTTCATTTCATTTATTTTGTTCATTTCAGGCAATAGCTGGACAATAATGCACAGGGTAAAGGAAAGGAAACAAATTAACAAAAACAATAAACAATGTAACAAATAACTGAATAACAGAAGATTTCATTATGCCTGAAAGGGAGTGGGAAGAAGAAAACTTATTTAATCCCACCCCCAATTATCCTTAACATAATATAGTCAGAAAAAAAAAAAAATCTCACTTCCGTAGTTGTATATACACATGGAAACTAATAACTCATTGATTTGGATCTACATAACGAAAAATTTGAAACAAGGTGGCGTTACCATTGGTAACTGATAACATATACAGACTTGTATACAAGTATACCAACAGTGGAAATGAACAGTATACCCGGATTATTAAAGAAACAACAAAACACACTCGGTAATGTTAATGTGAATTCAAGACCTATATTCTCTATACTGCAACCAAACTGTACGTTGATATTGGAGTTTGAATCTATGAACATTTTGGCATTGCTTATGTAGAGTGTCCAGGTTGTTCCACAACTTAACCCCACATACCGATACACAAAAACGTTTACGGGTAGATTTTGTTTTTGGTATTTTGAAATTTCCATACCCTCTTAAATTATGAACTGTCTCTTTTAATTTGAAAAACTGCTGTATATTATTTGGCAATGTTTTATTAAATGCTTTATGCAGAATAATTAATGTGTTATATTTCACAAGATCATTGAATTTTAATAACTTAGACAGAATAAAAAGATTGTGAGTATGTTCTAAAAAACTAACCTTGTGTGTGATCCGCACAGCTCGTTTCTGCAGTATGACTCGGGGATTTATTGTGCACTGGTAAGTGTTCCCCACACCTCCACACAATATGTGAGGTATGGGAGTACCAGCGTACAATACAGAGTACAGAGGGCATGAGCATCAAGGCATTGTTTTACTTTGTTTATAATATAGAGGCTTTTGGATATTTTTGCTTTTATATGTTTAATATGTGCTTTCCAAGATAATTTATTATCAATTACTAGACCTAAAAATTTATTCTCGCAAACATTTTCAATTTCAGTACCTTCAATAACTATTTGCAGAAGTGACTTTGTTGTAGAATTACCAAACATCATTACTTTAGTTTTACTTATATTTAGAGACAGTTTATTTATGTCCATCCAGGTTTTTATTTTATTGAGTTCCATGTTCACAGTTTGTACAAGCTCATTGTAATCATTACTACTATAGAATATGGTTGTGTCATCCGCAAAAAGAATGAGTTTTAGGGATTGAGATACGTTAAAAATGTCATTGATATACACATTAAATAGTTTTGGCCCTAAGACGGACACCTGGGGGACACCACAAACAATGCCAAGTTTCTTGGATACATGCTTCCCCATTTTTATAAACTGTACCCTTCCTGTCAAATAGCTTTTAATCCAGTCCCCAGCTACACCTCTAACCCCGTATTTTTCCAGTTTATTTACTAAGATAACGTGATTGATTGTGTCGAATGCTTTTTTGAGATCAATGAAGACACCAACTGCAATTTTTTTCTGATCCAGTGCATTAGTAATTTCTTCAGTGGCTTCAATTAGAGCCATTGAGGTGGTTCGCTTGGCTCTAAAACCATACTGAGCATCATTTATTATGTTATGTTTCTCTAGGAACTTATCAAGTCGAGAGTCAAAGAGTTTTTCAAGAATTTTAGGAAATTGTGGCAATAGTGAAATCGGTCTATAATTTGTGAACCAGTGTTTGTTACCATTTTTGAATACCGGAATTACTTTTGCGATTTTCATTTTGTTTGGAAAACGGCCAGACTGAAATGATAAATTACAAATATAAGTGAACAGTTTTGCAATTTTGAAAATTACGTTTTTTACTAAGAACATGTCAATATTGTAATAGTCGGTAGAGAACTTATTTTTACTTTTCAGTACTGTATTTATAACCTCCTGCTCATCTGTTGCCAAGAGAAACAGTGACGATAGATTGTTCTTAATAAGGTTTAATTCATTCGTTCCATGATTTGAAATTGTGGCAGCCAACTCAGGGCCAACATTTACAAATAAATTATTGAAGCTGTTTACTATATTAATCATGTTGTGATTTCCACCATTTTTGTCAATGAAGTAATCCGGATATGTTAACTTAGAGGAACCACTTTTGATTAAACCATTAAGAACATTCCAAGTTTCTTTTACATTGCTTCTTATATATCGCTGGAACAACCCGGACATCCTGCAAAACAAAAAGATGATAAACTTCACTCAGTGGAGAAATAAAGGAATCAGACAAAACATATCACTGGAGTTTATGTGTGTGTGTGTGTGTGTGTGTGTGTGTGTGTGTGTGTGTGTGTGTGTGTGTGTGTGTGTGAGTGTATATGTGTGAGCGATAAAAAAAAAAACAATCAACCCCCTGGAGGAGATGTGCTGCACTGCAGGAGGCAAATTGTGGTCTCACCAGGGGCCTTACCTATAAAGCTTGCGGCGCACAAAACGAGCCCCAAACCTTGCGGTGCCGCCCCTCTGCGCCAAAGCAGGTACCTATATACATTTTGCGAAGGGAAAAAATGCGCGTGACTTTGCGGTCCTCACCGCCAACAAAATAGGTGCCGTACGGGACCGCACAATTCAGAAAAACTACGTGGAGACGACTAAGCAGAAGGAAACGGAATTGAAAAGCCTTTATTTGTCCCGCATGGGGAAACTGCAGGGCTGCAGCGGCAAGAAACGTAGAAAGAAAAGTAGAAAAATACAAAGCCCAACCATACAAGGAAAAGTTAAATATAGTTTGTATGCAAAATTAGATATAATTGCATAACAGGAATATACTGACCGACACAACTAATTATTTAAGTTGAATTAAATATAACGGAAATAAATCGGAAGACACATTTCATTAAATAATAGATAGAAGCCGACAGATATAAATCAAACATAATTTACACCAAGATCCAAGACAGATATAACGAAATAAATAACAGACATAAGTTCGATATAATTTAAATATACATTTAAGACAGACAGTGAGTGGTGATGAGCACATGAGGGGAGACACTTTGAGGAAGTCATGTTCAGTGGCTTTGGAATGTTTCCATCCTGTACCATCTCCTTTCTGCATCTTCTAAAATAAACACAAAATAAATAGTTCACAGGGAGCAATCAGACACATCACATATAAACATGTACAATGTCTTTGTCTCTGCACTTACAAATACCGACTGTCCCTTGTATGACAATTTTTCTCATGATACACACTTCAAATTGTTCACAATTAAATGGCAAATTGACACAGAAAATGTTTGCTATGTAGCCATGGCCATATCTGACGTCCGAACCCCGAATCATCCCGGGTTCACAGCCTCTGTGCTGCAGCGCATTAAATCCTGCTGACTCCAGAGGCAAAACAATTTAGATAATGCCTGGAGGCATGATCATATTGTGCAACCATTTCCACTACATTTTTATGTTAAGTTTTTTTTCCTTTTTTTTTAAAGGTGTTTCCGCAATGTTGAGACTCTATGAATTATGACAACTCACCTTCAAGTCGGACCACTTCTTTCACTTCAGCAGTAGTGGCCCGATGGCTCTGACCACGTTGTGGTCACCTGCTCCACTCTGTCCCTCCACTGCTGTGTCCTCCAGAGAGGACAGCAGACCGGCTCTCCACCTCACCAATAACGGCAACAGCATCACCTCAGCCCTCCACAGCAGCAGATCCACCGCCTGCATGCGGCGCGTCTCACCTGCCGGCGACACTTGTGTTCTGCAGCGAGACGCTGATCGCCTTGAAAAGGAAAAGCTGCGTTGTTTTCTGCTGAATGTGCGATTAAATTGTAAATGCCATGATTATGTACACTTTTGCTCATTTGGCTGATCATAAAGTGTTTTTCTATCGTTTTCGTTCGTTTCTTTATGTTTGGAATAAGATTTAAAATGTTGCTTTTTTTTTATTTGAATGCTTCAACACAACCCGCCCGAATGTCATTAAAATCTTAATTTTTCGACACTTCATCCGCCTGATCCGCGGTTATCTGCAGGCTCCGCGCGTGCGCCTCACCGTCTAATATACCCAAATTTCATTCATGAGTTCATTTGCATTCCCATATATGGTGCCAAGGGGTGGAGTTGGGGCGGGATTGTGGGTGTGATCGGCCACCGACACGTTCTCCGCAGGATTTGAAACCGTGACTTGGAAATTGCGAACAGCTGTGCGGCGCACTTTTTTTTGGCTCCCGAATTTTTTTTGCGGACAGAAGTTTGCGTTGCGTTCCCACGCACCATTATTGTCAGATTTTCCCGCAGGGTTTTATAGGTGAGGCCCCAGATCCTGAATGACTTTCTGGTTTCTAACCCCCCTGTTGCCTATTTATTGTTGCTCAGTGTGAGCAGAGTGTTTGAAGAGCAGCTGGAACCACAGTGACTCTGATCAAACAGGAATGAGCAGAATCCATCTGATATGAAGCTGTGTGCTGAATCCCACTTCCCTCCTCTTTGAAGAGGAGTCCCATATCTGTGTTCAGCTTTTTGTACAGCCTCTTCTACACTTTGGATCACTGTGTCTCAGAGCACAGTAGTAGAGAGCTGTGTCTGCCAGGGTTAGCTTTGGAATGCTCAGTGTAGTTGATGAGTCTGATGTTTGGGATCCATATCGACCATCTGGAATGTGTTCATATGCACTGTCTGATTTTGCTCCTTTCCAGAGTATAAACTGAGGAGCCTGAAGGTCTGAATGATGTCTGTACCAGTAAAGCCAAGGATCATTTCTATCTGTCTGATAGCGACATGAGAGTGTGACAGATTGTCCTTCTCTTCCACTGACTTCTTGTCGGTCAGGAGAGATTGTGTCTGCAGCTGTTAGTCCTGGAAAAAGTGGAGAAAATGAAGCCATTAGATGAACATTGTCCATGAGGCTGAGAGGAGAAGACAGTGGAAAATGTCCCCTGAACACTGTTACTCTGTGGACACAAACAGCTGGACTGCAGCTGAGATTCCAAGCAGTTTGTTCACAACTTGATGTCAAAGAACAAATCCAGTGAGATGAAACAATGATTGTTGGTCAGTGAGACATTTTCTGAAGACAGCAGGTTGAATGAGACGTTCTTAAACTCACCTCTAATGAGAGACAGAAGCACAAAGAGGGAAAGCAACATGACTTTGGAGTGATTCAAAGCAGACACACAGCAGACCAACAATGTTCTTCCACTGCAGGAGAATGAGGAGGAGCTGAAGTTCAGTGGGCGGGGCCAAATATGTCTTGATATGGCGATTAAGTCTCTATCTCTAAACAAAAGTTCTCAGGCTCTTCCGCGATTTGTTTTAAAGGATTCAGTCCCAGTTTATGATAGAGCTGAGGTTTTAAACTGCTTTAATGAGCATTTTGTATCCTCTGGTTCCTTGTTGGATTCTGCAGGAGCCTCTTTGTCTCCCTGCTCAGACCATCCAGTGTTTTCTGGAGACCTTTTTAGTTTTGCTCCTTTTACTGTGCAGCAAGTGCATAAAGCCCTCAAAGAACTAGATCACAGGAACCCCCTGGACCAGACCTGATAGAGCCCTATTCTTTGAAATTGGCAGCTGATTTTGTAGCACAGCCACTTACAATGCTTTATAATCTCTCAATTGAAAACAAAGAAATTCCATCAGTTTGGAAGTCAGCTTATGTTATTCCCTGGCTGAAAGGGGGGGACCCTGCAGTTTTAACCAATTACAGGCCAATATCTAACTTGTGTATCCTGTCGAAAGTTCTTGAATCTCTTGTATGTGATCGACTTAAAGATTTTTTAGACTCAAATGATCTTATCTCAAAGTGGCTTTAGGCTTTAGGAAAAGGCACAGTACTGTCACTGCTGCCACTGAAGTGATTAATGATATAATTGTTGCTCTTGATAACAAGCAGTGCTGTGCTTCACTTTTTATTGATTAGTCAAAAGCTGTTGACACGGTGGATCATACTGTTTTAAAGCAAAGGCTTCATCATTTTGGTTTGTCTGATCATGCAGTGTCCTGGTTCGCAAATTATCTGAGTGACAGGACTCAGTGCATTAAAGGTGCATTCAGGAGTTTTACAACCTTAAAAATACTTATTTTCCACCATAAATATGTTCCACATTTTTAATGATGTGTACAATGTGCCCTGACAGATTCATTACCAGAACCTCTAACAGGCTAAACTGTCACTTGAAAGTCACAGTGCCGGTCCGGCTCTACAGTTTTTTTGGGGAGAATTTGAAAGGAATGACGTAATGCGCGCTCCGGCTCGTTAGGTTTCATTTTGTCCGCCATTACTCCGCCAGATGCTTAGTGAGCAACAGCTGAGCAGGATCTTCCAGAAAGTCAGAACAGACTGGCTTCTAGCACTGCAGCTCCACACAGACTCCACCAGGGAGAAGAAACTTACATCTTACTGGAGCGCTTCTAAACGAGCGAAGACAGAGTTCCCCTCTTCTGTCCACGGGAGCCACAGGGACGAGTTTTTCACTAAGCTGCGTTACGCCCAAGACCTGCAGGGGGCGCTGTTTCGCATAAAACGTGCAAACTCCTTAAGGCACCTTAATTCTAATATTTATCCTTAACATTTCATTCTGTCAGGACAGGTAAACCTCCTCATCTGTTACTGCTCATATGGTGACAAAACCCAGCCTCTACTCTAAGTTAATACTGCACTGAAATTAAATATTGTAGTTCAGTAGCTATTTATGAAACTTCATTTTAATGGGAAATCCTCTGAGACTGCACCATTTACCCAGCAATAATGTCAGACCATTCCTTGTTTCAAAGTCTTTTCTGTTTATTACCAACCTTGTGTAGCAACGACACTGTTAAAGTTACAGTTACAGTTCTAATAAGGTGCAAAAGTCTTGGTGCAAACAAATATCACTGCAACTATATGAAGTTAGATTGTGCATAAACAAATAACACTGCAAATAAAATGAAGGAAAACAATGTGCACCTTGCAGTCCACCGGAGTCCACACAACGAAGTCACAAAACTTTGCAGCTGTCACAAAGATGTGAGTCTGTCTGGCTGTAGTGTTTCTGTGTGTCTGGCTGTAGTGTTACTGTGTCTGGCTGTAGTGTTACTGTGTGTCTGGCTGTAGTGTTTGTGTGTCTGGCTGTAGTGTTTGTGTGTCTGGCTGTAGTGTTTGTGTGTCTTCAAGACAAAATGCCGTCACTGAATCCAGACTGAAGTTCGTTCCCTGACAGCCTGTAGCGCTGTGCTGTTGTGATGATTTTCTCTTTTTTCCTGCGACGCTTTGATGGACATGTCACTTCCAGGCAGCCTTTTCCGCAGCAGGAACGGTAAGTGAGCCCAACCGGGTTCTGAACCGGGTCCAGCTGGTCTCGGTACGGTCCGTCGCCTTTCTGTTTCGGTCCATTTTTCCTCGTGTTTACTTCTGTCGGGTCATGTTTGGTCGTCTGACGGCTGCTCTCCAGGCCATTCGGCGTCTGTTAGCTGCCATGTCGCTCTCTGCCGCTGCTTCCAGGTTGGGAATGAGACAGACGTCATCCCTTCGTTCTTTTTTCACTGGAGCGATCGTGGGAATGACTGTGGCAGTTAATGACACAGCACGACTGCACCATGTTTGTATTTGTAGAAACTCGCCAAACAAAATTAAAAGAGCAACACGAGCGCAGCGTCTTGCCTGTAGCTGGCGTAAACCGACGTTACCGCACACCGCCGACATTGCCCACAATGCATTGTGGTTTGTTCCACTGCTGACGTCATCCTTTTGAGTCCTGTTGTCGTGTGGGATGGCCGCCTTTGTTCAGCAGGAGGTTGGGACATTGGTACATTTTTATTCACAAGGCCATGCTTGGTCTACTGCCCTCCTACATCTGCAACTTAATCACACGAAGACGTGTTGATTCTTACGGCTCGCGGTCAAATGATCATTTGTTGCTCTGTGTTCCTTTTGTCCGAACAGAACTGGGGAGAAGAGCTTTCATCCACTCTGCTCCCACTACATGGAATATGTTGCAAAAAAACTGGAGACTGACTGAGCTTATTCCATTGAACAAATTTAAAGCCAGACTGAGAGCTCTTGAAATGGAATCTTGAAATTGTAATTGTTCTATGTAATTTCATATGGACATTGTTTGATGTTTTTATTGTAACAGTTGTAACTTTGCTGCCTCTTGGCCAGGACTCCCTTGAAAAAGAGGTTTTTAATCTCAGCGGGATTCTCCTGGTTAAATAAAAATATGATCTTTGTTCACTTCAAGTCGACCAAAGAGTTTCTGTTAAGCTTCCACATCGTGTGTGTGTGTGTGTGTGTGTGTGTGTGTGTGTGTGTGTGTGTGTGTTGAGAAGGACTCTGAAGAAGTCTGTTTACCAGTCTGACTGTTACTGACCAAGTCAAAGTTTTAATGATCACTACATGAAAGTGTTTTACTGTTCATGACTTATAATGGCTGAACCTCCTCAGTGAGCAGCTGTCAGGTTTTTGTAGAGAGGTTGTGTGTTTCCTGTCACTGTGGGCTTCACAGCACAGTAGTACACAGCAGAGTCAGACACTGCAGCAGAGGAGATGATCAGATGGATTTGTTTCTCTGTCACCTTGATCTCCAGTCCTGGAACTGGATTATTTATCACTGATCCAGTTGCTGAGTGAGAGATGAGAAACTGTGGAGGTTTTCCTGGATATTGTCGATACCAGAAGAAGTCATCTGTTGTATAAAGTTTTTGGTACTCATAGACCAGAGAAACGTTGCTGCCTGACAAACTGAGCTCTTCATTCTTGATTGGTTTGAGGTCTTCACAGATGATGTCTGCAGGGAAACAAAGACAAAGGAATCTTAAAGTTAGTGAGCAGCTTTGTATTTTCTCTGCTTTCTTGTGTAACATTGAAACATCAGTGAATAAATGATGAGATGTGAATCCAGCTGTCAGTGAACAGAAGAGGAAGAGATGAATTGTAGACTTACCAGTGAATGTATGGAGGAGCAGCAGTGACACTAAAAGCATCATGTTCAACTAAAAGTGCTCAGTGATCCTCAGAGTGAACTTTGTAAAGTGTGTGTGGTTTCTCATGGTGACAGCCAGGTTTCTCTGTTTGGACAGGAAGTCCCTCCTCCTCATCATGTCACAGTGACAGATGTGAGAGCAGCAGGTTGGATCTTCATCTACCAGCACTGTCCTCAAACACACCAATGTGAACGTTTCCCTCTCTTCACCTTTTCAGAAACATCTCAGCTCCTCCCTCAATGTCTGATTGTCTCAGAATTTTAACGATTTGTAAACTTTAGGAAGTTTTACTTTCAGTAAAAGTGCCCCAATGTTTTCTGAATGTGGAGTTAAAGGAAAAAATGTTCAGTGAAGCTTTTGATAGTTTCAAACATCCCAGAAAGAAAAGTCCAGGCTGGAATGATAAAACATGGTGGAGGTATCATCATGCTATGAGGCTGCTTTTCCATCTCTCCTCCTGGAAACACTGACTGCACCTAAAGAATGATGAGATCAAATCACATGAGTCAAGTCAAACCTCCTCTGCAGTCAGGAGGGAGACACTGGACTGAAACCTTTATTGCTGGTTTAATTTATCATTGTTGTACCAGGAGGTGGACTCTAATATTGTTGGTCTCTGAAAGAAGCAGCAGGAGAAGAACTTCATCTTTGGGCCGTCTGGTCTCTGTTTGACCAAAGTAGGAGTCTGGTCTGCATTGCCGGCAGTAAGTCAGACCTGTTCCCGGTGCATGATGGACTCCAGCAGAGCTGCCCTTTGTCACCGGTTCTGTTCAGAGTTTTTCTGGACAGCGTCTGCAGTCATGTGGTCATTGTATTGGTCCATCGTGGTGAAGAGGGAGCTGAGCCACAAAGTGAAGCCCTACAGATACAAGCAGCTGAAAGCTTCCTGTGTGGGGTGGATGGATGCTCCCTCGGAGACCGGCTGAGAAGCTCAGTCACCAGGGAGGAGCTCGGCATAGAGCCACTACTCCTCCACATCAAGAGGAGTCAGCTGAGGTGGCTCGGGATCTGTTTAGGACGCCTCCTGGACGCCTCCCTGGGGAGGTGGTCTGGACATGTCCTGGCAGGAGGAGGCTCTGGACACACACTGTCTCGACTGGCCTGGGAATGCTTTGGGATCCTCCTGGAAGAGCTGGAAGAAGTGTCTGAGGACAGGGAACATGATGCTCCCTCCACCATCCTCCACATTCTAATGATCCTCTTCTGTTGGCCTGTTGTGTCTCTGAACCAGCTGTGAAACAGGCTTCATGTCAGCAGTTAAAAGGTTTCAGTGTTTTCATTGTTCAGAGTGATTCAACACCATGAACCAGTTATTATTGGCTTGACTCAAAGTTTGAAAATGCAAAATAATAAAGTGTATTTGGGAAAAGGGTTTTGTGACATTGTAGTCCAACATTGCAGACATTTGTGCCTCTCTCTTATAAGAACATTGAATCTGGTATTTATTTTGTGTGTTATGAAGTAAAACTCCATGTCATTGTAAATGTGATTGCTCGTCGGGACTCAGATGATGCTTAAACTTAAATTCATGACTATTTAATCCAGGAAATTTCCAAAAGATTGACCTGTTTGTTTTTCTCCACTGTTTCTTATGAGTGAATCTAAACTCCATGCAGCAGAACAAACCACAGCAGTGACATGGAGTGGGGCGCCCTCTAGTGGAGGATTGTGTTGTCTTTGCTCCAAAGGTTTTCGTCCACAGTTGAGCTGTTTCCTGTCACTGTGGGCTGCAGAGCACAGTAGTACACAGCAGAGTCAGACAGCTCAAGCTTCTGGATCTTCAGAGGAACTGATCTCAAGCTGGAATCCAGTGTGGATGAATATTTTTCTTCATCCTCTGTTTTCCCCTCACCGACTTTAAAGCGGCTCAGAATGAATTTGGGGCTTTTGTTTCCTTCCTGTTTGTACCAGAAGAGATAATGATTTGAAGAAGTGGTGTTATAGAGACAGTCCAGTGTTACTGAGTGTCCTTCATCAGCAGTCACTTCTCCTCTTGGTTGCAGCACGTTGTCTTTTTGAGCTCTGCATCCTGTAAAACACCAACAAACAGTGTGAGTGTGCTGCTAGAGAATCATGTCCATGTTGGGTTGATGTGAGAGAAACAGAGTTGTGTTCATACCAAGGCTCATAGCAGCCAGCAGCACTGAGATGAACAGAGGCCTCATATCTGCAGTGATGAGTAACTGTGAGCTCCAGCAAGTAGAAAGAAGGCTGTGATCTCTCTGTTTAGTCTTCATCAGCACTCAGCTGGTGGATTAGGAGGAGGAGCCTGATCACAGTGACAAGGAAGTCATTCAGTCATGAGATGGATGACGGAGAATCTTAGTTTGACCAAAACTACAGAAATGTAGAGAGTAATCTTTGAAGAAGTTACTGATGGTGACTAAAAGGTTTATTTAATCTGAACTCTGAACTAAATCCACTGAGCCAAGCTGCCTGCTGGATCGACCCTACAGAAAAACGCGATTATGCGATCGCATGAATTCATGCATACATCACCCTTTTGCCGCTGATTATGCGGGGGCCACATATTTTCCAAAAGGGCGCATAATCCCGATCAGGTGGATCACCTCAACTATTGTCTCTCCACCATGTCAGTCAATCTGTCCTTACGTAAAGACGTCCAGCATGCTGCACCTGGTGAGCTCTGCTGGCTGCACACATGAGTATTGATTTATTCTGTGAGCTCCACTTTTGAGTCTGACTTGGTGAAAATCTTTAGGAAGGTCTGCGACGGAACATTTGAGCGATGCCGAGACCTGTAAACAGTGACGTGCACGCACAGGTAGGCAGTGTGAGCTCGAGCACGCTCGCTCCCGACATCTGGAGGGTGTTTTCTCTGGAGGGGCAGGAGGATGGTCTGGAGCGTGTTCACCATTCTGAAAGGCACCGACAGTCGCTGGACTCTTAGTTCTGGGAAAATTGTCCATGAAACCTTTAAAGGGGACATATTATGCTATTTTTCAGTCACATCATATCGGTCTCAGAAGCCCAAAAACATGATATTTAAGTTTGTTCGCCTCAAATTCATCCTTTGTTCGGAGTTTCAGCGGTCTAAAAAGTCACTCTGAGGAGCCCTCCTCAGAACAGGCTGGTTCTGAGCCTGCTTCCTGGTATGCACATGAACGCATCTGTCCACGCCCACTCAGACACACACACACACACACACACACACACACACACACACACACACACACACACACACACGGTGGGGGCACAGTCAGGGGGAGGAGTTAAATCCACTTATTTCAGAATAAGTGGACCCAACTCAAACTCGACCGTTTCAGCTTCAGTTTCTTTTTCAAAAAACGTGGCGTAGCAAGACAGGGAGGAAACTAACAATTTTCAAATTTGAGCGTCATAATGAGGCTCCGGCAACACACTATTATAAGAAACTCTCCACAAAGTGAAAAAAGCATAATATGTCCCCTTCAGTATAAAAGGAACCAAAGTCAAAGCTGAGGATTGCATTACAATGAAGACAAAGGTATCATTGACATCGTCCTGACCCAACAGGCCACACAGCTTCTGGTTCAGGCTCTCGTGGTGTCACGCATTGACTACTGCAACTCTCTTCTGGCGGGTCTCCCTGCAGGTCCAGTCAAACCTCTACAGAGGACCCAGAATGCAGCAGGTCTGGTCTTCAACCAGCCCACAGAGCTCATGTCCTCCTCTGTTCATCTCCCTTCACTGGCTTCCAGTTGCAGCCAGGATCAAATTCAAATCTCTCCTCCTGGCTTACAAAACGCTTACAAGAACGGCTCCGGCCGACCTGGACTCCCTGATCCAGGTCTGCTCTCCTTCACGCCCTCTTCGCTCTGCATGTGAGAGACGTCTGGAGCTTCCAGCCCAGCTCGGCTCTGAACCTCCAGCCAGACTCTTCTCCTCTGTTGTTCCCAAATGGTGGAACGAACTTCCTAACTCGGTGCGTTCCGCCGAGTCTCTTTCTACTTTCAAGAGACAGTTGAAGACTCAATTGTTCAGAGAACACCGAGGGTCTTAATCCGACCCCATGTTCAGGGAAGAATAGGTCAGGTGTTCTGAAACCAGCACTTATGGACCACTGACTAAGTTGACACACACACACACAAAAAAAAAGGGGGGGTAGTGACTCCTCTTCTGCAACTTGATGGCAGCTCCCTTGACCAATCACACTTGAAGCAATTGAAGCATTTACCAATGGTTTCTTTCTTTCTTATGTCTGTATTCTTGCTTGTGTTGTACGTCGCTTTGGACAAAAGTGTCTGCTAAATGAAATTGTAGAATTGTAGAATCATTGAACAGTTCTGTATTTTCTTGGTCTTCTAACTGTAAAAATTGCAGCAGCTTCGAATAAACAGGTCGATATGAAAACTGTGAATACTGAATAAAACTGGAAAGTAATTCCAGATTAAAATGTAACATTCTGTCATGTGAAAACACTAAACCCATGATTTTTCTAATTCCTCAGTGATCTTCAAATTAATTTTTGTGCAATAAATGAAGGTTTCTGCTGGTATTTTAGTTCCTCAGTCAATATATTATTTAGTGAGAAGAAAATTGTTCAGTGAAGCTGTTGTCGGTTGAGTCCCTCTAGTGGATGTAGAGGAGGATTGTGTTGTCTTTGCTCCAAAGGTTTTCGTCCACAGTTGAGCTGTTTCCTGTCACTGTGGGCTGCAGAGCACAGTAGTACACAGCAGAGTCAGACAGCTCAAGCTTCTGGATCTTCAGAGGAACTGATTTGTCTTTGAGCTCAGCACCAAATCTGTCTTTGGGGAAATCTGCAGCATTATAGACTTTCTTGGAAACAAGTTTCAAAATGTACTCTGGATAACTGTTCACTGATTGTTTGTACCAGAACAAATATGGATTTGAGTCGGAGGTCTCAAAAGTACAATTCAGTGTAACTGAGTCTCCTTCAGCAGCAGGAACATCTCCTGATGGCTGCATCACTTTGTCTTCTCCTTTACACTCTGGAGAAGAAGAGAACATGCAGAGAAGAGAGGAATCAATACAGATGATTGACTGAAGGAGAACAATTAGCATTGAAGAGTTTTCAATAAATAAAGTTTTTAAACAGTTCTTCATGTAGAGCTCAGTGATGTGTTCAAGTGTTTGAAGAGGAAACATGTAGAGTTTTGTATCTTACCAAAGAAAAGAGCAGCAAGAAGAATCCACAGCCAATGTTCCATGTGTCCAACAAGGTTTCAGTCACCAGGAGAAAGTAGCTGATGTTCAGCACTCAGTGTGACAATAGTTGTCTTCACAGCAGCTCTTCTTATTGACACAATGGTTGAACACAGTGCAGAAGTAGAGCAGCAGCTGCTGGATCATGTGGCCCTCTAGTGGAGCTCCAAAGTTGACTTGAACAGTGTGAAAAAAGTCTTCCAGCAGCTTGTCAGAGAGTCACTGACAGACTTTCAGCAGCTCTTTCACTCATTCAGAGGAGGGAACCTCAGAGGGGTTTAATGACTGGAGTCCAGACAGTTGGGGAGTGAATCAGAAGTTAGCAGATATGAAACTGCAGCCATCACAACTTCACTTTTGATGAATTAATTTAAAAAAGAGAGAATATTACACTGATAGCAACATCATTCATTTGCCATCAGAACATGAATGTACTGTGAATGTTGGATGATTAAATGCACCTGACTGATTTTAAGACAAAGTTTTGAACATATATTGGCCACTGCAGTGTATGAGGCACAGGTGTCCAGGCCCTTCTGGATTCTCAGAACATTCATTAAAATAAATAAGTACAGCAGCCTACCAGAACAGTCATTAATCACTGTGGTCATCCTGCTCCTGCACACTGAAGTCCTCCATTTCAGTGTTGGAGTTGAACAGCCTCAGCAGTGCTTCAGTGCAGCGGCAAACTGATCTCACTGTCTTGAGACTTTATGGTGGAGCGTATGAGCCTGGGAGTGACCTTTGACCAGGACTTATCCTTTAACTCCCACATTAAACAGGTCTGCAGCACCTCCTTCTTTCACCTGCGTAATATTTCTAAAATCAGGAACATGTTGACTCAAAATGATGCTGAGAAATGAATCCATGCATTTGTTCCCTCCAGAGTAGACTATTGTACTTCCTGTTATCAGGGGAACAACAACTGCCTGAAAGTCTTCAACTGGTTCAAAATGCTGCAGCAAGAGTTCTGAGAATAACCAGCAGGAGAGATCACATCAGTCCAATATTAGCTTCTCTTCACTGACTTCCTGTAAATCTAGAATAGGATTTAAAATCCTTCTCTTCACCTTTAAAGCTCTGAACAACCAGGCCCCATCATATCTTAAAGAGCTGTTAGTCCCATAATGCCCCAGGAGAACGCTTTGTTCTCAGAGTGCTGGTCTGCTGGAGGGTTCAGGTTCTCTGAAAGTAGAACAGGAGGCAGAGCTTTCAGCTATCAGGAAGCAGCTCCCAGCTTCTGTTAGGGAGGCTGACACAGTCTCTGCTCTCAAGGTGAGACTCTTCAGTAAATCTTACAGTGAGGGCGACTTCAGGCCTTCCTGGACCATTTTCTTTGGGGTGTTGCTGTCGGCTGGGAGCTTTCTCTCTCTCTCAGTGTCTGTGGGATTGACAGTTCACTCCTTTATTATGTTTTCCTCTCTGCACAGAGATGTGTTTATTTGTACTAACAGCATTTTATAGTGAGCAGTGTACATTTGTCTTCTAATCCCGACCGCGTTTGCAAAGTATGGATGAAAACAAATGCTGGTCTGCAGTGTGCACTGCCACAATGTATGTGATTTTAATTTAGAATTTAAATTATCTGGTAGGCTCATCAACATAACATTTTCTGACCTACATGTCGCAGGTTCAAATGCATCAAATTCCCACGTCCAGTTCATGCTCTGGCAGCTGTCCAGGGTGCTGAACCAGGTGACCAGGACAGTTTTACAGACATTACAGTCCTGCTCAGAGTTTTTGTGAGCTGTTTCCTAATCACACATGCCGCTGTTCAGGGACTGGTCAGGAGGACTCAGGAGCAGACGGGGAACAGACAGAACAGAAACAGGTGTACTGCGCTCCTCGCAGCCAGGACGGAACAGGAACAGGTGGGACGGGAAACAAAAACACAGGTCTGTCAGTGGGATCCAAACTCAAAAGGCTCCCGAACAGAAAGGGCTGGACCTCCTCCCTCCCCAAAGCCATCCGGGAGAGGAGGAGCAGGGACTGGATCACCGTGAGCTGGAGATCCGGAGGCGAGCTGCAGAGGGCTGCAGACGGCAGCGCTGGAGCCAACCAGGAGCGACAGGCGGGTGGGTCGCCGCCACTATCGGGGCGAAGGCTCAGGGGGGAGGCCCGCTGCTTCAGGAGGACAAAACTCACTGCCTGCTGGTCCAGTGCTGTTCGGTGCGTTCTGTCACGGTGCGAGGATGGAAGGACCCTCGCGCTGGCAGTCAGGCAGAGTTCAGCTTGTTCATTTCCAGGCGCAGGGAAACAGGAATGACAATCAGGAGAGTCAGGGCATGAAGAAATGAGAAAACAAAAGCAAAACCGGCCCAGAGCACCCCCACATGGCCGGAAGGGCACAGGGCGTGACAGCCTCACTTTTCTTGTGTTTGGACTTCTCTGGTTTCTGGGAACTTGCTGGTTGTTTTGACCTGGCTCTGGATTGTCTCCTCGATACTTCTGCTTGTGATCCCATCAACCTGGTTTGGACCATTGACTGTGAAAAAAATGTGCAGAGCTAATGTGATGTCCTCCATGGCGTTTCTGAAATCCCATTTTGAAGCTTCCAGCAGGACGTCTCCATACTGAACACTTGAAACCAGATGTAAATGTGATTGGTCAAGTCTGTCACGTGACCACATCACCTGGACAGAGGAGGAGCAGTGATAGGGTGATTTCTACAAAACTGCAGCTCATAAGATAAAATCAACACTTGATTTTTATTAAAAAGGAAGAAAGTCAAGCAAGCTGACACGTTTGTAGAAACGAGAGATAGAGACCAGAACATGTTCTGAAAAAGAACTTTTAATGTGTTTATTTGCACAATGCATTTTGACATTTTTGTATGTGTTCCTCCAGGATGCACGGAGTAGATCTAGACAACCGAGGGAGGACTGACTTCCAGACTGCTGACACATTAGACACTGGATTGCTCACGCTGCTGACAGCCTGGTTGATACTCCTTCCATCAGGTCACAAACAGGGCTCAGTGGACGGAGGTTAGGGTTAGCACAGCCCTGCTGACACCTCTACACACCCTAACAGGAGCACACACACTGCCGTTGATCTTCAGCACACTCTCAATGTCCCTGTACAGCACCTGGATCTTAGCTGTGAAACCAGCGCTGGACCCAGAACCTTCCATGACCCTCCAAAGGAAGCTGTGTTCAACACGGTCAAAAGCCTTTTCCTGGTCTACTGAAACCAGACCAGCATCCATGTCCAAAGAACTAGAGACTTCCAAAACGTCCCGAATCAGGTGGACGTTGTCCACCATGGACCTGCCGGGGACACAGTAGGTCTGATCCCGGTGGAGGACCTGCTCCATAGCCCCCCCCAGCCTGGAGGCCAAGACCTTGGACAGGAGTTTGTAATCCACACAGAGCAGGACCCGGGAGGCCAGGTCCTGACGTCCTGCAGGTTCCCCTTCTTGGGGAGCAGAGTGAGAACTGCTCTCCTGCAGGACACTGGCAAGGAACCAGAGGCCAGACACTCGTTGTGGACGTCCAGGACATCCCTACCCAGGATGTCCCAGAACGCCTTGTAGAACTTGGCGGTGAGCCCGTCGATCCCAGGAGACCTGCCCGGTGGCATCGCCTGCAGCTCCTGCATGTCCAGGCAGGCCTCCAGTTCTGTGTTGGTCTCCTCAGAGACACGAGGCAGTCCCCTCAGGAACCCCTCCAGGACTCCAGTCCCCTCAGGAACCCCTCCAGGACTCCAGTCCCCTCAGGAACCCCTCCAGGACTCCAGTCCCCTCAGGAACCCCTCCAGGAGCTCCAGTCCCCTCAGGAACCCCTCCAGGAGCTCCTGCTCCTCCTTGAACTCACTCCCGTACAGGGAGGAGTAGAAGCCCACCGCCGTCCTCCGTATCTGGCCTGGTTTGGTGATCTCCTCCCCCGTGTCTGAGAGCGGTGGATCACTGAGAGCAGTGGATCACTGAGAGCAGTGGATCACTGAGAGCAGTGGATCACTGAGAGCAGTGGATCACTGAGAGCAGTGGATCACTGAGAGCAGTGGATCACTGAGAGCAGTGGATCACTGAGAGCAGTGGATCACTGAGAGCAGTGGATCACTCTCCCTGTCCGGCCTTTTTCTCCAGGCTAAAGAAGAAGCTAGAGGGAGCATCCATCCCTGTGATGGTCTGGTACCGGGTCCCTGTGATGGTCTGGTACCGGGACCGAACCAGTGCGCCCTGCACTTTAACGTTCAGCAGGTCGGCCAAAGCCATTTTTTTCCTTTTGAGGTTTTCAAAATCACCTGGATTTCCTGTGGACTCACTTAAATGCTCCAGTTCCACTATCTGGGTCTCCAGATCCTTCATAGATCTGGTGAGATCACTGGTGACATTGAGGCTGAGCTGCTGACACAGGAGTCTGATCTGGTCTTACCGTGGTCCCACCACTGCCTCAGACTGCTAAAATCTCCCTTCCTCTGTCTAAAACCTGCCAAAAAAACATTAAAGCCTCCCTAAAACTTCTATCAAAGGTTAAAACAGAGTTAAAATGCCAGTCAGCCTCCCTGGTGACATCCCTGATAAAAATACTGCTTAAAAGTAAACAATGATCAGTAAAACCAACCGGTAAAATATCACACCTCCTAAAAACATTAAGATGATGCTTAAAACAATAAATACGATCCAGCCTGGCTGAGGAGACCCTGCTCTCTCTACAGTGGACCAGAGGAGACCAGAGGAGACCAGAGGAGACCAGAGGAGACCCTGCTCTCTCTACAGTGGACCAGAGGAGACCAGAGGAGACCCTGCTCTCTCTACAGTGGACCAGAGGAGACCAGAGGAGACCCTGCTCTCTCTACAGTGGACCAGAGGAGACCAGAGGAGACCCTGCTCTCTCTACAGTGGACCAGAGGAGACCAGAGGAGACCCTGCTCTCTCTACAGTGGACCAGGTGTCCTGCTGACAGTCAGGATGATTCTCCAGACGTCCTCAATGCCCTGAGATGGACCAGCTGCTTTAAGACGTGCTGAGAGGCTGGATGAGGCTCTGCATGGTCCAGATCTAAAGCCGTGCCTTCCGTGCAGTTAAAATCCCCCCCCACAAACAAATAGTCCTCCGACCCACACCCACTGACCACCTCAGACAGTTTGAGGAAAAACTGCTTCCTCTCTGCTCCGGCTGTTGGAGCATAAATGTTCATAAATACAAGTTTAAAGTGGTGGAACTGAGCTTTGACTAAAAGCAGCCTCCCCTCTACACCATGCTGGACCTCCAGGGAGGCGGGGCTAAAAGCCCTGGAGAGGAGGAGGCCCCTCCTCCACTGAGAGGAGTAAGGTGGCTGAAGATGGCCTCCCCCCCCCCCCCATTCCCTCCTCCATTCAGCCTCAGTGCTAAAATCACTGTGAGTTTCCTGAAGGAACAGGACGTCGATGTTCTTCAGTGTGACTGTCTCATAAACTGACTGTCTCTTCCTCAGATCTCTGCTCCATTTATGTTTAAAACACCAGCTTAAAAACATCCATGATAAATGAGATGTCTGAAACCAGGAGAAGAACAAATAAATTAATTAAAAAACACTTGGCTGCCACCTTCATCATTTAGTTGTTTTTTTGCCTTTGGCACCAGTTTTTTCAACCTGTAGCATTCCTGGTCAGTGAGACCGGACTCATGTCTATTCCTCATGTGTAACCTGGCTGAGAAAATAAAACCATTTCGATCCGGGAAATGATCCCCCACCTTCACCCTGTGCTGGTTTTTGGTCTGGTGTAAACATGTTTTGATTTTGTCTGCGCTGTATGAAGACCTGTTTCTCTGTGAGCTGCTAAAAGAAACATCACTGCTGTCTGACACACACTCACTGTCTGACACACACTCACTGTCTGACACACACTCACTGTCTGACACACACTCACTGTCTGACACACACTCACTGTCTGACACACACTCACTGTCTGACTCACACTCACTGTCTGACACACACTCACTGTCTGACACACACTCACTGTCTGACACACACTCACTGTCCGACACACACTCACTGTCTGACACACACTCACTGTCTGACACACACTCACTGTCTGACACACACTCACTGTCTGACACACACTCACTGTCCGACACACACTCACTGTCTGACACACACTCACTGTCTGACACACACTCACTGTCCGACACACACTCACTGTCTGACACACACTCACTGTCTGACACACACTCACTGTCACTGTCTGACACTCGCCCCTCCACACAGCTTTTCTTTGCATCTGCATTCTTACCTTCTTTCTTTCTTTTACTTGGTTTAATTCTGTCCATTCTATCTGCCTCCATCTCCTCCTCCTCCACCTGTTCAGCCCAGGAGGCGCTCCTGCCTGCCTCTCCTTCCTCCTCCACCACTTTCCCTCCCTGCTCCTTTTCCACCTCCTCCTCCACCACTGTCTCCCCCTGATCCTCCTCCACCTGTCCCTCCACCTCACCTTGCTTCTCCTCCCCTCCCTCACCCACTTTTTTTTCCTGTCTTTTCTCTTTTTCCCCTCCACCTCCGCAGTGTTGTTTACAGTAGTGTCGGTGTCCCTCCACCCGGCAGACTCGCTCTCCCCCCCCCTGCCTCCACCCTCTGCTCCACCCGGTGTGTTTACACTCCTCCCCCCGTGCTCGGTGCTCTCCTGTGGGGCCACGACAGATCTCCTCCTCGGGAAGGTCCGAGGAGCCGCAGTCGGCCGCTCGGACTGAGCCGGGGCCGCCGGGACCCCGGGAGCCCGGAGCCCGGAGGCGCCGTCGGGGGGGGGGGACCCCCAGGTGCTCCACGGAACCCGGTCCCGCCAGGCCCGCCTCCGCCGAGCCGGACTCAGCAGAGCCAGATCCTGCTGAACCAGATGGAGCAGACGCAGCCGGGCAGGCCCTGATGGTGTCCCTCCTGTCCACAGCTGGACAGGCCCTGATGGTGTCCCTCCTGTCCACAGCTGGACAGGCCCTGATGGTGTCCCTCCTGTCCACAGCTGGACAGGCTCTGATGGTGTCCATCCTGTCCACAGCTGGACAGGCCCTGATGGTGTCCCTCCTGTCCACAGCTGGACAGGCCCTGATGGTGTCCCTCCTGTCCACAGCTGGACAGGCCCTGATGGTGTGTCCCTCCTGTCCACAGCTGGACAGGCCCTGATGGTGTCCCTCCTGTCCACAGCCGAAGCACTTCATGCCAGCTGAGCTCGCGAACACAACGTAATCATAATTATTTACTCTCACGCAGAACCGGAGGTCCAGCTCCTCGCTCCGGTTATTGAGGATCATAAATCTGTGTCTTCTGGGACACACGGCGTTCTTCAGCAGCTGAGACTTACATCCAGACAGGATGTCCTTCACCGAGGACACCACCTTTCCAGATCTGGACAGCTCGCGGATCAGAAGCTCATCTGGCACGAAGGGAGGGACGTTGGACAGGACGACCCGGACAGCAGGCTGAGACAGCGGCTGGACCGGGACCAACCTGTCCCCGACGGTAATGCCCGACTCCACCACAGCGTTAGCCTGCTCCACCTGGTCCAGGAAGACCACCACAGCGTTAGCCTGCTCCACCTGGTCCAGGAAGACCACCACGGCGCTGTTCATCCTCGCGACCGACCTAACATTATCGTAGCCCACTTTCTCCCCCACAGCCAGGGCCACGCCCTCCACGCTGCAGGGGGCGGGGCCACCACCCGGACCCCGTGTTTGCGGGTGAGCTGCCTGAGGTTGGTCATGGCTGCAGCCAGACCCCCAAACAGACCAAGACCCACCAAGAATCCAAATAAACGATATAAACTAATAAATGTGCTGTGATTAATAAACTACGGTGAAAGTGAACATTAACAACTTAAACAAACAGAAAAAACAAGCAAAACGCCACACAACACACACCACGCTCTCACACACTCCAGCCGCCGCCCACTCCCAGCATGCACCGAGAGAGAGAGAGAGAGAGAGAGAGAGAGAGAGAGAGAGAGAGAGAGAGAGAGAGAGAGATAGTTTGTGAGATGGGAGGATGGAGGATTGGGGGATGGAACTACAGACCATCCAACCAAAGACTTCAGGTGAGTATACAGGTAGATGGAGCTTCCTGCTGAGCATTGCTGCTTGTCGCACCTCCTCCAGTGCCCATGGGACAGCTGCCGGGTCAGCTGCAGGGTCATCAGCCGGGGACCACCACCCACCAACGTTTCGCCCCTTTAAACCTGGAGCGTCCCCTGGTGGCGGGGCGGTGACAGGGACGTCTCCCTGCCACCCCCTGCAGCTGACAGATGGTACCCCCCCTGCTGCAAACAGGACTGGAGAGATGGCACACCCCATTGCAATTCCCACTTGCAGCTGCTGCCAACTGGTTGTGAGGTCCTGGAGGGCAAAACACATCAGCAGGTCATTAAAGTCCCGTGCTACCAGGTTCCTGATGCAGGGAGGCACGTGGAAGAACTCCAGCACATAGTTGATCAGTTGGTGCAGAACTGATCCAGACGCATTGGCGAGGTCGAGCTCAAGTTAAAATGGCGGATCAGAGGGAGGTGCTTGGCACATGTAGCCTCGTAAACCAGCCCCGCCCACTCCAAATTAACGTTTGAATTTTGGAGCTGGGAGGGTCTGGGCACAAGGCAATAGAAAGTGCATGCAGGGGATGTCCGTCACTCCTGTGACTGACAGCGCACTTCAGCCAATCAGCTTCAAAGCAAATACGTCATCAAAATGCGTTGGCTTCTCTCAGGGTTAGCTGTAGCTCTTTAGCTCTTTAGCTCCAGCTTCCAGACACACAGCGACAGGCGAAAACGTCTTTTCCTGTGAGAAACTCACCAGGTACAGACTCTTGCTCTTCCTTGATTGTTAATACTTGGTGTTTCAGCTTCAACTTTACTTATTGCAGCTTTCAGAAGACTTAAAGTTTATCTCCGTAATCTCCGCTACGCACAGTGATGGCGTCACTTCAGCTTTAGCCACCGGAATTCGCCAAAAAAATTTGAAAACAAAAAGCCGCAACGCTGATTGGCTCGGCCGTTTTCTGGCCGAGTCGCATTGTCTTTCTATTGCTTTCTCCCCAGATCCACCCCAGCTTCAAAATCCAAATGCAACTAATACAATTCAAAATTCTGCATAGAATTCGCTATACAGGACGAAGGATGTTCCAGATGGGTCTATCACAATCTGATATCTGCTCACACTGCAATGATAACATGACTGACAGCTCCCTCCATGCCTTGTGGTCCTGCTCACCAGTGCAGAGGTTCTGGCTTCAGGTGTGTGAGGACCTGTCAACATGGTTCACTGCAATATCCCTGCAACTCCCACACTGTGCCTTTTAGGTGATCTGGGTGAAATTAACATGTCGATAAACTCTGTCTACATGGTTCTCACCATCTTGTGCATCGCAAAGAAAACTATCCTTGTAAATTGGAAATCCAGAAGTAATCTGAGTAACAGGCAGTTTAAAAGTCTTCTATTAGATCATATCAGCTTGGAGACGATGTCTGTCTGTTCAGAGGATCAATCAGCTGAATCTGGTTCCCTCTGGTCCCCTGTGATCAGCTCCATCACTTAACCCTTTAAGCTCGGGGCCATTTTCGCCTAAAAGTTCAACTAAAGACGTACCCAAAGTAAACTGAATGCTGTTCTTGAACTGTTTGGAGTACATGCATGGTTGGGGTCTCATTTGAAAGCTGACAACCTGTATTTTCACCCAGTGCAGTCAGAATTACTCTAGGTGCTACTGCCACAGATTTATTTATGTTGCAGCACACTGAATTAGGATGAATTTCATTCTCGCCTGAATTTTTTCCTTCATAAAACACCTGGAAATAAGTCTGGAAGCACTGTGCGAGCTTGAAAACACAATTTTGCTAAAGCCTGGGGTCTTACATAGTTCAGGTCAAAATGTCAGAGCAGTACTACAAGAAATGAGTGTTTCACACATGTATTTGTATTGCTATGCCCCGGCGGGGTCAATTTTGGACATCCTCTGTATACCCCCTGGATGCCCTCTGTACAATGGTATATGTTGGTTTTTGGCCCGTTTTTACATTATTTTCACTCCAAAAACTCATAAAGTACTCAAAAAATCACTTCAGATAGGCTTCAGTGTGGGATAAGGCCCTCAGATTGAGAGGAGCAGGGACAGACAGCAGCTGCATCCCTCAGCACATGTCTGAGAAGTCCCAAAACCCCGCTAGCGGGCCAGCCAGCCATTCAGCAAGCTCATTGGCTACCAGCCCTGTCAGTCAAACGTTTCTACCGACGTGATTGGCTCAGAATACGTTGATTACGAGTGATGACGACCGATGACGTGGGTCCATCAGTCTCGGCAGCTGTTGGCTGGTTAGCCATCGGAGGGAGGGATGAGTCACTTGATTGGTTGAAATATGACGAATAAGCAACGGAAACCGATCAGCCGCCATATTGGATATCCTCAGCACGAGGGAGAGACGTCTGGATGTTTTTATAAAAAAAAAATGGATTCTTATCGGACGCGCACGCGGAGAGACGCGCCGCGTGCGCGCGCGGTGGCGCGTCTAATTCTGGATTATTTGCTTATTTCAAGACATGTTTTGGACAAAAGGCTATACTTTCTAGCTTTGCCTGGATGCATACGCTTGTACTGTGGCAGTTTTTGCTGGATGGGTGGATGGGTGGGGGGTGGGGGTGGCGGGGGAGGTGGGTGGGTGGTGGGGGACGGGGCGGTGTGGATTATCTGGATATGTATGTGTATGTGTGTGACTATGTACAATGGGGGAAATAAGTATTGAACGCATTAACTGTTTTGTCATTACATTTATTTCCAAAGATGCAATTCATGTGACATTTCTTCCAGACACTGGTATTAACTCAAATAATCCACACATGAAAAGAAATCACAGCATTCAAATCCATAAATAGTGATTATGTGGAATTAAGTGCAATAACACAGGAAAAAAGTATTGAACACACCATGGGAAAGCTGTATAGTTTGTCAAGGAAAGGCACCATACCATCTCACACCTGAAAGTAATTAGTCTTTGTACTTCCTATAAGTGCAAACCAACATCAGCTGGGTTAGTGCTAATTGATGGCCCTATAAACAGGTTGTTTTTTCACCAAGTAGTCAAACAAGACACATCTCATGATGGGTAAAAGCAAGGAGCTCTCTCAAGACCTTCGCAGCCTGATTGTTGCTCAGCATCAGAATGGAACTGGTTACAGACTTATCTCAAAGAATCTGAGTATTCCAGTAAGCACCGTTGGGGCCATTATCCGCAAGTAGGGATGGGACGAGATCTCGCGAGATCGCAATGCCGCGAGATCTCGCGAGATCGAATGCCGCGAGATTAAGTACGTTTATATCAAGGCAAAAACTCTTTATTAACTGGAATATTGACGGAATGATACATTACAAGGCACACAGCCATATAAGCATGTGCAAAACCCTGAATATGCTCATATTCATATTTAAAAACCCGGTCGAAAAGGACATGAAATACTGTCCTGCGCATGTTCTATCTGCAAGGAATCTTGGTCTTTTGAGTCCACAAACTACTTGTGATACAGTTTAATTGATACGACGTAAAGAAAATGTGCGGAAACGATCGTTCAGTTCTTCTCTTTTATTGAAAAAACGGTGCATCGCGTCAATGCACATTTTGCCACGTCTTACCGGCTCACACTCTTTTTCTAACAGCATGCAGAGAGAGCCTGCAGCGGCTGCAGCCTTCTTCCTCTGTGGTGTCTGTGTAAAATAAGGTTGAACATGCAAACAGCGCACCTAGTGGCATGAAGTGCAAATGCAGTCATGGCGTCGTCTGTGCGCCGCGGTTTGAATGGGAATAGGGGAACGAGGCGGCCGCCTCGGGCGCAGTGTAGAGCGGGGGGCAACGTGGCCGTACAAGGGGCACTCCGACTCGACACTCCATGCTCCAACGATGAATGTGAGTACCGCGCTGCCACCCACACCTCAGCAAATCCCCCCCCCCCCCCCACCCCCCCCCACCCCTCCGGTCTCGTGTCGTCTCGATCTCGTGGACTCAATCTCGCGAGACATCTCGTCCCGTGAAATTTGTGTCTCGTCCCACCCCTGTCCGCAAGTGGAAGAAGCATCACCTTATCATCAACAGGCCGCGCACAGGAGCTCCTCGCAAGATTTCTGACCAGGGAGTCAGAAAGATGGTCAGAAGAGTTCTCAAAGAGCCAAGGACCACCCGGAAAGCACTCCAGCAAGACATGGAGGCAGCAGGTACAAGTGTTACAGAGAAAACGATAGGCAATGCACTCCACCGCCATGGCCTCTATGGACGCTCAGCCCGCAAGACTCCGTTCCTCAAAAAAAGGCATGTTGAAGCTCGTCTAAAGTTTGCTAAACAGCATCTGGATAAGCCTGTGGAATACTGAGAGAATGTTGTCTGGTCAGATGAGACCAAAATTGAACTTTTTGGCTGTCATACTACACACCATGTTTGGAGGAGAAATGGCACTGCACATCACCCAAATAACACGATACCAACAGTGAAGTTTGGTGGTGGAAACATCATGGCATGGGGTTGTTTCTCATCTCGTGGTACTGGCAGACTTCATATAATTGAAGGAGCAATGAATGGAAACATCTATCGGCAAATTCTTGAGATGAACCTCCTGCCATCCACCAGGATGATGAAGATGAGACGGGGCTGGACCTTTCAACAGGACAACGATCCGAAGCACACGGCAAAGTTGACTCTCGAATGGTTTAAAAAAAAGAAAATCAATGTGTTAGAATGGCCCAGTCAATCACCTGACTTAAATCCGATCGAACATTTGTGGAAAGAACTAAAGATAAGGGTTCACCAGAGGGCACCAAAGAATATTCAGGATTTGAAGACAATCTGTGCGGAGGAATGGGCAAAAATCACACCTGAGCAGTGTGGGCGATTAGTTCATACATACAACAAGCGTCTGGAAGCAGTCATTGCAAACAAAGGCTTCTCCACAAAGTATTAAACGAGTCTCAGATAGTGTGTTCAATACTTTTTTCCTGTGTTATTGCACTTAATTCCACATAATCACTATTTATGGATTTGAATGTTGTGATTTCTTTTCATGTGTGGATTATTTGAGTTAATACCAGTGTCTGGAAGAATGTCACATGAATTGCATCTTTGGAAATAAATGTAATGACAAAACAGTTAATGCGTTCAATACTTATTTCCCCCATTGTATGTGTAAGTGTGTATGTGTGTGTGGGTATGTATCTGTGAGCGGGGTATGTATGTGTGTGAGGGTGTGTATCTGTAAGTATGTATGTATGTCTGTACGTGTGGGTGTATATGTGTGGGCAATTGGAGCTATGTATGAGAGAGTGCGGTGTCCTGTGGGGGGGCCCCGGTGGGTCAGGGGGCGGTGGGCCCTGGGTCTGGGTCCTTCTGCTGCCCCCTGTCTGTCCTCACCTTCACTCCTCCTGATGCATGATGGGAGGTGCTTCTTGGGTCAGTGGCTCTCTGGCCATGGTCGCTGTCCGCCCTGGTCCTGGGGGGGGGGGGGGGGGGCGGGGCGCTCCTGGCCCTGTCCTTCATCGGGGGGCTCCTGGGTGACGGGGGTGCTGCGGCATCCCCGGACCCCCCTCTCCCCCCGCTCTCATGCACACACACGTAGGGCTTTGGGAGGCGGGCTTATCAGGTTGGGTGTGGCGGAGGGTGGAGGGGGGGTGGAGGGGGCCATCTAAGTGGCCCCAATCACTGCACCCTTCAGTGGCTCGCCTCTCAGTCTTAATTGCACTTAGTCATCTAACACGACCAAATACATACAAACACACACATCGGGGGGTCTTGGCGCGCTGTGTCGGGGGGGGGCTGTTCAGGTGGATGAGACTGCTCGTTTGGCCTCACTCGCGGCACGGTGTGGTTACTGACCCTCAAATTTTAATCGCAAACAACATATACTCCATCAACACTCACGAGACGGGGGGGGGCAATGGGGTCTTCTGTGCCCCCGTTTTCGGATTCCTTCTGGTGGGGGGTGGGGCGGGGGGGGCTGTTGTTTTCCCCACAGGCCGGGGGTTTGTAGCGGCTGTGGTTTGGGGGGCTGCTGGCTCAGGGGGGTGCATACCTGTCTGCGGCGGTGGGGTGGGGGGGTGGGGGCGGCAGTTGTGGGTGGCGGGGGGCCCTGGATGTGGGGTTTGGTGTTCCCTTGCCTTCCGGGGGGTCTCCCACAGGATGTGACAGTTGGATGACGCGGGAATGTGAGTGTGTTTGGGTTAGGGTTGACTCTGTGTGTGTGTGTGTGTGTGTGTGTGTGTGTGTGTGTGTGTGTGTGTGTGTGTGTGTGCGCGCACGTGCTTGTTAGCGTGTGCGTGTGAGTGTGTTGGAATGTGAGTGTGTGTGTGCGTTTGGTTTAGGGATGAGTGGTTGTGTGTGTGCGTGTGTGCATGTGTGTGTGTCAGTATGAGTGAGTGGGTATGAGTGTTGGGTTGGGGCGGGGGGGAGTGAGGCGGGAGAGGACAGGGGGTGGGAGGGGGGGCCGGGCGGTGGACGGGGGGTGGGTTCCGGGTGGGGGGGGGGGGGGGGGATGCCCTGGATCTCGGGGTGCGTGGCCGGAGCACTGGGGGGTGTACTGGCCTGGGGTGAGTAGCCGCCCGTGTGGGCCGGTTCTCCCGGGGGGGTCATGGCCCTCCGCCTGGGTGGGGGGTCGGCTCCTGGGCTCTTGGGCCTTGGGCTCTCGGCTCCTGCCGGTCGTGGCTCCGCGGGGCCCGGGCCCCGGGACTGCCGGGGTCCCCGGCCGGGGCTTTCCTCTGCCCCGTTTCTGGACCGGAGCGGGGGCGTCTGCCTGGGGGGGCGGCTTGGATCCGGGCTCTATGATGACCACCGGCTGTCTGGGCTCTGAGGGCCTCTCTGGCCTGCTTCTGGCCTTCTCAGAGGTCAGAGGTCATATATGCATGATCACTATCACCATCACTGTCACCATCATATTCACATGATCACGTTGATCTTTAATCACTCTTCACACACTGGGTTACCTTGTCTTCTTGTGGTGGTTAGACTAATGGTGATCTGTAGCAGACCTCTCTTGATGCACGCCCCGAGTTTACTACTAGTTACTACTAGTTACTACTAGTTACTACTAGTTACTACTAGTTACGACTAGCTATATTCAAAAAAAAAAAAAAAGGGTTTGTGGTTTCCTTGCATTTCCTTCCTCCCCTACACCTCCTTTTATTTTTGTGGCCTGGTCTGTTCACTAATATGGTTCGAAAAAAACCAAAAAAAAAAAAGTATGTATGGTTCTGTAATTTTCTGTGTTGGTTGTCGGCTCTGTTTTGGTGTTGTCTAGATTGGGGGTTTGGGATTGTTCTAGGTTGCGTGTGGTGCGTCGACAACACTGTTGTGTATTGTGACTTTGTACATAGGTTGTGCCCCCCCCCCGTTCTCCCTCTCTTTATCTTTCTCTCTTTCTGTCCCTGCTCTCTGAGCATTTCCGTCCCGGTCCTGTCCTCAGCCATGCCGGATGCCAGCTTTAAATAAAGGCAGCAGCAGGAGGAGACTCAGTCTCCTCCTGCTGCTAATATTAAAATCTGTTCGGATAGTAAAAGGCTACAATCATATAATATTGCACGCCCCAGCTACCGAACAGGACAAGGGAGTTAAAAAAAAAAAAAGGAAAACATGAGGATGAACTGGAGTCATTCCAGCTGAGGATCAAAACAGGAGAATTAACTTCCTTTACTATATTTGGCTGAAATAATAAAATTCATGATGCTCAATGAAATTTTTGATGAAAAAAAAACAAAAACAAAATCCAAATGTGGATTTGGAGTAGGCGGGGCTGGTTTACGAGGCTATGTCACATGTGCTCAGTAAGAAAAGAGAGCTTCAGAGGGGGTGAGGCCTGTTTCCTCTCTCAAGCACAACTTTGTAAAAGCCAATTAAAATGAGTCCACATGATCTGTGTTTTCCATCACCTCAGACCAGGTGGAAGATGTTGGATTAACCATGTGATGATTTGGTGTGATGCTGGAGGCTGAAGCATCACAGTTCAGTGTCAGGATTAACTTGCAAACTCGGCGTTGGGTGAAGCGAAGACTTTCTGGTTTCTAACCCCCCTGTTGCCTATTTATTGTTGCTCAGTGTGAGCAGAGTGTTTGAAGAGCAGCTGGAACCACAGTGACTCTGATCAAACAGGAATGAGCAGAATCCATCTGATATGAAGCTGTGTGCTGAATCCCACTTCCCTCCTCTTTGAAGAGGAGTCCCATATCTGTGTTCAGCTTTTTGTACAGCCTCTTCTACACTTTGGATCACTGTGTCTCAGAGCACAGTAGTAGAGAGCTGTGTCTGCCAGGGTTAGCTTTGGAATGCTCAGTGTAGTTGTTGAGTCTGTTGTTTGGGATCCATATCGACCATCTGGGATGTGTTCTTCACCACTCCATGATTTTGCTCCTTTCCAGAGTATAAACTGAGGAGCCTGAAGGTCTGAATGATGTCTGTACCAGTAAAGCTCAGGATAATCACTATCTGTCTGATAGCTACATGAGAGTGTGACAGATTGTCCTTCTCTTCCACTGACTTCTTGTTGGTCAGGAGAGATTGTGTCTGCAGCTGTTAGTCCTGGAAAAAGTGGAGAAAATGAAGCCATTAGATGAACATTGTCCATGAGGCTGAGAGGAGAAGACAGTGGAAAATGTCCCCTGAACACTGTTACTCTGTGGACACAAACAGCTGGACTGCAGCTGAGATTCCAAGCAGTTTGTTCACAACTTGATGTCAAAGAACAAATCCAGTGAGATGAAACAATGATTGTTGGTCAGTGAGACATTTTCTGAAGACAGCAGGTTGAATGAGACGTTCTTAAACTCACCTCTAATGAGAGACAGAAGCACAAAGAGGGAAAGCAACATGACTTTGGAGTGATTCAAAGCAGACACACAGCAGACCAACAATGTTCTTCCACTGCAGGAGAATGAGGAGGAGCTGAAGTTCAGTGGGCGGGGCCACATATGTCTTGATATCATCTTTGTTCACTTCAAGTCGACCAATGAGATTCAGTTTAGCTTCTACATCAGATCTGTGTGTGTTTCTGATCTTTACTGCTTCAGTTCTCTGTTGTGTTTGTCTTCAGTCCAAAGAGTCAGAAATCAGAGGTTGAACAGAGAGTGAGTCCCTCTAGTGGAGGATTGTGTTTTCTTTGCTCCAGAGGTTTTCGTCCACAGTTGAGCTGTTTCCTGTCACTGTGGGCTGCAGAGCACAGTAGTACACAGCAGAGTCAGACACTGCAGCAGAGGAGATCTCCAGATGAAACTCCTTTGTGTTTTTGTCATGTTTGAAAGACAGTCTTTCTGTTCTGGGTGAATATTGACTGATGAGAAGCTGTGGAGGTGAACTGGACTTCTGCTGGTACCACCAGAGGTAGCTGCTAGAAGCTGAAAAGTTACAGGAGAGAGTCACAGTGTCTCCTTCCAAAGCCGTCAGTTCATCTTTAAACGGCGTCAGTAAATCCTCCGAGGATCCTGAAACAACAAAGACAGATTTCTCCAGAACATTTGGATCTGAATTCCACATCATTCAGCTCAGTTTCATCAGAGAAAAAGTGAATCCACTCAAACATGGACATGTGCTTCATGTCTGTCTTCTCCTCCTCCATCTCCCTCCATCTCTGGATGACTTACCAGTCTGAAAGGAGATGATCAACATCCAGATGAAAAGCAGGAACATGGTTTTCACTTGGACTGGATGAAGACTGGAGAGAAGACAGCAGCTCTTCTCTCCAACATGAAGCCTTTCACACTGAGCTGTGGAGCTCCTCCTCTTGTTCTGCTCACTGTGAATTCAGCCTGATGGAAGCTCCTCAACTCATCGTCCTCACTGACCTCCTGCTCCTCCTCCATCATGGAGTCAGACTCAAGAAGCAGTCAGATGCTCACATGAATGAATGAGGAGAGATTTCATTCTTAGAAAACGGAGATGAATTTGAATTATAACTTTCAACGACTTCTGACTTCTTCTGCTTTGACTTTCAATGACTTTCTTCATGCCTCTCTTCCACACAGGTCTGATTTGTGGAGCGCAGACTGATTGTTATCCTGTGGACACATTGTCCCAGCTGAGCTGTGGCTCTCTTCATATCCTCCACAGTTCCCATGAGCCTCTGAGCCGCTCCTCTGATCATTGCTCTCCTTGCCGGGCCTGTCAGTTCAGATGAACAACCATGTCGATAAACTTGTCCACTGTTCTGTCCCTGACCTGTCTGCTGCCTTCCTTTGTCTTCATCATGCTGTTATGAAAAGAGAATCACGGAGTGCTGTGACGCCAGATCGTGACTGAATGAATGATCTTTGAAGCTGAGAAGGCGAGTTCCCACCACGACGCGGATTCTAACTGACTTTCAGTAGAGACTGTTTGCGTGGTGACCGCTCGCAACTTCAACACAATGTGCGACAGGCGCAGGCAATCTGGTACTAAGAATACGTGCTCATTTCACGCATTTCTGTGAGATCAGGTCGGTCTTGTTTCACAGAACTTCTCTAAAGAGTCGAACGTCCTCATTGGTCAGAGTGGCTGGACTCCTGGATCAATTCTTTCAAGATTTTCAACCTCAGATTTTTTTTAATTTATGACTGTTGTTTACTTTTAGTCAGGATTTTTCTTATTTAACCAACATCATTTGAATTATTAATTGTATATCTTCAGCCAAAACATGAATTACAAAAATTGCTTGTATGGAAAATTGCAAATCGAAGAAATTTAGATTTGTTGAGACTTGTGACAGAGATTCACTTCAGACCACATTTCATCATGAATGTAGAAATCCTGGGAATGTAAAAATATTCACATAATGATTTTTCTTCTGCCACAGTGTGTGTCAGGAGACAAACCCCCGCAGTGTGATGGAGTGGAGCTCCCTCTAGTGGAGGACTGTGTTGTCTTTGCTCCAAAGCTTTTCGTCCTCAGTTGAGCTGTTTCCTGTCGCTGTGGGCCTCACAGCACAGTAGTACACAGCAGAGTCAGACACTGCAGCAGAGATGAGCTCCAGATCTACTCGTCTCTGTGTTTTGTTGATGTGAGCTGAGAAATCAGACCGAGTTGGATGAACTGATCCTCCCTCTGCGATGGAGAGCAGGAACTCTGTTCTGGATCTCTGGTATTGTCGGTACCACTGGATACTGTAGATGCTTCCTTCATATTTACAGCTCAGCTTGATGTGTCGTCCCTCTGCTGCAGCTTCTTCTTGACTTTCCTGCTGGATGACGCTCATGGAGCTCATGTCTGTGAAATGATTCATTCATATCAGTTATTTCTTGATTGATCTGATCAACCAGCAGCTATTAAATGACAACATGTGCGGTCCGTCCAGGAAGTGAACAACACTCACCTATCAGATGAAGACAAACACCAAGAAGCAGGTGGAGCTGCATGACTCTGCAGTGGGATGAAGACAGGAGGTTTTCTGCTGCAGTCTTCCTCCTCAGCATCAAGCTGCTTCTGTTTCCAGCTGTGAAAACACAAACCATCTCATTGGTGGAGTTGAGAGATGGAGGGTGGAGCCAGAGAAAAGCCTTTTGAAACATCCTTGATGCAGCAAAGTTCAGTTCAGTCAGAGACTCAGAATGACTTGTTGAGTCATTTCTTGTTTTATTTTGACTCCTCTGTTGTGTCCACGTCTCCACACACTCCTTCTTCCTGTCGGCCTCCCTCTGTGTGTGTGATTGTGTGGTGTGTTTCAGTGTGTCTCTCCTTCCTCAGTGTATTTGAACCTCTTTCCCCCGTGTGTCTGTCCCACATCGTCTTCTACTCTGTCTTGACCTTCTGTCTGTTCTCATCCTGTTCCTCGTCCTGATCTTCTCCTGTTTGGCCTTCAGCCTGTGTTTCTGGCCTCCCTCTGGATCATCCCTCGGACTCCTCCACCTGCTCAGCATCAAGAAGTGAGCAATAAACTCTTTGGAACTGAGCTCTTTGTGCTTGAGTGTGTTTCTGGGTTCAGTCCTGACTGGTGACAGAATGGAGCTGCAGAGCAGAACAGCATCCAGATGGATGGAGACAAAGTCTGGAGTCTTTTCAGGAGAGTGAAGGTCAGGGAGAGCCCAGGTACTGACGGCACCACAGGCTGGACTCTGAGAAATGAGGAACAGCTGCAGATGGTTTTCACGGGGTTTTTAAAGTCTCTTCATCTCCACAGTGTCCTGAGACCCTGTGACCTTCAGCTTCTAATGACTGATGATTCATTCATGTGTTCATCAGGTTCACAGGAGGCTCCTGGATCCAGATTGTGTTTGTCATTAATGAAAACCCTCAGAGAGCCAGGGAAGTTCAAAACTGGACTTAATGCAACAAAGTAGACAGAGAACAACGACCGATGTTTCTCCTGTGGTTGTGTTTTATTGTAGAATTAGATTGATTTGATGTGTTTTTCCTCTCCAGCAGGTGAAGAGGGCAGGAATACAAATCAGACGATGACTTTACTTCCTCTTCTTCCTCCTCTGAGGTTCTGGCTGATGCTCATGTGATCAATCTGATTCTCTGTGATGTGAAAACACTGCTGTGGCTGGATGTGATGGAGAGTGTGTGAGTCCCTCTAGTGGATGTAGAGGAGGATTGTGTTGTCTTTGCTCCAAAGGTTTTCGTCCACAGTTGAGCTGTTTCCTGTCACTGTGGGTCAGTGTTGCCAGGTGTACGATAATTATCGTATTTGTACGATAATTTTGCCCTCTGTACGATGTACGATCAATAATCCCAAAAAAGGCCAAATATACGATCATTTGACCATTCCGTGAAAGTGTGGTTGTAATTGGTTGTAATCAGCCTGTCGCAGCTGTCTGTCGGATTTTTTTGTGAACCCTGAAGGCATCTCTTTCCACGTGACAAGTTTCAAGCCAATCGTGCTTTTCTAAATGTGAGCTGGCCTCAGAACAACGGTAATGATTGGCTGAATAGTCCGCTGCGCCCCATGAGTGAGGAAAGGAAAGAAATAGAAGAAGAAGAAGAAGAAACGGAGCCGGTGTCCTGCCAAAAAGTGATTTCCGGTCTGCGGGCAGCTGAAAAGCGCAGCTTCTGTGTCTCTGCAGCAGTCTTAATTGGGCTCAAACAAGTTTGTTTCTGATCATCCAACGATGTTTATTTGTGTTTGTGTTTGATAGCCTCCTGTAGGTCCAGTTGCCTTATATCGCTGTTAAATACCGGTAAGCTAGTTGGCGATTTTAACCTGGCTTGTTGTTATGCTGATAAAGATGTGTACGGAGCTGACACGTTTTCTTTTCTTTTCTTTTGCACCAAAATTGCTAGATTGCCCGACAGAGTAATTTGATCCCAAACAGTGCTTTGTACGGTTTGAAAATTGAGTAAAGGGACATTATGTGAAAATCAGTTTATTTTGCTTGCCAAAAACAGATTCACGCCTCTGGTATTGTATACAGAGGGATATTTTGCCCCAAAATCATTTAATATAACTCAGCAGAGTCAGATTTACAACATTTGAACACAACCAGTACTTTATGCCACTTGAAAACTGAGTACAGACATTACAGTGTCAAAATCAGCTTATTTTGCTTGACAAAAACTGATTCCGCCTACCGGAAATCACTTTCTGGCAAAAATCAAGCTTTGGCACGACACAGGTGCTTTTAAGTTTGCATAAGTGCAGTTTTTGTTTATTTTCTGTTTTCATTGTGAGACAGAGACAATGTTGTTTCACTGAAAATAAAACTTCAGTACGTGAATCCAGACTTTTATTTCCTTGTCAGTTATCATGAAAACTATTTACCTTTTAAACCTGGTGCTGTCTATTTCCTGACAGGTGGCCTCCAGGCCTCATGGTTTGGCTCATTAGTTCCACCCGTCATTGTTTATGGGGGACACCTTCACCTAACTGATGGTGGAGCTGCTGATGAATCCATTCAGACGTTCTTTGATCCATTCCGTATTGGCGCAAAGCCGTGAGCGCCTGTTAGACGCTTTTCAACACGAGAGTGACTACAGCGCATCAATAGACTTTTTTACTTTGATTATGATGGGTGTACGATAATTTTCCTCAAAATACGATAATTTTATGTCTCTGGTACGATAATCCTACATTTCCCACCTGGCAACACTGCTGTGGGCTGCAGAGCACAGATGATGCTTAAACTTAAATTCATGACTATTTAATCCATGAAATTTCCAAAAGATTGACCTGTTTTTGTTTTTCTCCGCTGTTTCTTATGAGTGAATCTAAACTCCATGCAGCAGAACAAACCACAGCAGTGACATGGAGTGGGGCGCCCTCTAGTGGAGGATTGTGTTGTCTTTGCTCCAAAGGTTTTCGTCCACAGTTGAGCTGTTTCCTGTCACTGTGGGCTGCAGAGCACAGTAGTACACAGCAGAGTCAGACAGCTCAAGCTTCTGGATCTTCAGAGGAACTGATCTCAAGCTGGAATCCAGTGTGGATGAATATTTTTCTTCATCCTCTGTTTTCCCCTCACCGAAAGTAAAGCGACTCAGGATGAATTTGGGGCTTTTGTTTCCTTCCTGTTTGTACCAGAAGAGATAATAATCTGAAGAAGTGGTGTTATAGAGACAGTCCAGTGTTACTGAGTGTCCTTCATCAGCAGTCACTTCTCCTCTTGGTTGCAGCACGTTGTCTTTTTGAGCTCTGCATCCTGTAAAACACCAACAAACAGTGTGAGTGTGCTGCTAGAGAATCATGTCCATGTTGGGTTGATGTGAGAGAAACAGAGTTGTGTTCATACCAAGGCTCATAGCAGCCAGCAGCACTGAGATGAACAGAGGCCTCATATCTGCAGTGATGAGTAACTGTGAGCTCCAGCAAGTAGAAAGAAGGCTGTGATCTCTCTGTTTAGTCTTCATCAGCACTCAGCTGGTGGATTAGGAGGAGGAGCCTGATCACAGTGACAGGACTCCTTCACAGCTCTGTCTTCTTCCTCCTGATCATCACGTCACACTGAACACACACTTCTGCTGCTCAGACTGACAGCAGCAGCTTGAAGGTGGAGCAGCTCCAGCAGCAGCAGAACATCTGGTCAGGTGTCACTGCCTCCTGCTCTCCTCCAGTCTCAGGTGTGCTGGACACTGCCAGGTTGGATGAAGCTCTGACATCCATCCAGGACTTGATGGAGAGATGAGATGAGTCCTTTGTCCTGAGAATCCTTCAGGGTTCAGTCAGAGGAGCTGGAGGAAGTGTTGGTCAACAGGGAGCTCTGAACTTCTCTCCTCTGCTAAAAGTCACTTCAAGCTGCAAGGAAGTCATTCAGTCATGAGATGATGAAGGAGAATCTTAGTTTGACCTCAACTGCAGAAATGTAGAGAGTCATTTCTGATGAAGTTCCTGATGGTGACTGAAAGGTCAAATCCAGCTGGACAAACTGCAGCAAACCAGGGAGAACATCTCCTCTGCCTCCTGAAAGCAGGGCTGGAACATGCTGAAGAACCCTGAACGTTCTTTACTCTGATAACTGCTGGACATTTAAGCTCTTTTTCTTTGTTTTTCAGAACATCCACAATGTATTTGTTTCTGTACATCAGTTATTTGTTGAGGCTCAGTATTGTGATCATAAAAGAAATGATCAATAGAAGTGGATGTTTCAGTTACTGCAGTGTTTGTCTCAGAGTGAAAACTCTTAAAGTGAGCCCATGCTGGCTCTTCTACCTGTTGTTCTTCACATTGCTGCTCGTCCACATTGTGATCTGTTCCCTTCAGAGAACTGCTGATCTGGATTTGGTAATCTGGAGAACTGTGAGTCTGGATCAGGGAGATCCAATCCAATGTTGCTTTGAGCAACCAGCATGAAAATAATTTAAATCGAGATTAAACGTTTTAAACAACTGGCTTTGAGAAAAGGGCAAATTCTGTTTCCTGCTTCCTGAAGAAGAGAAGCATCAGACATCTCCTGGATGTGTCCCTGCATTCAGACTCATTCTTTACATGACAAGGATCTGTTTTTATTTAAATGTATTGATGAATGAGTGACCTTGAATTTAAATGTGAAAGTGTTGGAACTGAAATGACACAGAATACTGTTCCAAGACATTCCACTGGAGGGCGCTGTTCTACAGGACGTTCGCTTTGATGTGAACCTCCTCAGTGAGCAGCTGTCAGGTTTTTGTAGAGAGGTTGTGTGTTTCCTGTCACTGTGGGCCTCACAGCACAGTAGTACACAGCAGAGTCAGACACTGCAGCAGAGGAGATGATCAGATGGATTTGTTTCTCTGTCACCTTGATCTCCAGTCCTGGAAGTGGATTATTTATCACTGATCCCTTTGCTGAGTGAGAGATGAGAAACTGTGGAGGTTTTCCTGGATATTGTCGATACCAGAAGAAGTTATCTGTTGTATAAAGTTTTTGGTACTCATAGACCAGAGAAACGTTGCTGCCTGACAAACTGAGCTCTTCATTCTTGATTGGTTTGAGGTCTTCACAGATGATGTCTGCAGGGAAACAAAGACAAAGGAATCTTAAAGTTAGTGAGCAGCTTTGTATTTTCTCTGCTTTCTTGTGTAACATTGAAACATCAGTGAATAAATGATGAGATGTGAATCCAGCTGTCAGTGAACAGAAGAGGAAGAGATGAATTGTAGACTTACCAGTGAATGTATGGAGGAGCAGCAGTGACACTAAAAGCATCATGTTCAACTAAAAGTGCTCAGTGATCCTCAGAGTGAACTTTGTAAAGTGTGTGTGGTTTCTCATGGTGACAGCCAGGTTTCTCTGTTTGGACAGGAAGTCCCTCCTCCTCATCATGTCACAGTGACAGATGTGAGAGCAGCAGGTTGGATCTTCATCTCCCAGCACTGTCCTCAAACACACCAATGTGAACGTTTCCCTCTCTTCACCTTTTCAGAAACATCTCAGCTCCTCCCTCAATGTCTGATTGTCTCAGAATTTCAACAATTTGCAAACTTGAAAAGTTTTCCCTTCATTAAAAGTGCCCCAATGTTTACTGTATGTGGAGTTAAAGGAAAAAATGTTCAGTGAAGCTTTTGTTGGTTTAAGACATCCCAGAAAGAAAAGTCCAAGACTGAAATGATAAAACATGGTGGAGGTATCATCATGCTATGAGGCTGCTTTTCCATCTCTCCTGCTGGAAACACTGACTGCACCTAAAGAATGATGAGATCAAATCACATGAGTCAAGTCAAACCTCCTCTGCAGTCAGGAGGGAGACACTGGACTGAAACCTTTATTGTTGGTTTAATTTATCATTGTTGTACCAGGAGGTGGACTCTAATATTGTTGGTCTCTGAAAGAAGCAGCAGGAGAAGAACTTCATCTTTGGGCCGTCTGGTCTCTGTTTGACCAAAGTAGGAGTCTGGTCTGCATTGCCGGCAGTAAGTCAGACCTGTTCCCGGTGCATGATGGACTCCAGCAGAGCTGCCCTTTGTCACCGGTTCTGTTCAGAGTTTTTCTGGACAGCATCTGCAGTCATGTGGTCATTGTATTGGTCCATCGTGGTGAAGAGGGAGCTGAGCCACAAAGTGAAGCCCTACAGATACAAGCAGCTGAAAGCTTCCTGTGTGGGGTGGATGGATGCTCCCTCGGAGACCGGCTGAGAAGCTCAGTCACCAGGGAGGAGCTCGGCATAGAGCCACTACTCCTCCACATCAAGAGGAGTCAGCTGAGGTGGCTCGGGATCTGTTTAGGACGCCTCCTGGACGCCTCCCTGGGGAGGTGGTCTGGACATGTCCTGGCAGGAGGAGGCTCTGGACACACACTGTCTCGACTGGCCTGGGAATGCTTTGGGATCCTCCTGGAAGAGCTGGAAGAAGTGTCTGAGGACAGGGAACATGATGCTCCCTCCACCATCCTCCACATTCTAATGATCCTCTTCTGTTGGCCTGTTGTGTCTCTGAACCAGCTGTGAAACAGGCTTCATGTCAGCAGTTAAAAGGTTTCAGTGTTTTCATTGTTCAGAGTGATTCAACACCATGAACCAGTTATTATTGGCTTGACTCAAAGTTTGAAAATGCAAATTGAGTATACTTGGAAAAGGAGTTTTGTCACATTTTAATCCAATATTGAGAATATTTGTGCCTCTCTCTTATGAGAACATTGAATCTGGTATTTATTTTGTGTGTTATGAAGTAAAACTCCATGTCATTGTAAATGTGATTGCTCGTCGGGACTCAGATGATGCTTAAACTTAAATTCATGACTATTTAATCCAGGAAACTTCCAAAAGATTGACGTATTTTTGATTTTCTCCACTGTTTCTTATGAGTGAATCTAAACTCCATGCAGCAGAACAAACCACAGCAGTGACATGGAGTGGAGCGCCCTCTAGTGGAGGATTGTGTTGTCTTTGCTCCAAAGGTTTTCGTCCACAGTTGAGCTGTTTCCTGTCACTGTGGGCTGCAGAGCACAGTAGTACACAGCAGAGTCAGACAGCTCAAGCTTCTGGATCTTCAGAGGAACTGATCTCAAGCTGGAATCCAGTGTGGATGAATATTTTTCTTCATCCTCTGTTTTCCCCTCACCGAGCTTAAAGCGGCTCAGGATGAATTTGGGGCTTTTGTTTCCTTCCTGTTTGTACCAGAAGAGATAATGATTTGAAGAAGTGGTGTTATAGAGACAGTCCAGTGTCACTGAGTGTCCTTCATCAGCAGTCACTTCTCCTCTTGCTTGCAGCACGTTGTCTTTTTGAGCTCTGCATCCTGTAAAACACCAACAAACAGTGTGAGTGTGCTGCTAGAGAATCATGTCCATGTTGGGTTGATGTGAGAGAAACAGAGTTGTGTTCATACCAAGGCTCATAGCAGCCAGCAGCACTGAGATGAACAGAGGCCTCATATCTGCAGTGATGAGTAACTGTGAGCTCCAGCAAGTAGAAAGAAGGCTGTGATCTCTCTGTTTAGTCTTCATCAGCACTCAGCTGGTGGATTAGGAGGAGGAGCCTGATCACAGTGACAAGGAAGTCATTCAGTCATGAGATGGATGACGGAGAATCTTAGTTTGACCGAAACTACAGAAATGTAGAGAGTAATCTTTTAAGAAGTTACTGATGGTGACTAAAAGGTTTATTTAATCTGAACTCTGAACTAAATCCACTGAGCCAAGCTGCCTGCTGGATCGACCCTACAGAAAAACGCGATTATGCGATCGCATGAATTCATGCATACATCACCCTTTTGCCGCTGATTATGCAGGGGCCACATATTTTCCAAAAGGGCGCATAATCCCAATCAGTTGGATCACCTCAACTACTGTCTCTCCACCATGTCAGTCAATCTGTCCTTACGTAAAGACGTCCAGCATGCTGCACCTGGTGAGCTCTGCTGGCTGCACACATGAGTATTGATTTATTCTGTGAGCTCCACTTTTGAGTCTGACTTGGTGAAAATCTTTAGGAAGGTCTGCAACGGAACATTTGAGCGATGCCGAGACCTGTAAACAGTGACGTGCACGCCCAGGTAGGCAGTATGAGCTCGAGCACGCTCGCTCCCGACATCTGGAGGGTGTTTTCTCTGGAGGGGCAGGAGGATGGTCTGGAGCGTGTTCACCATTCTGAAAGGCACCGACAGTCGCTGGACTCTTAGTTCTGGGAAAATTGTCCATGAAACCTTTAAAGGGGACATATTATGCTATTTTTCAGTCACATCATATCGGTCTCAGAAGCCCAAAAACATGATATTTAAGTTTGTTCGCCTCAAATTCATCCTTTGTTCGGAGTTTCAGCGGTCTAAAAAGTCACTCTGAGGAGCCCTCCTCAGAACAGGCTGGTTCTGACCTGCTTCCTGGTATGCACATGAACGCATCTGTCCACGCCCACTCAGACACACACACACACACACACACACACACACGGTGGGGGCACAGTCAGGGGGAGGAGTTAAATCCACTTATTTCAGAATAAGTGGACCCAACTCAAACTCGACCGTTTCAGCTTCAGTTTCATTTTCAAAAAACGTGGCGTAGCAAGACAGGGAGGAAACAAACAATTTTCAAATTTGAGCGTCATAATGAGGCTCCGGCAACACACTATTATAAGAAACTCTCCACAAAGTGAAAAAAGCATAATATGTCCCCTTCAGTATAAAAGGAACCAAAGTCAAAGCTGAGGATTGCATTACAATGAAGACAAAGGTATCATTGACATCGTCCTGACCCAACAGGCCACACAGCTTCTGGTTCAGGCTCTCGTGGTGTCACGCATTGACTACTGCAACTCTCTTCTGGCGGGTCTCCCTGCAGGTCCAGTCAAACCTCTACAGAGGACCCAGAATGCAGCAGGTCTGGTCTTCAACCAGCCCACAGAGCTCATGTCCTCCTCTGTTCATCTCCCTTCATTGGCTTCCAGTTGCAGCCAGGATCAAATTCAAATCTCTCCTCCTGGCTTACAGAACGCTCACAAGAACGGCTCCGGCCGACCTGGACTCCCTGATCCAGGTCTGCTCTCCTTCACGCCCTCTTCGCTCTGCATGTGAGAGACGTCTGGAGCTTCCAGTCCAGCTCGGCTCTGAACCTCCAGCCAGACTCTTCTCCTCTGTTGTTCCCAGATGGTGGAACGAACTTCCTAACTCTGTGCGTTCCGCCGAGTCTCTTTCTACTTTCAAGAGACAGTTGAAGACTCAATTGTTCAGAGAACACCGAGGGTCTTAATCCGACCCCATGTTCGGGGAAGAATAGATCAGGTGTTCTGAAACCAGCACTTATGGACCACTGACTAAGTTGACACACACACAAAAAAAAGGGGGGGTAGTGACTCCTCTTCTGCAACTTGATGGCAGCTCCCTTGACCAATCACACTTGAAGCAATTGAAGCATTTACCAATGGTTTCTTTCTTTCTTATGTCTGTATTCTTGCTTGTGTTGTACGTCGCTTTGGACAAAAGTGTCTGCTGAATGAAATTGTAGAATTGTAGAATCATTGAACAGTTCTGTATTTTCTTGGTCTTCTAACTGTAAAAATTGCAGCAGCTTCGAATAAACAGGTCGATATGAAAACTGTGAATACTGAATAAAACTGGAAAGTAATTCCAGATTAAAATGTAACATTCTGTCATGTGAAAACACTAAACCCATGATTTTTCTAATTCCTCAGTGATCTTCAAATTAATTTTTGTGCAATAAATGAAGGTTTCTGCTGGTATTTAGTTCCTCAGTCAATATATTATTTAGTGAGAAGAAAATTGTTCAGTGAAGCTGTTGTCGGTTGAGTCCCTCTAGTGGATGTAGAGGAGGATTGTGTTGTCTTTGCTCCAAAGGTTTTCGTCCACAGTTGAGCTGTTTCCTGTCACTGTGGGCTGCAGAGCACAGTAGTACACAGCAGAGTCAGACAGCTCAAGCTTCTGGATCTTCAGAGGAACTGATTTGTCTTTGAGCTCAGCACCAAATCTGTCTGTGGGGAACTTGGGAGAGTTTTGTCCTGATCTTTTGTCCCGTTTCAAAATGTAACCCGGAGAACTGTTTTCATGTTGTTTGTACCAGAACAAATATGGATATGAATCACTGGTTTCAAAAGTACAATTCAGTGTAACTGAGTCTCCTTCAGCAGCAGGAACATCTCCTGATGGCTGCATCACTTTGTCTTCTCCTTTACACTCTGGAGAAGAAGAGAACATGCAGAGAAGAGAGGAATCAATACAGATGATTGACTGAAGGAGAACAATTAGTATTGAAGAGTTTTCAATAAATGTCAAGCATGAATGATTTTTTTCTCATAAAGTAACAAACATCAGCATAAATGCTGGAGTGTGATTTAGTGGATCCTGAACATTCAAAGTTCTTCATGTAGAGCTCAGTGATGTGTTCAAGTGTTTGAAGAGGAAACATGTAGAGTTTTGTATCTTACCAAAGAAAAGAGCAGCAAGAAGAATCCACAGCCAATGTTCCATGTGTCCAACAAGGTTTCAGTCACCAGGAGAAAGTAGCTGATGTTCAGCACTCAGTGTGACAATAGTTGTCTTCACAGCAGCTCTTCTTATTGACACAATGGTTGAACACAGTGCAGAAGTAGAGCAGCAGCTGCTGGATCATGTGGCCCTCTAGTGGAGCTCCAAAGTTGACTTGAACAGTGTGAAAAAAGTCTTCCAGCAGCTGTGATGTGAAGATTAAAGTAAACCAGATGTAGAGGAATGAAAGAAGTTATGATTTCATGTGATTTTAAAACGTTTTAGGACTTTTGTTAAAAGTAAATTAAAATGCAATGTGATGAATTGCAAGTCTAAAGAACCCAGCAATTATTTTTTAAACATCATAACCCAAATGTGAAAACAAAGACATTTTTGCCACAAATGGTCTATTCAGACAGGTTTATGTTTGTTTCTCTGATCAGCTGCTCTAAATATAGAAACAAGGCTCTGGACTTTCGAGGCAGAAATGTTTGATTCATGTCTTGTTCAGGATTCTAGCTTGTGAACAGTCTTTGTTCATTGTTGCTGGTTTGTTGGTTTGATGAAGGATCAGATTCTTTCTGTTGATCAGAGTGTTCACATGTGGAGCCTGGATGTTCTGAGGGATGTCATCAAACACAGAATGTTTCCTGAAAGAGATGCTGTGTGGATGAAAAGTGCTGATATCCAGCTGGATGCTCCCTCTCAGAGTAAAACTGGAACTGAAATCATCTCAGGTCAGATGAGAGCTCACATGCAGCCCAATCTAGTCTTGAATGGGTCGGACCAGTTAAATGGCTGGAATTTGTTTCTTTAAAGTAATATTTGCTGCTGTTTTCTGTTGTTTCAGTGTTAAATCCCTGCTGTCTCTGCTCGGCTCTCAAAGTTGTGTTTTGTCTCCTGCTGATCCTGAAATAGAGTGAAAATCAGTGAAGAAATGAGAAACAACAGTTATTCACATGTAGAAAAGCTAAATAAAGAAATCACTGCTGTGTTTGTAATATTCCTCTTTCTAAGGCTTTACTGACCGGGCTGGACCTGCTGGTTGCTGGTTGAGGCCACAGGCCACGTGTTTGACACCCCGACTCAAGTGGAGGATAGAACACCAGAAGAAGGAGGAAGTGAAATGAAGTGAAGTTTCATTAATGGAAGATTGGTGGTGTGAGGTGACAGTTGTAACCAGTGAACCACCGTACCACACCTTGTAACATCTCTTCTCTTGTATCAGTGAGCAGAGTGTTTGAAGAGCAGCTGGAACCACAGTGACTCTGATCAAACAGGAATGAGCAGAATCCATCTGATATGAAGCTGTGTGCTGAATCCCACTTCCCTCCTCTTTGAAGAGGAGTCCCATATCTGTGTTCAGCTTTTTGTACAGCCTCTTCTACACTTTGGATCACTGTGTCTCAGAGCACAGTAGTAGAGAGCTGTGTCTGCCAGGGTTAGCTTTGGAATGCTCAGTGTAGTTGTTGAGTCTGTTGTTTGGGATCCATATCGACGATCTGGGATGTGTTCTTCACCACTCCATGATTTTGCTCCTTTCCAGAGTATAAACTGAGGAGCCTGAAGGTCTGAATGATGTCTGTACCAGTAAAGCCAAGGATCATTTCTATCTGTCTGATAGCGACATGAGAGTGTGACAGATTGTCCTTCTCTTCCACTGACTTCTTGTTGGTCAGGAGAGATTGTGTCTGCAGCTGTTAGTCCTGGAAAAAGTGGAGAAAATGAAGCCATTAGATGAACATTGTCCATGAGGCTGAGAGGAGAAGACAGTGGAAAATGTCCCCTGAACACTGTTACTCTGTGGACACAAACAGCTGGACTGCAGCTGAGATTCCAAGCAGTTTGTTCACAACTTGATGTCAAAGAACAAATCCAGTGAGATGAAACAATGATTGTTGGTCAGTGAGACATTTTCTGAAGACAGCAGGTTGAATGAGACGTTCTTAAACTCACCTCTAATGAGAGACAGAAGCACAAAGAGGGAAAGCAACATGACTTTGGAGTGATTCAAAGCAGACACACAGCAGACCAACAATGTTCTTCCACTGCAGGAGAATGAGGAGGAGCTGAAGTTCAGTGGGCGGGGCCAAATATGTCTTGATATCATCTTTGTTCACTTCAGGTCGACCAATGAGATTCAGTTTAGCTTCTACATCAGATCTGTGTGTGTTTCTGATCTTTACTGCTTCAGTTCTCTGTTGTGTTTGTCTTCAGTCCAAAGAGTCAGAAATCAGAGGTTGAACAGAGAGTGAGTCCCTCTAGTGGAGGATTGTGTTTTCTTTGCTCCAGAGGTTTTCGTCCACAGTTGAGCTGTTTCCTGTCACTGTGGGCTGCAGAGCACAGTAGTACACAGCAGAGTCAGACACTGCAGCAGAGGAGATCTCCAGATGAAACTCCTTTGTGTTTTTGTCATGTTTGAAAGACAGTCTTTCTGTTCTGGGTGAATATTGACTGATGAGAAGCTGTGGAGGTGAACTGGACTTCTGCTGGTACCAGCAGAGGTAGCTGCTAGAAGCTGAAAAGTTACAGGAGAGAGTCACAGTGTCTCCTTCCAAAGCCGTCAGTTCATCTTTAAACGGCGTCAGTAAATCCTCCGAGGATCCTGAAACAACAAAGACAGATTTCTCCAGAACATTTGGATCTGAATTCCACATCATTCAGCTCAGTTTCATCAGAGAAAAAGTGAATCCACTCAAACATGGACATGTGCTTCATGTCTGTCTTCTCCTCCTCCATCTCCCTCCATCTCTGGATGACTTACCAGTCTGAAAGGAGATGATCAACATCCAGATGAAAAGCAGGAACATGGTTTTCACTTGGACTGGATGAAGACTGAGAGAAGACAGCAGCTCTTCTCTCCAACATGAAGCCTTTCACACTGAGCTGTGGAGCTCCTCCTCTTGTTCTGCTCACTGTGAATTCAGCCTGATGGAAGCTCCTCAACTCATCGTCCTCACTGACCTCCTGCTCCTCCTCCATCATGGAGTCAGACTCAAGAAGCAGTCAGATGCTCACATGAATGAATGAGGAGAGATTTCATTCTTAGAAAACTTAGATGAATTTGAATTATAACTTTCAACGACTTCTGACTTCTTCTGCTTTGACTTTCAATGACTTTCTTCATGCCTCTCTTCCACACAGGTCTGATTTGTGGAGCGCAGACTGATTGTTATCCTGTGGACACATTGTCCCAGCTGAGCTGTGGCTCTCTTCATATCCTCCACAGTTCCCATGAGCCTCTGAGCCGCTCCTCTGATCATTGCTCTCCTTGCCGGGCCTGTCAGTTCAGATGAACAACCATGTCGATAAACTTGTCCACTGTTCTGTCCCTGACCTGTCTGCTGCCTTCCTTTGTCTTCATCATGCTGTTATGAAAAGAAAATCACGGAGTGCTGTGACGCCAGATCGTGACTGAATGAATGATCTTTGAAGCTGAGAAGGCGAGTTCCCACCACGACGTGGATTCTAACTGACTTTCAGTAGAGACTGTTTGCGTGGTGACCGCTCGCAACTTCAACACAATGTGCGACAGGCGCAGGCAATCTGGTACTAAGAATACGTGCTCATTTCATGCATTTCTGTGAGATCAGGTTGGTCTTGTTTCACAGAACTTCTCTAAAGAGTCGAACGTCCTCATTGGTCAGAGTGGCTGGACTCCTGGATCAATTCTTTCAAGATTTTCAACCTCAGATTTTTTTTACATTTATGACTGTTGTTACTTTTAGTCAGGATTTTTCTTATTTAACCAACATCATTTGAATTATTAATTGTATATGTTCAGCCAAAACATGAATTACAAAAATTGCTTGTATGGAAAATTGCAAATCGAAGAAATTTAGATTTGTTGAGACTTGTGACATATATTTTCACTGACATCTTTAACATCTCGTTGAGCCAGGCTGTTGTCCCCACATGCCTCAAAGCCACCACCATCATCCCGGTTCCTAAGAAGCCGTCTCCATCCCACTACAATGACTATCGCCCGGTCGCACTCACCCCCATCCTTATGAAGTGCTTTGAGCGGCTAGTCATGCAGCACATCAAGTCTGCCCTCCCATCCACCCTGGATCCCTACCAGTTTGCTTATCGGTCCAACCGCTCGACCGATGACGCCATCGCCACTGCTCTCCACTCAGCCCTGACCCACCTGGAGACCAAGAACTCATACGTCAGAATGCTGTTCATCGACTTCAGCTCAGCATTCAACACAATCATCCCCCAGCAGCTCATCTACAAACTGGACCGGCTGGGACTCAACACCACCTTGTGCAACTGGCTGCTGGACTTTCTGACAGGGAGACCACAGGCAGTTCGGGTTGGCAGCAACACCTCCGGCACCATCATTTTGAACACGGGGGCCCCCCAGGGATGTGTGCTGAGCCCCCTCCTCTTCACTCTGCTGACCCATGACTGCACACCCTCATCCAGCTCAAACCTCTTCATCAAGTTTGCTGATGACACGACCGTGGTGGGTCTCATCAACAATGACGATGAGACAACCTACCGGAGTGAGGTGAGCCGCCTGGCCACGTGGTGTCAGGACAACAATCTCCACCTGAACGTGGAGAAGACGAAGGAGATTGTTGTGGACTTCAGGAGAGAGCATTCCCAGCATGCTCCACTGACCATCAACGGTGCTGCTGTGGAGAGAGTGAGCAGCACCAAGTTTCTGGGTGTGCACATCTCTGAGGATCTTTCCTGGAACACCAACACCACATCACTGGCCAAAACAGCTCAACGGCGGCTCTACTTCCTCCGTAGACTGAGAAGAGCGAGAGCCCCGACCCCCATGATGACCACCTTTTACAGAGGCACTGTAGAGAGCATCCTGACCAGCTGCATCACGGTGTGGTACGGCGCCTGCACCGTGTCCTGCTGCAAGACCCTGCAGCGCATTGTGAGAGCAGCCGAGAAGATCATTGGTGTCTCTCTCCCCTCCCTCTCCTCTATTTACAACACCCGCCTCACCCGCACAGCCACCAGGATCGCAGGTGACCCCACTCACCCTGCCCACAGCCTCTTCAGCCTGCTGCCGTCAGCTAGGAGACTGCGGAGCCTCCGGGCCAGAACTAGCAGACTCAAGGACAGCTTTTTCCACCAGGCAGTCAGGAAGCTAAACTCCCTCCCTGCTCTGCCCCCACTCCCTGTCTCTGCCCCCCGCCACTGACCTCAGGCCTGAACTTTTGTGTTTTACTGTGTTATTAGTAAATTATTTTATTTATTTGTTTGTTGCACCGTGGGTCCGAGAGGACTGTAATTTCATTTGTGCTGTATGTGTTTATGTATGGCATATTTGACAAATAAACTGACTTTGACTGACTTTGACTTTGACTTTGACTTGTGACAGAGATTCACTTCAGACCACATTTCATCATGAATGTAGAAATCCTGGAAATGTAAAAATATTCACGTCATTCTTTTCTTCTGCCACAGTGTGTGTCAGGAGACCAACCCCCGCAGTGTGATGGAGTGGGGCTCCCTCTAGTGGAGGACTGTGTTGTCTTTGCTCCAAAGCTTTTCGTCCTCAGTTGAGCTGTTTCCTGTCGCTGTGGGCCTCACAGCACAGTAGTACACAGCAGAGTCAGACACTGCAGCAGAGATGAGCTCCAGATCTACTCGTCTCTGTGTTTTGTTGATGTGAGCTGAGAAATCAGACCGAGTTGGATGAACTGATCCTCCCTCTGCGATGGAGAGCAGGAACTCTGTTCTGGATCTCTGGTATTGTCGGTACCACTGGATACTGTAGATGCTTCCTTCATATTTACAGCTCAGCTTGATGTGTCGTCCCTCTGCTGCAGCTTCTTCTTGACTTTCCTGCTGGATGACGCTCATGGAGCTCATGTCTGTGAAATGATTCATTCATATCAGTTATTTCTTGATTGATCTGATCAACCAGCAGCTATTAAATGACAACATGTGCGGTCCGTCCAGGAAGTGAACAACACTCACCTATCAGATGAAGACAAACACCAAGAAGCAGGTGGAGCTGCATGACTCTGCAGTGGGATGAAGACAGGAGGGTTTCTGCTGCAGTCTTCCTCCTCAGCATCAAGCTGCTTCTGTTTCCAGCTGTGAAAACACAAACCATCTCATTGGTGGAGTTGAGAGATGGAGGGTGGAGCCAGAGAAAAGCCTTTTGAAACATCCTTGATGCAGCAAAGTTCAGTTCAGTCAGAGACTCAGAATGACTTGTTGAGTCATTTCTTGTTTTATTTTGACTCCTCTGTTGTGTCCACGTCTCCACACACTCCTTCTTCCTGTCGGTCTCCCTCTGTGTGTGTGATTGTGTGGTGTGTTTCAGTGTGTCTCTCCTTCCTCAGTGTATTTGAACCTCTTTCCCCCATGTGTCTGTCCCACATCGTCTTCTACTCTGTCTTGACCTTCTGTCTGTTCTCATCCTGTTCCTCGTCCTGATCTTCTCCTGTTTGGCCTTCAGCCTGTGTTTCTGGCCTCCCTCTGGATCATCCCTCGGACTCCTCCACCTGCTCAGCATCAAGAAGTGAGCAATAAACTCTTTGGAACTGAGCTCTTTGTGCTTGAGTGTGTTTCTGGGTTCAGTCCTGACTGGTGACAGAATGGAGCTGCAGAGCAGAACAGCATCCAGATGGATGGAGACAAAGTCTGGAGTCTTTTCAGGAGAGTGAAGGTCAGGGAGAGCCCAGGTACTGACGGCACCACAGGCTGGACTCTGAGAAATGAGGAACAGCTGCAGATGGTTTTCACGGGGTTTTTAAAGTCTCTTCATCTCCACAGTGTCCTGAGACCCTGTGACCTTCAGCTTCTAATGACTGATGATTCATTCATGTGTTCATCAGGTTCACAGGAGGCTCCTGGATCCAGATTGTGTTTGTCATTAATGAAAACCCTCAGAGAGCCAGGGAAGTTCAAAACTGGACTTTAGTGCAACAAAGTAGACAGAGAACAACGACCGATGTTTCTCCTGTGGTTTGTTTTATTGTAGAATTAGATTGATTTGATGTGTTTTTCCTCTCCAGCAGGTGAAGAGGGCAGGAATACAAATGAGACGATGACTTTACTTCCTCTTCTTCCTCCTCTGAGGTTCTGGCTGATGCTCATGTGATCAATCTGATTCTCTGTGATGTGAAAACACTGCTGTGGCTGGATGTGATGGAGAGTGTGTGAGTCCCTCTAGTGGATGTAGAGGAGGATTGTGTTGTCTTTGCTCCAGAGGTTTTCGTCCACAGTTGAGCTGTTTCCTGTCACTGTGGGCTGCAGAGCACAGTAGTACACAGCAGAGTCAGACAGCTCAAGCTTCTGGATCTTCAGAGGAACTGATCTCAAGCTGGAATCCAGTGTGGATGAATATTTTTCTTCATCCTCTGTTTTCCCCTCACCGAAAGTAAAGCGGCTCAGGATGAATTTGGGGCTTTTGTTTCCTTCCTGTTTGTACCAGAAGAGATACTCATTTGAACCATAACTGGTGTTATAGAGACAGTCCAGTGTTACTGAGTGTCCTTCATCAGCAGTCACTTCTCCTCTTGCTTGCAGCACGTTGTCTTTTTGAGCTCTGCATCCTGTAAAACACCAACAAACAGTGTGAGTGTGCTGCTAGAGAATCATGTCCATGTTGGGTTGATGTGAGAGAAACAGAGTTGTGTTCATACCAAGGCTCATAGCAGCCAGCAGCACTGAGATGAACAGAGGCCTCATATCTGCAGTGATGAGTAACTGTGAGCTCCAGCAAGTAGAAAGAAGGCTGTGATCTCTCTGTTTAGTCTTCATCAGCACTCAGCTGGTGGATGAGGAGGAGGAGCCTGATCACAGTGACAGGACTCCTTCACAGCTCTGTCTTCTTCCTCCTGATCATCACGTCACACTGAACACACACTTCTAGTGCTCAGACTGACAGCAGCAGCTTGAAGGTGGAGCAGCTCCAGCAGCAGCAGAACATCTGGTCAGGTGTCACTGCCTCCTGCTCTCCTCCAGTCTCAGGTGTGCTGGACACTGCCAGGTTGGATGAAGCTCTGACATCCATCCAGGACTTGATGGAGAGATGAGATGAGTCCTTTGTCCTGAGAATCCTTCAGGGTTCAGGCAGAGGAGCTGGAGGAAGTGTTGGTCAACAGGGAGCTCTGAACTTCTCTCCTCTGCTAAAAGTCACTTCAAGCTGCAAGGAAGTCATTCAGTCATGAGATGATGAAGGAGAATCTTAGTTTGACCTAAACTGCAGAAATGTAGAGAGTCATTTCTGATGAAGTTCCTGATGGTGACTGAAAGGTTTCTTTCCTCTGAACTCTGAACTAAATCCACTGAGCCAAGCTGCCTGCTGGAACCTGCTCATGTGAGGAAGGAATGACTTCTGGACTTCCTCACTGATTTGCATCCGTCATGGTTTTAGTGAGGCAGCCTTGACTCAGGTGGTAACAACAGCTCTTCATCCAGTCTTCTGGGGCCAGTTGTTCAAAGGTAATTTAAATAAAAGAGCAGAAGCTCAGATCCTCCTGCAGAGGAACAAATCCAGCTGGACAAACTGCAGCAAACCAGGGAGAACATCTCCTCTGCCTCCTGAAAGCAGGGCTGGAACATGCTGAAGAGCCCTGAACGTTCTTTACTCTGATAACTGTTGGACATTTAAGCTCTTTCTGTTTCTTTTTCAGAACATCCACAATGTATTTGTTTCTGTACATCAGTTATTTGTTGAGGCTCAGTATTGTGATCATAAAAGAAATGATCAATAGAAGTGGATGTTTCAGTTACTGCAGTGTTTGTCTCAGAGTGAAAACTCTTAAAGTGAGCCCATGCTGGCTCTTCTACCTGTTGTTCTTCACATTGCTGCTCGTCCACATTGTGATCTGTTCCCTTCAGAGAACTGCTGATCTGGATTTGGTAATCTGGAGAACTGTGAGTCTGGATCAGGGAGATCCAATCCAATGTTGCTCAGAGCAACCGGCATAAAAGTAAGATTTATTACTTGATCCTGGGATGGAAAAGAGATTATTTCAAAATCTGGATCATTTCAATCGAGATTAAATGTTTTAAACAACTGGCTCTGAGAAAAGGGCAAATTCTGTTTCCTGCTTCCTGAAGAAGAGAAGCATCAGACATCTCCTGGATGTGTCCCTGCATTCAGACTCATTCTTTACAATAATCTGTTTTTTAAATTAAAGGTGCTGTAGGCAGGATTCCGCATCTCCGCCATCTTGCTTAGGGTTACCTCAGCAAGATGGCGATTTGATCCATCTAAGATGGCCATTTGAAACCCAGCACAGCCAATCCTGTCCTGCTTTCTCTGACATCACGCCCTTACGCAAGTTAAGCCCCTCCCACAAGAACGTGCGACAAACGCCTCGACCAATCACGTTTAGAGCCTCATGGGCTCTTCTGATTGGTCAAAGATAACTGGAGCTGTGGAGATTCCTTTTCGGGTCAGAACAGAGACAGATGGAAACGCTGCGCCCTCGTGGTAGTGCAATCACGCTACACTCCTAAAGGATTATCAATGGATACTCGAACATTTAATCCAAAGAAAACACAGAAAAATTAGCATTGACTAGCAAAATCCTGCCTACAGCAGCTTTAAAATGGATTGATGAATGAGTGACCTTGGATTTAAAGGTGCCTTAAAGAGTTTGCACGTTTTATGCGAAACAGCGCCCCCTGCAGGCCTTGGGCGTAATGCAGCTTAGTGAAAAACTCGTCCCTGTGGCTCGCGTGCACGGAAGAGGGGGACTCCGTCTTCGCTCGTTTAGCAGCGCTCCAGTAAAATATAAGTGTCTTCTGCCTGGTGGAGTCTGTGTGGAGCTGCAGTGCTAGAAGCCAGTCTGTTCTGACTTTCTGGAAGATCCTGCTCAGCTGTTGATCACTGAGCATCTGGCGGAGTAATGGCGGACAAAACGAAACCTAACCAGCCGGAGCGCGCATTACGTCATTCCTTTCAAATTCTCCCCAAAAAAACTCTGGAGCCGGACCGGCACTGTGACTTTCAAGTGACAGTTTAGCCTGTTAGAGGTTCTGGTAATGAATATGTCAGGGCACATTGTACACATCATTAATAATGTGGAACATATTTATGGTGGAAAATAAGTATTTTTAAGGTTGTAAAACTCCTTAATGCACCTTTAAATGTGAAAGTGTTGGAATTGAAATGACACAGAATACTGTTCCAAGTAATTCCACTGGAGGGCGCTGTTCTAAAGGACGTTCGTTTTGATGTGAACCTCCTCAGTGAGCAGCTGTCAGGTTTTTGTAGAGAGGTTGTGTGTTTCCTGTCACTGTGGGCCTCACAGCACAGTAGTACACAGCAGAGTCAGACACTGCAGCAGAGGAGATGATCAGATGGATTTGTTTCTCTGTCACCTTGATCTCCAGTCCTGGAACTGGATTATTTATCACTGATCCAGTTGCTGAGTGAGAGATGAGAAACTGTGGAGGTTTTCCTGGATATTGTCGATACCAGAAGAAGTCATCTGAAGATAAAAGTTTTTGGTACTCATAGACCAGAGAAACGTTGCTGCCTGACAAACTGAGCTCTTCATTCTTGATTGGTTTGAGGTCTTCACAGATGATGTCTGCAGGGAAACAAAGACAAAGGAATCTTAAAGTTAGTGAGCAGCTTTGTATTTTCTCTGCTTTCTTGTGTAACATTGAAACATCAGTGAATAAATGATGAGATGTGAATCCAGCTGTCAGTGAACAGAAGAGGAAGAGATGAATTGTAGACTTACCAGTGAATGTATGGAGGAGCAGCAGTGACACTAAAAGCATCATGTTCAACTAAAAGTGCTCAGTGATCCTCAGAGTGAACTTTGTAAAGTGTGTGTGGTTTCTCATGGTGACAGCCAGGTTTCTCTGTTTGGACAGGAAGTCCCTCCTCCTCATCATGTCACAGTGACAGATGTGAGAGCAGCAGGTTGGATCTTCATCTACCAGCACTGTCCTCAAACACACCAATGTGAACGTTTCCCTCTCTTCACCTTTTCAGAAACATCTCAGCTCCTCCCTCAATGTCTGATTGTCTCAGTATTTGAACGATTTGTTAACTTTAAAAGTTTTCCCTTCATGAAAAGTGGCCCAATGCTTTCTGGACTTAGACTTAAAACAAAAGAAAAACATGTTCAGTGAAGCTTTTGTTAGTTTCAAACAGCCCAGAAAGAAAAGTCCAGGCTGGAATGATAAAACATGGTGGAGGTATCATCATGCTATGAGGCTGCTTTTCCATCTCTCCTGCTGGAAACACTGACTGCACCTAAAGAATGATGAGATCAAATCACATGAGTCAAGTCAAACCTCCTCTGCAGTCAGGAGGGAGATACTGGACTGAAACCTTTATTGCTGGTTTAATTTATCATTGTTGTATCAGGAGGTGGATTTTTAAACACTTGACCTCTGGAAGAAGCAGCAGAAGAAGAATTTCATGTTTGACTTCAATAATCTCACACTGGATCCAGAGTGAAACAGAGAGTGAGTCCCTCTAGTGGATGTAGAGGAGGATTGTGTTGTCTTTGCTCCAAAGGTTTTCGTCCACAGTTGAGCTGTTTCCTGTCACTGTGGGCTGCAGAGCACAGTAGTACACAGCAGAGTCAGACAGCTCAAGCTTCTGGATCTTCAGAGGAACTGATTTGTCTTTGAGCTCAGCACCAAATCTGTCTTTGGAGAACTTTGGAGAGTTTTGTCCTGATTTTTTTTCACCTTGTAAAATGTAACCAGGAGAACTGTTTTCATGTTGTTTGTACCAGAACAAATATGGATATGAAACACTGGTTTCAAAAGTACAATTCAGTGTAACTGAGTCTCCTTCAGCAGCAGGAACATCTCCTGATGGCTGCATCACTTTGTCTTCTCCTTTACACTCTGGAGAAGAAGAGAACATGCAGAGAAGAGAGGAATCAATACAGATGATTGACTGAAGGAGAACAATTAGTATTGAAGAGTTTTCAATAAATGTCAAGCATGAATGATTTTTTTCACAAGGTAACAAACATCAGCATAAATGCTGGAGTGTGATTTAGTGGATCCTGAACATTCAAAGTTCTTCATGTAGAGCTCAGTGATGTGTTCAAGTGTTTGAAGAGGAAACATGTAGAGTTTTGTATCTTACCAAAGAAAAGAGCAGCAAGAAGAATCCACAGCCAATGTTCCATGTGTCCAACAAGGTTTCAGTCACCAGGAGAAAGTAGCTGATGTTCAGCACTCAGTGTGACAATAGTTGTCTTCACAGCAGCTCTTCTTATTGACACAATGGTTGAACACAGTGCAGAAGTAGAGCAGCAGCTGCTGGATCATGTGGCCCTCTAGTGGAGCTCCAAAGTTGACTTGAACAGTGTGAAAAAAGTCTTCCAGCAGCTTGTCAGAGAGTCACTGACAGACTTTCAGCAGCACAATTTGTATTTCTCCAAAGTTCATCATTTATCTACAATTCAATATAAAACACATGTCCAGTGTTCAAAGTAAGAAGTTTAACTAAAATAATGTTATTTCTTCTGAATAAGAAAAAAAAAAATCCTCAGAGATGTTGTCTGGATGTGAACAGAAGTTGTTTTTAATCCTCTCCATCCTTTTCAACAGTGATGATTCCTCTCCAGATGTGGAAACTGTCCACACCATAGACTCTAATGCAGAGTCCTGCACGGGTCCAATTTTCAAGACCCGCCCCGGCCCGACCCTGGGACGTACAAACCCGCAACCGAACCGCAAACCCGCGCATTAGCCCGATGAGTACCGCGACCTGATCCGACCCGTTGTAACCCGACCCGCAGCCCGACCCGTAACCCGTATTTAAAGTCATCATTTTGGGCCACAGTGTCTGCATCATGCAGCACATCACAGTTCAGCTGCCAGTGACTAAATAACACCTGAATGAAGCAGCTCTTCCTATAAAAGCCTGACTTCAGTCCTGAATCATCAGCCCTGCTGTTCTTCTCCCATACAACTGGAAAAACACTCGTTTGTTAGGTTTAATGCTTTTAAACTTTTAATCTCTTAAAGGGAACTTTAGTGTGTAACAGACTTACTTTCTGTCGTTCAGCAGCTACGAGCCGTTACATGTTTAGAATCCATGGAGGAGAAAAGTAATCCATCAGGGAAACACTGTGATGTTTGAACACTTAAGGAACTTTACAAAGTGATAGTTCTACGTTTTATCATTTATTTCTCAAATATCTAAATAGCTAGTAACTGTTATGGAAGTGGCGCCTGTCAGGCGGCGGCAGACCGTTTGATGCTCTCGTCCAATCACAAACTGTGTTACTCGATGGCGAAACGCGATTAAACAGCTGAGCCAATGACTGAGACAGGAAGCGACCCTCAGAGAGTAAATAATGACCACGATAGTTTTCTGTACTTTCCTCAACTCACTGAAAAGTCCGGAAATGGATGCAGCAGAGCGGCAGTGCTGCAGACAGTCGCAGCAGACGGATCACGTCACAACGTTTTTATTTCATTTATTATTATTTTATATTGATTCTCATGAGTCAATCTACAACCCGCGACCCGACCCGCAAGCTACTGTTCCCACCCAGATCCGAACCCGAGAAAAAAAAAGCTTTTAAAAACCACCCGCAAATCAGCTGTTTTTGCGGGTACCGACCCGGTGCAGGACTCTGCTCTAATGCAGCCACAAACCATATGAGATTCACACTCTGAAGCTGAGAGCTGATAACAAGTTGGACGGTTCTTCTCATCTTTAATCTGCAGGACACAGTGTGCAGAAGTATTCAGATTACACTGCAATTGTGGCATGTGTGAAGGGTAGGGATGAAAAAGAGTCCAGGGAGCTCATCACGGGATTCACCACCTGGAGCAGGGACAATGGTCTCATTCTGAACTCCTCTAAGACGAAGGAGATGATCATTGACTTTGGCAGGAAGTCTCTCATCAACCTGTCATCATCAGCGGAGAGAGTATTGAGGTTGTTCACACCTACAAATACTTGGGTGTGCACCTTGACCACAGACTGGACTGGTCAGAGCAGCTTGAGCCCTCTATAAGAAAGAACAGAGCAGGCTGTTTTTCCTGAGGAGACTTAAATCCTTTGACGTGTGTGGTGACATGCTGAACATTTTCTACAGTCTGTTGTTGCAGGTGCTGTTTTCTTTGGGGTTGTCTGTTGGGGCGGCAGCATGACAAAAAGAGACAGCAGTCGGCTGGACAGACTGATAGGGAAGTGTGCATCTGTGATGGGGAGGAAGGTGGACTCTGTTGGAGCAGTCCTGGAGAGGAGGATGAGGCTCTAATGCAGAGTATCTTGAGGAACCCCAAACATCCACTGCACGACACAGTCGCAGCTCAAAAGAGTGACTGGAGTAACAGGCTGCTGTCACTGTGCTGCAGAACTGAGGCTTCAAGAGGTCGTTCATCCCCTCAGCAGTCAGGATGTTGAACAGATGTGCCTGAGCCAAACCGAGTACACTACGAGCACTTTTATTGTACTGTTATTTATTATTTGCGTGTGAATGATTTGTGTGCTGCTGGACACCTGAATTTCTCCCTTGGGAGATTAATAAAGTTTTTATCTATCTATCTATCTATCTATCTATCTATCTATCTATCTATCTATCTATCTATCTATCTATCTATCTATCTATCACAGCGACCCTCATTTCTAAAATCTGATCACAGAAGATTTTTCATTCAAACTCTATCAGAAGCACAAATCAAAACAGCTGCACATGTTGCATTGTCCAGTTTGAACTTGCTTTAATCAGATATCCAGATAGTGATTTTTCCACATGGGATCATCAGAGTCTCAGCCATAGGCGGATCTAGGGGGGGGCTACTTGGGCTCAAGCCCCGGATGTTTTGTCAAGAGCCCCGGATCGCGGATCTGAGCTGGTCTGAGTATAATGTGCAGTACTGGAATTCACCAGAGAGTGGCAGCATGCGCTGGAGAGCAGCCAGCAGTCTGTCTGTCCAGAAGAAGAAGCCTTGCACGAGTTGCTGCTCCTTGGTTCTGCTGCTCAGAGTCCATTCATAATGGATGTCTGAAGCTTTTTCAAAAAGCGGACGTCCCCACCAGCAGCAGCAGCAGCTACACAGATTGATGTTCCCGGTTTGTGAAACTCTGACTGATTCTGCTGGCTGGCTGTCAGTATTATACGTTAATACCAACAACAACACAACCGCACTGAAAATGAAAGACAACAAGATCAATGTTTCATTCCAGGATAAGACTAAAAACCCTTTATGAATTATGAATGAAAAGTATTACTAGCTAAATGATGAAAGTGTTCATTGTGCAGGAAAGTGCTCCCTGTCAGTACTTTGTCATTATATAGGATGTTTTTGGATTATTATACTGTACTACTGCAGATGTTCAAGCTTGTGCTAATTTCAGCTAATATGTACACTTTGGGGTGGTTCAATCAAAAGTTAATCATGATGTATTTTTCAGCTAATCCAAGGGAGTTTAAAACAGTTCATTTATTTGAAGAAGAGGGAGAATTTTCTAATCTCATCAAAAAACATTTCAAACATTTAAGCTCAATATATCAGTATGTTTCATAGGTTTTATTTCTAAATATTTTGATGTATTTTGGTTCATGTGTGAGTGAAGAGGAAAAGACAGCAGATGACCCAAAATTAACATTCCAAAAAAGGCATGACAAGACATGAGAACAGCTCTGAAATATTGTATTTAAAGAGTAACAGAGACAGAAGAGACGAAGGAGTGAAAGAGTGAGGGGGAAATGAACAGGAAATCATAAAAAATGTGCAGAGAAAGCAAGAGAGAAGAGACAAGACAGGATTTGAGGACAGGATTGAAGAACAGAGCAGTAAAGGACAGCAGAGGTGCCAGCCAGGATCACAGCTAGCCTGCAGTAATGAAATAAGGTATTTTATTTCTTTAGTTTATGATCAGCCTGAATAAATTTTGTATTTTATATTTTTTTCTTTGTGTTGACATGAGGCATAAAACAATGACTTCAAGGCTGCTGGTGGGAAGACATTTGCATCATTAAAGGGTCTGATTTTCTCCGTGCCTTTCTCAGCTTTCAATTGGTAAGTTGATGTAAAAAAATAAATAAAATAAAATAAAAATAAAGATAGTGTAGTGTGCGTGGCACAAAAAATGCCGTAAAAAATAAATCGGCATCTGCACCCTCGGGGCTAAGCCCCTGATCTCCTAGAATCCTCGATCCGCCCCTGGTCTCAGCTCTGTCTTTTTCTCTTTCTTTTTTGATCAAACTGAAACAATGTCTTGATTTTATTCCTAAATCTGTAAAAGCAGCTTTTTTCCATTCCTGTACTTCTGATAAATTCTGCTTCACTGAATGTTTTTTCTCCTCAGTCCAGTCACTAACTCGTATCTGTTGAACCTGTCCATTTGTCCTTCAGCTTCTCTGTTTTCTATCAGCAACATTCACTTTTCAAACTTTGGTTCTTCTGTCAGTGTTTTTCTGAGATGTTGTTCTGATCAAAATCACAAGAAGCTGCTATTTTCATGAAATTCTGAAACATTTTACTGAGAAGAAATCAGACCTTTCTGTTACCTCCTATGTTATATTGAGAATGAAATTAAAATGAAGTTTTGGGGAAATTCAAATCGTTTCATCTTGTTTTATTCACATTTTGAAAATTGTCCTAAACTCTTTGGAACTGTTTGTTTCCTGTTGATAATGTCAGACCTCCAACATGTTCTAAATTATGTTGTGAATAAATATATTTTTCATCAGTGTAAGTTCTTTGTTTTTAAATGAACATTGATGTTTCTTGTAATTTCACCTCTCAGAGTCTAATCTGGAACTCCTCCAACCACAGCAGTGGAACAGACTGGGGGTCCCTGTTGTGGAAAAAACACAGGAAGAACATGGAAACTCTCAACGCCATTGATACAATTTTCTCCCAAAGAAGTGCAGGAGCGGGGGAGCCTGTTTGCCCTGACGGAACTCGGCATGCTGGGTATGTGATGGCGTCCCATGGTCAATGGAGATCCGTCATATGTCTAGCTCCCCTGTCCGTAGAGGATGCAGAAGATGTTTACATTTTCGGGTTTATGATGATCGGTCTGCTGCTGATTGGCCTGGGCTGTGGTCTGATCCTCTGGAAGACTAAGAAGACCGCCACCACAAAAGACGTCCAAGGGTGGACGGTCTTTTCAAATCAACGGGCAAAAGCTGAGGCTGACCGAATTTGCAAACTCTCTCGAAAAATGGACATTGTTGCTGGGATTGTGGACGATGTGAGACGCAAGATGTATTTCATCACGAGAGGGTTAAACTCAGCTGCTGTCTGAGACGGTTGAGAACCAGCGATAACGGGAAGGTCACAACGACTTCTTCCGACCCAAACAAGATACCAAGAAACCTTCGGACTGAATCTGGCGCCCCTTGGAATTCAAACATCTCCCAGAAGAGGATAAGGACACGAGGTCGCTCCCTATCTCCCACAACTGATCCCCTGGAATCACCCTCCCCTTTCTGGACTGCTTCCTTGGAGGACATCCCCATGGCAACGGAGGCCACCAGCTGGAGCGCAGAGAGGACGGGCCAACCACAACCACACACACATACACGGACTGATGAACTGATAGAGCACACACTCGCACACACCCCCCCCTCCCCTACTCTCAACGTCTCCTCCCCTCTCTTCTGCTGACGACTGGTTGTGATGGTGTGTAGCGCCAGTGAAGGCAGCAACCACTGATCTGCTAGTTTGATAGCAAATTGTCTCATGTGTTTTTGCTATGTTTGTGCAGGTTGGCTTTTTTTTGGGTTTTTCACTTCTTCTCACGACTCCCTCTTGGAACCGCGATCTGAATTGATGTATCTTTTTTTTAGAATAGCGATCTGCTGCACGCAAATATCGTATTGGCCTGAATATAAGACGACTCCGATTATAACACGACCCCTATTTTTCAAAGATCATTTTGTGAAAAAAAAAAAAATGCTGAAGACAGTAAGGTCACTCATAAAACAACTTTTTATTATACAGTTATTATAAACTCAAAAACTAACAACTGAGATAATGTTTCACGAGATACAAAATGAAAAAATATTTCTACAGTATGAAGGGTGAAAAAATACACTGGTGATACTCTGTACTGTTAAAAGAAGCTTTTGCTTGCTGATGTGTCCTGCTGGGATGGCAGTGCCTGCACGGCCTGGTACGGGTCATAATGGTACAGGTCATTATGACCCCTGCACAGGCTGCTTATTAAGGATTTGTTTTGCTTAATGCTGCTCTTCAGAAGATTCTTAGTAACTGATGTAATAGTGACCACACCTCAGAGAAGGTATAAGACAGTGATGGATGAGAACCGCTTGGGCTTTTTCACTTACAGACTCTGAACTGTGTGAATCTGCTCCCTGATTGCGCATCTTGTAATAAAAGCCATCATTTCTGCTGGACTTTGGCTCCGACTGATTTCATCCTCTCCCAGACAGAGAAAAACCCTTCAATTGGTGACCCCGACGTGATTTTCATTGAACTGATTGGAAAAGAAGCGGTTACTGGGAGGAAGGACTTTCGGTACTCGGCGACGGAGCCCCGACGACGGTCTGCAAAATCACCCGGGTGAACCTTAAAGGTAAGAAGGATTTTTCCTTCAGAATTTTGAGGACCGTTGTCTTGGCGTAAGACGCAGAGTAACCTGAGAATTTATTTTCGTGTGGTAATCCAGCAGAACTGATGAAAAAATTGTGGCCACTGGGATACCGTTTGTTGATTCGAGAAAAAGTCAGTCTGTTAGCCGTTTGTCAGTTCGGGAGAGAAACTGGTCTGTATTTTGGTGTGAGGGTTTTAAAGAATAAACCCTAGTGTGATTGCCGTTTGTCAGTTCGGGATGAAAACTGGTCCGTGTGCCGTTTGACAGTTAACGGGAGAAAAACTGTGTAATCCGTTTCTTGCAGTTCGAGAGAAAAACTTGCTGTTTCCTGTTTCGGCGGTTCAAGATAAAAACCGACCAGTGTGGGTGATATTTGGATCCAAGAGTTGTGTTGTGTATTAAATAATTAAATAATTAAATAATGGACGGAGAATTTGATCGTGAGATAGATTGGTTTGATCTGAATGATGTTGGGAAATCGGAAAACAATGCCTCGTTTGGTCAGCAAGTGGAGGCTGCGATTTGTAAGATAGGCGTAGTGAATGGACATCCGAAGGACAGAGAAAAGAGGGAGAGGAAGCTGAGAGAGTGGGTGGAGGGGAGTGTGAAGTCTGGGTTTCTTCCACCGCTGTGGAAAGCTGTTGACTTGTATGATTTAATGCGTAAGGTGGAGGAGTCGTGTTTGAAGAAGAAAAAGGCTTTGGGAGACGGCAGAAAGACAGGATTGCTGGGGAATGCTCGTAAAACAGATAGTGCGCTGCGGAAGATTGATGAGTGGCTGGAAGCTTCACGATGCATGGCAATGGGACATTGCGCCGCGCAGCGAGCGAAGGGCGGTGCCCGCCCGTCCAGTGGGGAGGAAGTTTCCTCTTCGAGCGCTGGCGAGAGACAGGAAGCGACTCTTCCTCTGACGGAGACTAAGACTGAGGGCGTGCCTTCACCTGTGACTGAGAACCAGCCCACGACGCCTACTTTGTATCCACTCCTCCCACTGACAACTCCTCCTGGAGACTATCTGACTCCACCTGGTGGTAAGATGCAGCCACCACCCTATATTCCTGTGACAGCTCCATTCTCACCACATAATCCATTTGTTTCCACACCAGAACCCACTCTGCAGCTTCCAGTCCTGCACATAAAAAAAGGAATATTAGAGGGTCATTGGACTAATGATGAGGGATTATGTGAAGTAACAGTAACCTCACGCACAGACAAACAACAGTCCACACCCAAGCCTACTTCCACAACATTGTCCATGCAACAGGGTAACCCCGGCGTGGACACAACACATTTACTGGGCAGCGAGGCTCTTCTACAACAATGGCGACAACAGAAGAAGGAGGTAAAACAGCGACTGCGCGCCGATACTGTAAACAATCCTCCACCAGAGGAGGAGGATGCCAATGAAGCAGAGATCCAGAGAGAGATGCAGCGCCTCAGGGAACAACACGACGTCAAGCGCTGGGAACAGGAACAGATGTACAAGGTGGATCGGATGTTAAAAGAGGTCGAGAGACCATGAGCCGCCTTACAGCCAGTGGACCGCCAGACCTCGGACCGCCTAAGATCAAATATGACTTGAGGCCCAGATCAAAGGGACGACCAAAACAGGATGATGGTGGGGCTGAGGATGATGAACTGAACTTTGCCATGCCACTAATGTCAACAGTAGGACATGGGGGAAGAGTAAAAGTTAAATACACTCCTTTCTCTGTAACTGACCTCTCCACTATTGCTTCTTCTCTCCCAAGTATTAAGGACGGTGGTGGTGCTTGGCTGCAGGCCCTGACCAAGGCAACGGCAGGACAGCAACTGTCCAAAGGTGACATCACGGGACTTCTGACCCGATGCTGTAGTGCCGCGGATCGTCAGCAGGTGTTGGCCCAGCTTGGCTGGGACAGAGATGACCCGGCTGAACCTTTGGCAACCCGCTCCACCACCCAGCTGTCTGACTGTCTGAAGGGGTATTTCCCTCTTCCGGCGTGTGTCTATGCTGATTTAGTGTTTTCCCCCAAAACAGGACAGACTCCAAATGAATTTATGACCCAGGCCTCTGAGGACTTCACGCTGAGGACCGGACAGCATCCCACCGCCTCACCTCTGCACTCTCAGATTTTTAGGGGAGCGGTGATGAAGGGACTGCCGGCCCCTGTGGTGTCCAAGCTGAAGGACAACCCGGATCTGCCTGGAGCGGAACATGCTAGATGGGTAACGCACACTACGCATCATCTCAGAACCTGGCAGGAGGAACAACAGGCCAAAGCCACACACAAAGGCAATTTAGAGCTCAAATTGCTTGACATGAATATTAAAGCAGCGGGCAGTAAAAATAAACAGATGCCCTGCCCTGATAACACACAGACACCCCCACAGTCAGCACCAATTCTGGTTCCTGATCCCACACCATATGTTGGAGGGGCAATGACAACACAAATGTATATGGGGCCACCGGAGACGTGGGGGGCGGCGGGTCCACGTGGTATCCCGAGTCAGGGTGGTGACACCGTGTACTGCTGGAGGTGTGGCATGCCCGGACACATCTCACGTGTCTGCCGTCAGCCCATGAACAACAGGCCGAGAGGAAGAGGATCTCCACGAGGTAGAGGAGGCTACGGAGGACCCAAGCCACAGGGGTTCCAACAGCCTGGTGTGACAGGTAACCAACAACCCAGGTTCCCCAAATGCACCTTGTTCCTCAGCAGCAGCCCGGCCCACAGGGATCAGCGGGACAATATCCACAGTGACGCGATCCTGAACCAGTGCGGACAGAGGCTTTGCAGGACCCCTGTCTGACGTTGAGGATAGGAGGGAAAGACATTGACTTTATGGTGGACACCGGTGCGAGGTATTCTTCTATTCATCTCCTACCACCAGGTGCCAGCATCACCCCAAAGACTGTCTCTCTCACTGGTTTTGAAGGAAAGCCTAACGACCTGCACTTTCTTTCCCCTGTGACTGTCACGATTGCCTCCCAAATAGCTCGCCACAGCTTCATTTTTGCTCCACAGTGTCCCATTAACCTCCTCGGCCGTGATCTGCTCATTCGCCTGTGCCCCATGATCAAGTGCACAGCTGATGGGATGATATTGATCTTCCCTGATGGCTCCACCTTTCACTGCAGTCAGCAAACGGACAGCATGCTGATGATGGAAGCGAATGAAGAACTTCCTGAGCCAATGAGACCTTTGGCTGATGTTTACTGGGCTCTGATCGACTCTGCCACGCCCTCCTGGGGTTCATGTGTGGAGCTGCTCGACCTGTGGCACCCGTGGATTCGCTCGCTCAGACCTTACCTTCCGTTGGTTGACCCATATCACTGTACATTGTTTTATGACAGGAATGAGGATCCAGTCTATGCAGATGAATTCTACAAGGTCGCGGGTCGTGTTTGGCCTCTATCGATACATCAAATGTATATTGGAAAACCAGGTGTGGCATTAGGAGTGACGCTTACACCTACCCAAAGAAAGTGGTACCAGATGGAGGCGCCCCAGGACCCAGGGGTACTTCCCTGTCACCCACACATCTCACTCCTCGTTGCCGCCACACACACCGCGAAAGACTTAGGGCCGTTCACTAAGTCCTGTGTGGAAGCTCCCGATTGGCGACCCACACCAATTCCTAACCTCCTGTACAGCTCCTCTCTTGATGCCTACTGTGTTTGTTGTACCTTTCATAATGTTGATGCTGTTCCAGAACATGTGACCATGGACAGATCTCATGGTCGTGAAACCACCGATGCAGATGGAGCTCAGTCCATGTTGGACTCCCTCCCACCTTCGGTTTGGTCATCTTCTGTAATATAGAACCTGTCACCTTTTCTTTCAACCCCGAACCAGTCTATCAGAAGCAGTATCCCACCTCTCCGGCTGGCGAGGAAGGGATATCGGAGACTATTGACGGTCTCCTAGAAGCCGGTGTTCTCGTTCCACTTTCGGAGCCCTCTCCGTGGAACACTCCCATCCTCCCCGTACAGAAGAAAGAGGGTAAGTACCGCATGGTTCATGACCTCCGGGCCATCAATGCTGCGGTTACTACTCCCCAACTTCCTGTACCTAACCCATTCTCTGCTCTCGGAGATTTGACCCCCTCTCATAAATTCTTTACCTGCATTGACTTGGCTAACGCTTTTTTCTGTCTCCCGCTCTCTCCGACAGTCGCCCCCATTTTTGCGTTTACCTGGAAGGGACGTCAGTACTCCTACTCGCGTCTCCCTCAAGGTTTTGAACTCTCCCCAGGCATTTTCAACGCCATTCTGAAATCTCTCCTCACGGGTCTGGTTTTACCGGATGGTGTTCTTCTGGTCCAGTATGTCGATGACCTCCTGCTGGCCGCCCCAACTGAATCAACTTGTTTGGAGGCCACAAAATCTCTCCTCCTGTGGCTACATTCCAAAGGTTTCAAATGCTCCCGAGGAAAGGTTCAATGTGCCAGAGCACAGGTATCTTTTCTTGGCCGTCTCATTTCTGCTGCTGGGACTGGCCTCTCGTCCTCCCATCGCTCATCCATTCTTTCTCATCCTCAGCCAGTCACTGTTAAACAGATGTTGAGTTTCCTGGGTCTTGCAAATTTTTCCAGGTACCACGTCCCAGATTTTGTTTCTTTGACATTGCCATTGCGCCAAATGGTCAATGAGGCTGGTATGCGTAACCTCTCAGCCCCTCTTCAGTGGTCTATTGATGCTCAACATTGTTTTACTGCCTTAAAACAGAAATTGTCCACTGCTGCTGACCTAGCTATCCCCGACTATTCAATCCCATTTCATCTTGATGTCTCTGCCAAGGCATCCTCTGCTTCTGCTATTTTATATCAGAAGAAGGGGGAGAACAGAATAGTCTGTTTGTATGCGTCTACAGCATTACAACCCTATGAGAAACGACATCCTACTTGTGCAGCCTTTGCATCAGCTCTGGCGAGATTGGTGGAAAAAACATCGCATGTAGTGCTGAAACACCCACTACACATTCACACAGAACATAGTGTTATGCATTATGTCACAAGCAAACTGTTCTCCATGACATCAGGAAGACAAAGGAAGATTGAAGCGACACTGCATCAACCACACATTTTCTTCTCGTCATCCATTGTCAACATGGCTGATCTGATACTGGATGAGGAGGAAGGCCATCCACATAACTGCGTGGATGTAGCTGCAAAACAACAAACAATCAGAGAAGGACTGTTTGCAGATGCCATACTACACGCAGACATGGACATCTATACAGATGGATGCTGCTATAAAGGACCAGATGGTCTAATCTCGTCTTATGCAGTCGTCCAGGACATTTCCCCATCAGCAGACAGAACAGGACAATACAGGACATTACACACACAACTCGTTGAGGGTAAACAATCAGCTCAGAGAGCAGAAATTCTGGCTGTAACTAAAGCACTCCAATTGGCAGAAAGAAAAACAGTGAACATTTACACAGATTCGGCGTATGCATGCACCGTAGTACATGTGGCACTGAGTGAATGGCTGAGGGCAGGGTTTCTTACAGCAACAGGAACGCCTATCAAGTACCAGGAGGAAGTGTTGCAGTTACATCAGGCATTGCTGCTCCCCTCAAAGGTGGCAATTGTAAAATGTAAGGGACATTCCAAATCCCGAGACAAGGTCTCTCAAGGTAACGAAGAAGCCGACAGAGTGGCAAAGCGGACTGCAGGCTACAGCCCAGCCGACGCTAACCAGATGATCCAAGCAGGTCCACACACAGAAGGACACACATCATTCCCACATACACCAGAAGCATTACAGGACTGGCAGAAAGAGGCGTCTCCTGAGGAGAAGTCGATGTGGTTGCGGAGAGGAGCAAAGGTGAGTGACGACGGACTGTGGACAGGTCACGACAAGCCAGCAATACCACAAAGCCGACTGATCTCCATGATCCAGGAGGCACATCTACCAGATCACTGTGGTCAAAAGGAAGTCCTGCGCAGGCTACAACATTGGTGGCACCCTTTCATGACCCATGTGGTTCATGAAGAACTGTCCAACTGCACTATATGTAAGTGTCACAACTCCAGACCTGCAACAAAACCTACTGAGAACAATGCGAGACCACATCTGACGAGACCTGGACTTGAGGTGATAATGGACTTCACTGACATGATCACCACTTGCAATGGGTACAGGTACCTACTGGTAATTGTGGACAGCTATTCAGGCTGGCCAGAAGCATATCCATGCAGGAGAGAAACAGCACAGAATGTGGTAAAAGCCTTGGTAAACCATTATATTCCAACCCATGGGTTCCCCAAACTAATAAGATCTGACAATGGTACACATTTCAAAAACACACACCTCCAAGAGGTGGAAAAGATGCTTGGGCTCAGGCACAAATTCGGTTCAGTGTACCATCCTCAGTCCCAAGGACTGGTGGAGAGAATGAACAGAACTTTGAAAGAAAAACTGGCTAAAATTATGACTTCAACAGGACTGACGTGGTTAAAGGCGCTCCCTCTTGCACTGATGTCTGTCAGAATGTCTTTAAGTTCTAGGAGAGGAATGTCTCCGTATGAACTTAACACTCAGCGGAGTTTCCCAGGACCGACAGGACCGTTGCCCACAAAGACTGGTGAAGGTAAGCATGACATGGCTGATGTTGTGAGTGCTTATAATTCCAGGTTCCAGAACGCCAGAGGTCCTGAAGAGTCACAATCAACGCCCCATGTGACTGAAGATGGTGGTGCGACTCACGTTCTGCTGAAGGCCTACAAGAGAAAGTGGTCTGAACCCCGTTGGACTGGACCATACGAGGTGACAGAACGTACCTCCCACGCGGTCCGGCTCAAAGGAAAGGGTGACACGTGGTACCATCTAAGTCACACCGTCCCGACTACGCTTCAACCGGACAACAAGGAGCCAGAATAACGCTCCCCACGAGAGAGAGGCAAGGTAGTCTACCCTTAGCCTCAGAAGACAAGATTCCAGGAACATCGAGAGGTGAAAGGGGGTGAGGATACCGGAGCGCTCACCCTCCTCCAAGTAGCGTGCCAAGCTACCAACGCAAGAATTAAGTAGGGCAAGGGTGGAAGACCCTCCTACTTTGTATTTTGTTGTGTGTGTTCATTTTTGCAGGAAACTATGAACCGGTACACTGCATTAACGAGCAGATCCCGACCTAGGTGGGCACCTTGGGGTGACCCGTGGCTCACGCGAAGGACAATGTGGTTTGTATTCTTTGTATCTCTGTGTGTGGCTATAGCTTTGATCTGTCTGGAACGTCCCTGGGAAAGGTATCAGTCTACTGATACCGCACCTTCCCCGAGTCCAACCCCAACAACAATTAGTGATTCTGAATTCGCTACCAATTCGAACATAGCAGCCCATGCTTCTCTCTAAATTTTGATTGGTGATGTTAAATTTTGATTGGTGGTGTGAGGTTCTAGTGAACCTCAAAGGGGGACTCACAAAATCAAAATTTCTGCTCATTTGCTGTTTTCTACTGGAAAATATATAATCTAATGCTCATTGCTGGAGTTGTGATCTGTGGTATTGTGAAGGTTTCAAGTTCCTGGAGGAAAGGTTTTCCATCCAGTACATATGTGAGATAACCCGGATCGAGAAGGCTACGCTTTTGCAACATTTTATATGGATTTTTATAACGCTTTTGTGACATTTATATGGATTTTATAACAATGCATTTTGTATGGGTTTTTTTTTTAACATGCTATGTGAACTTTTTACAAAGTTCAAAGGGGGACTGAAGGGTGAAAAAATACACTGGTGATACTCTGTACTGTTAAAAGAAGCTTTTGCTTGCTGATGTGTCCTGCTGGGATGGCAGTGCCTGCACGGCCTGGTACGGGTCATAATGGTACAGGTCATTATGACCCCTGCACAGGCTGCTTATTAAGGATTTGTTTTGCTTAATGCTGCTCTTCAGAAGATTCTTAGTAACTGATGTAATAGTGACCACACCTCAGAGAAGGTATAAGACAGTGATGGATGAGAACCGCTTGGGCTTTTTCACTTACAGACTCTGAACTGTGTGAATCTGCTCCCTGATTGCGCATCTTGTAATAAAAGCCATCATTTCTGCTGGACTTTGGCTCCGACTGATTTCATCCTCTCCCAGACAGAGAAAAACCCTTCAAGTATTGAATAAAAAATATATTCTCTCTCTCAAAATAAGAAACAATGAACAACAAATAAGAACCTCAAGGGTCCAAACTGCATAAATGATGTAAATAACTTCCCAGTGCCTTCAGCTGAATCAGGCTCTGGTGGTGGACATTCTGTCTTTCCGTCTTTCAGTGACGTATTCACTCACCCTTCTATCAGTCTCTCTGAAGCGTTGCTCTGGGACCACGGAAAGCTTTTCTCTTTTTTTCTGTGCTCTCCAATAAGAACGAGGCTCTGCTCCACCAGATCTCCTGGCGGCTTGGCAGTAGTTTGATGACTCTGCTGCGTTGATCACCATCAGTTTAAAGTTGGTATCATAACTTCTCCTCTGTTGTTGCTCAGTTGTCCAGCGTTCAGCCCCTTTGTTCCAGATGATCCGCCATTTTTCATCAGATCATCTGATCTCATTTCATCGCTCCACTCGCTCTCTGGTCAGTGATACTTTGGCTCCATCTAGCGGCGCGGATGGGTATTGACCATCTACCGTAAGTCCACGATTATAACACGACCCCACTTTTGAGGACGCAATTTCTGGAAAAAACATTGTCTTATATTCGGGCCAATACGGTATTGTTCGATGTGACTCTCCAGATTGCCAGTGGGGTCCAGATATCTGCTGGCTCCCAGATGCCTTCTCCCTGAGGGAAAATACAGGTGCTCTACGCTGTAGTTCTGTTTCTGCTTCCGATGTCCCATGTGCAATGAAATTTAAGAAGAAATGCTTGGTTACTCTGCTTTTATTGTTGTAGATATTCATCCTCATCCTGGTCCCCCAGTTGCATGTAGCTTGCCGGCAGATTTTAAGAACGTGTCTGAGTTGCACATATGACATGTAAATGCTCGTGGTCTGCAGTCTAAAATGAAGATGGACATGCTACGTGTCTGGGTGAAGTCGACAGGTGCTGATGTGGTCGTGATTTCTGAGACCTGGTTTTCTAAATCTACACTGAATCAAGATGCAGCAATTGAGGGCTTCAACATTTATCGCTCTGATCGTCCTAAGAAGGCTGGTGGAGTGGCAATTTAGCTCAGACCTCTCAGAACTCTCTGTCTTCAAGGTTCTTGAAAGGCTCGTTAACAATCAGATCAAGGACTTCTTGTGTTTGAATGATGTATTATCCCCACACCAATCTGGGTTTAGGAAGCAGCACAGTACAGTCACTGCTACAATCAAAGTGCTGAATGATATTGTCGGTGCTATGGACGCCAGGAAATACTGTGCTGCCCTGTTCATTGATCTATCAAAGGCGTTCAACACAGTTGACCAGGGCATCTTATGCCAGAGACTTTTGAATGTAGGCCTGTCAGATCACACTGTTGGATGGTTCTCAAATGATCTCTCCTGTCGTAAGCAGTGTGTACAGTTCGGAGATCTCACCTCTGCCTTTCTTACCACCACTAACGGTGTGCGGCAAAGGTTCAGTGTTGGGACCAACCCTTTTACCATCTATGTTAACGATGTGGGCCGAAACACGAATGCATCTGTACATCTCTATGCTGACGATACAATCATGTGCTGCTGTGCTGACACTGTCGGACAGGTCTGACATCTGCAATCTGCATTCGACATAATTCAGAATCACTTGTTCAGCCTCAGGCTGGTGTTGAATGCAGACAAAACCAAGGCAGTGTTCTTTTCTAACAATAAGAAGGTTCCTGCTGTCCTTCCCAGTATTCGGTCTGCCCACGGTTCTCTTATTAAGACTGTAGTTTCCTATAAATACTGAGGCTTCACAATAGATGACAGTCTGTGTTTTAAATGCCATATTGATCAACTACTGAGAAAATTGAAACTAAAGCTGGGTTTTTTCTTTAGGAATAAATCCTGTTTTTCTTTTAAAGTCCAAGCAAAGCAGAAATAAATTTGTGCTATGAGTTTGTCACACGGCATAAACATGTGTCATTAACCACTGAGCCAAATTTGAATATTAAAAACATTGCTAAGTATATAAAATAAGGTCTCAAAATCATGGAAAAACAAGCACTTCTCTCTGCTGTGAAATGCTGGGGGCGTGTCAGCTGGAAGCGCTGGAGCCACGCCCACAGCGGGAGGGGAGCCGCCTCCGTGTAACTGTGACAGTGACATCTACAATGACAATGGAAGCTAGCGCTAACAGCCTCATCAGACGGACCCAGCCCACCAATTTGAGCCATCAGAGCCAGAAACTGACTCTGAGTAGATGCTGAGAGTGCTCAGCCTCGTTCCTCACAGTCCCCATCAGAATGCTCATTTATTTGTTTTAATTGAACAGTCGGATTCCCCCGGTCCGCACCAGTTCGAAGTCAGCTGCTAGGCGCCAGCCGAGTCGACCCGCCAGGGCGGGCGGGGGAGCCGTGGGTCTGCAGCTGGGGAGATCCGCGGGACGGGCCCGGCACGCGTCCAGAGTCGCCACCGCCGACCCGACCCCCTCCGAAACCGACTCGCCTTCCTCAGTGGCGTCGGCTGATTTTGCTTAACTCGGACTTTAAGTCCAGACAGCGTCTTGTTGCTGCCACCTTCTTGCCTCTCCTGGACTGTGGTGATGTTGTGTACAGGAATGCGTCGGCTCGCTCTCTGACTCTGCTGGGTTCAGTATATCACGGAGCACTGAGGTTCATAACCAGCTGGAAACCACTCACACATCGCTGCATGTTACACTCCATTGCCAACCTATCATCACTATCCCAGCGCAGAACCATGCACTGGTATATAATTATTTATAATCCATTCTGGGCCTGCTGCCTTCTTCCCTGTCTGAGTACAGGTCACCTTCTCGGCCACGCTACAGTCTCCGTTCATTAGAATACTTAACCTTCACCATCCCTCCTGTTCATACTGAACTTGGAAAAAAGGCTTTTTCATTCTCTGCCCCTCAACCTGGAACAAGCTACAAAGTGAACTGGAGCTCTCCAGCTTGGTTCCTCTTGGGGATTTCAGAAATGGATTAGGAAGGCTGAAGAGCCTGTCAGTAGGGGATTGCTCATGTTTTTAATGTTTTAACATTATGTCTGGTGTTTTTCCTGCTTCATCTTAGTGTTTGTATATTTTAATGTTCTATTTTTGTGAGTCTGTCTGATATTTATTTGCTGCTGCACAGGTCTCTCTTGCAAATGAGACCCTGGGTCTCAATGGGACGACCTGTATAAATAAAGGTTAAAAAAAAAAATAAAAAAATTCAAGTTTCATGAGTGGAAGATTGGTGGTGTGAGGTGACAGTTGTAACCAGTGAACCACCGTACCACACCTTGTAACATCTCTTCTCTTGTATCAGTGAGCAGAGTGTTTGAAGAGCAGCTGGAACCACAGTGACTCTGATCAAACAGGAATGAGCAGAATCCATCTGATATGAAGCTGTGTGCTGAATCCCACTTCCCTCCTCTTTGAAGAGGAGTCCCATATCTGTGTTCAGCTTTTTGTACAGCCTCTTCTACACTTTGGATCACTGTGTCTCAGAGCACAGTAGTAGAGAGCTGTGTCTGCCAGGGTTAGCTTTGGAATGCTCAGTGTAGTTGATGAGTCTGATGTTTGGGATCCATATCGACGATCGGGAATATGTTCACTTGTGTAACCTTTGGCTCCTTTCCAGAGTATAAACTGAGGAGCCTGAAGGTCTGAATGATGTCTGTACCAGTAAAGATAAACATTAGAATAATCTGTCTGATAGCTACATGAGAGTGTGACAGATTGTCCTTCTCTTCCACTGACTTCTTGTCGGTCAGGAGAGATTGTGTCTGCAGCTGTTAGTCCTGGAAAAAGTGGAGAAAATGAAGCCATTAGATGAACATTGTCCATGAGGCTGAGAGGAGAAGACAGTGGAAAATGTCCCCTGAACACTGTTACTCTGTGGACACAAACAGCTGGACTGCAGCTGAGATTCCAAGCAGTTTGTTCACAACTTGATGTCAAAGAACAAATCCAGTGAGATGAAACAATGATTGTTGGTCAGTGAGACATTTTCTGAAGACAGCAGGTTGAATGAGACGTTCTTAAACTCACCTCTAATGAGAGACAGAAGCACAAAGAGGGAAAGCAACATGACTTTGGAGTGATTCAAAGCAGACACACAGCAGACCAACAATGTTCTTCCACTGCAGGAGAATGAGGAGGAGCTGAAGTTCAGTGGGCGGGGCCAAATATGTCTTGATATCATCTTTGTTCACTTCAAGTCGACCAATGAGATTCAGTTTAGTTTCTAGATGAAATCTGTGTGTGTGTGTGTGTGTGTGTGTGTGTGTGTGTGTGTGTGTGTGTGTGTGTGTGTGTGTGTGTGTAGAAGGACTCTGAAGAAGTCTGTTTACCAGTCTGACTGTTACTGACCAAGTCAACGTTCTAATGATCACTACATGACAGTGTTTTACTGTTCATGACTTATAATGGGTGAATCTCCTCAGTGAGCAGCTGTCAGGTTTTTGCAGAGAGGTTTCAGAGAACAACATCACAACCAGAGCTGGCAGGCAGAGCGGATTGAATAAAACAACAGTGCCTCCCCATGGATAAAGTACTGTACTACAACTCAGATCCTCCTGCAGAGGAACAAATCCAGCTGGACAAACTGCAGCAAACCAGGGAGAACATCTCCTCTGCCTCCTGAAAGCAGGGCTGGAACATGCTGAAGAACCCTGAACGTTCTTTACTCTGATAACTGTTGGACATTTAAGCTCTTTCTGTTTCTTTTTCAGAACATCCACAATGTATTTGTTTCTGTACATCAGTTATTTGTTGAGGCTCAGTATTGTGATCATAAAAGAAATGATCAATAGAAGTGGATGTTTCAGTTACTGCAGTGTTTGTCTCAGAGTGAAAACTCTTAAAGTGAGCCCATGCTGGCTCTTCTACCTGTTGTTCTTCACATTGCTGCTCGTCCACATTGTGATCTGTTCCCTTCAGAGAACTGCTGATCTGGATTTGGTAATCTGGAGAACTGTGAGTCTGGATCAGGGAGATCCAATCCATGTTGTTCAGAGCAACAGGCATAAAAGTAAGATTTATTACTTGACCCTGGGTTGGAATAGAGATGATTTCAAAATCTGGATCATTTCAATCGAGATGAAATGTTTTAAACAACTGGCTCTGAGAAAAGAGCAAATTCTGTTTCCTGCTTCCTGAAGAAGAGAAGCATCAGACATCTCCTGGATGTGTCCCTGCATTCAGACTCATTCTTTACAATAATCTGTTTTTTAAATTAAAGGTGCTGTAGGCAGGATTCAGCATCTCCGCCATCTTGCTTAGGGTTACCTCAGCAAGATGGCGATTTGATCCATCTAAGATGGCCATTTGAAACCCAGCACAGCCAATCCTGTCCTGTTTTCTCTGACATCATGCCCTTACGCAAGTTAAGCCCCTCCCACAAGAACGTGCGACGAACGCCTCGACCAATCACGTTTAGAGCCTCATGGGCTCTTCTGATTGGTCAAAGATAACTGGAGCTGTGGAGATTCCTTTTCAGGTCAGAACAGAGACAGATGGAAAAGCTGCGCCCTCGTGGTAGTGCAATCACGCTACACTCCTAAAGGATTATCAACGGATACTCTAACATTTAATCCAAAGAAAACACAGAAAAATTAGCATTGACTAGCAAAATCCTGCCTACAGCACCTTTAAAATGGATTGATGAATGAGTGACCTTGGATTTAAAGGTGCCTTAAAGAGTTTGCACATTTTATGCGAAACAGCGCCCCCTGCAGGCCTTGGGCGTAATGCAGCTTAGTGAAAAACTCGTCCCTGTGGCTCGCGTGCACGGAAGAGGGGAACTCCGTCTTCGCTCGTTTAGCAGCGCTCCAGTAAAATGTAAGTGTCTTCTCCCTGGTGGAGTCTGTGTGGAGCTGCAGTGCTAGAAGCCAGTCTGTTCTGACTTTCTGGAAGATCCTGCTCAGCTGTTGATCACTGAGCATCTGGCGGAGTAATGGCGGACAAAACGAAACCTAACCAGCCGGAGCGCGCATTACGTCATTCCTTTCAAATTCTCCCCCAAAAAACTCTGGAGCCGGACCGGCACTGTGACTTTCAAGTGACAGTTTAGCCTGTTAGAGGTTCTGGTAATGAATATGTCAGGGCACATTGTACACATCATTAAAAATGTGGAACATATTTATGGTGGAAAATAAGTATTTTTAAGGTTGTAAAACTCCTTAATGCACCTTTAAATGTGAAAGTGTTGGAATTGAAATGACACAGAATACTGTTCCAAGAAATTCCACTGGAGGGCGCTGTTCTAAAGGACGTTCGTTTTGATGTGAACCTCCTCAGTGAGCAGCTGTCAGGTTTTTGTAGAGAGGTTGTGTGTTTCCTGTCACTGTGGGCTTCACAGCACAGTAGTACACAGCAGAGTCAGACACTGCAGCAGAGGAGATGATCAGATGGATTTGTTTCTCTGTCACCTTGATCTCCAGTCCTGGAACTGGATTTTTATACAATGCTCCTTTTGCTGAGTGAGAGATGAGAAACTGTGGAGGTTTTCCTGGATATTGTCGATACCAGAAGAAGTCAACTGAAGATGAAAGTTTTTGGTACTCATAGAGCAGAGAAACTTTGCTGCCTGACAAACTGAGCTCTTCATTCTTGATTGGTTTGAGGTCTTCACAGATGATGTCTGCAGGGAAACAAAGACAAAGGAATCTTAAAGTTAGTGAGCAGCTTTGTATTTTCTCTGCTTTCTTGTGTAACATTGAAACATCAGTGAATAAATGATGAGATGTGAATCCAGCTGTCAGTGAACAGAAGAGGAAGAGATGAATTGTAGACTTACCAGTGAATGTATGGAGGAGCAGCAGTGACACTAAAAGCATCATGTTCAACTAAAAGTGCTCAGTGATCCTCAGAGTGAACTTTGTAAAGTGTGTGTGGTTTCTCATGGTGACAGCCAGGTTTCTCTGTTTGGACAGGAAGTCCCTCCTCCTCATCATGTCACAGTGACAGATGTGAGAGCAGCAGGTTGGATCTTCATCTACCAGCACTGTCCTCAAACACACCAATGTGAACGTTTCCCTCTCTTCACCTTTTCAGAAACATCTCAGCTCCTCCCTCAATGTCTGATTGTCTCAGAATTTTAACGATTTGCAAACTTTAAAAGTTTTCCCTTCATTAAAAGTGCCCCAATGTTTTCTGAATGTGGAGTGAAAGGAAAAAATGTTCAGTGAAGCTTTTGTCAGTTTCAAACAACCCAGAAAGAAAAGTCCAGGCTGGGATGACAAAACATGGTGGAGATATCATCATGCTATGAGGCTGCTTTTCCATCTCTCCTCCTGGAAACACTGACTGCACCTAAAGAATGATGAGATCAAATCACATGAGTCAAGTCAAACCTCCTCTGCAGTCAGGAGGGAGACACTGGACTGAAACCTTTATTGCTGGTTTAATTTATCATTGTTGTACCAGGAGGTGGACTCTAATATTGTTGGTCTCTGAAAGAAGCAGCAGGAGAAGAACTTCATCTTTGGGCCGTCTGGTCTCTGTTTGACCAAAGTAGGAGTCTGGTCTGCATTGCCGGCAGTAAGTCAGACCTGTTCCCGGTGCATGATGGACTCCAGCAGAGCTGCCCTTTGTCACCGGTTCTGTTCAGAGTTTTTCTCACACTGCATCCAAACAGAGTGAAACAGAGAGTGAGTCCCTCTAGTGGATGTAGAGGAGGATTGTGTTGTCTTTGCTCCAAAGGTTTTCGTCCACAGTTGAGCTGTTTCCTGTCACTGTGGGCTGCAGAGCACAGTAGTACACAGCAGAGTCAGACAGCTCAAGCTTCTGGATCTTCAGAGGAACTGATTTGTCTTTGAGCTCAGCATCAAATTTGTCTGTGGTGAACTTTGGAGAGTTTTGTCCTGATCTTTTGTCACCTTTTAAAATGTAACCAGGAGAACTGTTTTCATGTTGTTTGTACCAGAACAAATATGGATATGAATCACTGGTTTCAAAAGTACAATTCAGTGTAACTGAGTCTCCTTCAGCAGCAGGAACATCTCCTGATGGCTGCATCACTTTGTCTTCTCCTTTACACTCTGGAGAAGAAGAGAACATGCAGAGAAGAGAGGAATCAATACAGATGATTGACTGAAGGAGAACAATTAGTATTGAAGAGTTTTCAATAAATGTCAAGCATGAATGATTTTTTTCACAAGGTAACAAACATCAGCATAAATGCTGGAGTGTGATTTAGTGGATCCTGAACATTCAAAGTTCTTCATGTAGAGCTCAGTGATGTGTTCAAGTGTTTGAAGAGGAAACATGTAGAGTTTTGTATCTTACCAAAGAAAAGAGCAGCAAGAAGAATCCACAGCCAATGTTCCATGTGTCCAACAAGGTTTCAGTCACCAGGAGAAAGTAGCTGATGTTCAGCACTCAGTGTGACAACAGTTGTCTTCACAGCAGCTCTTCTTATTGACACAATGGTTGAACACAGTGCAGAAGTAGAGCAGCAGCTGCTGGATCATGTGGCCCTCTAGTGGAGCTCCAAAGTTGACTTGAACAGTGTGAAAAAAGTCTTCCAGCAGCTTGTCAGAGAGTCACTGACAGACTTTCAGCAGCTCTTTCACTCATTCAGAGGAGGGAACCTCAGAGGGGTTTAATGACTGGAGTCCAGACAGTTGGGGAGTGAATCAGAAGTTAGCAGATATGAAACTGCAGCCATCACAACTTCACTTTTGATTAATTAATTTAAAAAAGAGAGAATATTACACTGATAGCAACATCATTCATTTGCCATCAGAACATGAATGTACTGTGAATGTTGGATGATTAAATGCACCTGACTGACTTTAAGACAAAGTTTTGAACATATATTGGCCACTGCAGTGTATGAGGCACAGGTGTCCAGGCCCTTCTGGATTCTCAGAACATTAGTTAAAAAAATAACAAAGTACAGCAGTGTACCAGAATCGTCATCCTGCTCCTGCACACTGAACACCATTTCAGTGTTGGAGTTGAACAGCCTCAGCAGTGCTTCATCTGAACCTCGTCCATATTGACCATGTCGAGTGGTGCAATTCAACGCTCTGTTTAGTAGTGAACTTGTGGATTCAAGACACAAGTGTTAGAGATATATGATAACAGTAATATTATTACTCTGAAGTGTGTGTGTGTGTGTTTTTACCACGTGTCTCTGCCTGGAGCACCGTCACCATCACATTCAGCTGCTCTGTTTTCTCCTGTGTTTCTGGACGTTGTCACCATCCTCTGCTGTAAAGCCGAACTCATCTTCATTCTTTCATTGAGTTAAAATCTGGTTTGAATCCCAGAATTGATGAGATGAGTTTCTTGTTGATATTTTCTTGTTTGGACTTTCAAACCTCTGTGTAATTTATCTCCCCCTCTGCTCAGTGAAGGGGAGAGCGGAGGCTTTCAGGTCACTTTATTATATTGTCCTCTCTGCACAGAGATGCATTTATTTTAGTAACAGCATTTTATAGTGAGCAGCATCCATTTGTCTTCTAATCCTGGCCACGTTTGCAAAGCTCGGATGAAAACAATGCTGCTCTGCAGTCTGCACTGCTGCTATGAGTTTAATTTTAATTTCAGAATTTAAATGATCTGGTAGACTCATCAAAAACATTTTCTGACCCACACCTCGCGGGGTCAAATGCATCAAGTTCCCACGTCCAGTGAATGCTCTGGCAGCTGTCCAGGGTGCTGAACCAGGTGACCAGGACAGCTTTTACAGACATCTCAGTCCTACTCGGAGTTTTTGTGGCTTGTTTGTAAACCGCTGCTCAGGGACTGCTGGGTCTAAATCTGGTGGTGGTTGTGTCTGTCTGTGTCCTGCTGCTTTGGGTGTGGCCCTCTGTGTGAGTCCCTACCTCTGTGTACGCCTCGGCACACATACTTCAGTGTGTGTGTGTGCGTGTGTGTGTGTGTGTGTGTGTGTGTGTGTGTGTGTCCTTTCCGGATCTCACATTTTTCCCGTGGCCTTGTTTTTCCCTGGTTCCCTCCTTCTATCAGTCTCTTATGTCATTGTCCAGTTGTCTCTCGTCTCCCCTCCATTTAAGCCAGTGGTCCCCAAACTACGGCCCACGGGCTGGATACGGCCTGCCACCACCTTCGGCACGGCCCCCTGAACTATACTAGAAAAATACCCCCCAAGAAAATCCTGGAGTCACTCTGGACTTACACTGGATGAGGCTGCAGTCATTCGAACTGCAGCCGCAGTGCATCCAGTGTGAGCCCGGCGTGTTTTTCCGCTCGGCGGACTCCTGCTGCGTCATTCTAAACAGAAGCAAGTCGGGTGTTGCAAGGAAAGTAGATTGCGCACACACCTGACTTAAACTGTTTGGTAAAAACTGGTTTCATTTGCTCTTTAAGTCTCCTCAGGCAGATTGTTCAGTTCCTTATTCCTCCCCCTTCTGTCATTGTTTGCATGCTGTCATTAAAATATGAAAACCTATAAATGTTTGGGTGGTTTTAGTTAAAGCAGACACTGTTTTTTCATCTGTGTGATTTTGACAAAGATCTGATCATGTTTGATGGTGATTTTATGCAGAAATGTGAGAAATTCCAAAAGGTTCAGATACTTTTGCTGTAAATGTGGTTTGTCCAGCCTGTCTTGTGACCACATGTTGTGGACTGAGGAGGCGCTGTGATATTGTGATTTATGCAAAACTTCAACTCAGAAAATAAAATCAACATTTGATTTATATGAAAATGGAAGAAGGTCAAGCTGACATGTTTGTGGAAACTAATGACAGAGACCAGAACATGTTCTGAAACCGGGTTTTTAATTTGCACTCTGAAATTCGTCATTGTTGACTGTTCCTCCAGGATGCACGGAGTAGATCTAGATAACCGAGGGAAGACCGACTTCCCGACTGCTGACACATTAGACACCGGATTGTTAATCCTGCTGACAGCCTGGTTGATACTCCTTCCATCAGGTCACAAACAGGGCTCAGTGGACGGAGGCTGACGTTAAAAAGATCGGTGAGATTATCAGTTGGATTTTACATTAATAAGAAATGGTGAATATTGACTCTGATCTAAAACTGACAGATCTTTTAGATCCTCCCAACCAAAAAGAGGAGAAGATCTGACCGTGGCCTTGAGAGGTGAAGACAGAAGAGATCTGTGGAGGCAGACGGCCACAAACTCTTCAGAGACATACAGAAGAAGCTTCTCTGTGAAGAGGAATGCTTTAACAACAAGAGAGCAGAGCTGGAGATCAATCAATCAATCAATTTATTTTTGTACAGCCCAGTATCACAACAACAGCTGCCTCAGAGGGCTTCAAGATGTTACATTGGTCGGTAAAAGTAAAAACAGTGAATAAGCATAATGGTAATATGTCAATATTTACAGTAACGAGACAGAACGAAGCAACCACCGCCTTAGACCCTCACATCCGGCAAGAAAAAACTCCAAAAACCCAGTGGGAAAAGAAGAAATCTTGGGGAGAACCACAGTATGGAGGGATCCCTCTCCCAGGGACGGACAGCTTTGGCAACAGCTAGCATGAGACAATAAGAAGTAAAGCCTAGGACAATGTTGAGGACAGTCCGTTGGACGGTCCAGCACAGGAACCACGGATCCCAGCAGTAGAACTGAAGCCAGTCCACGGGCAGGACCGACAGGAGTGTCCTCCCGGTCCAGACGGAGCTTGTTCGTAGGCCCTCGTAATAGTGGAGTCAGCAACTGAAACTGGAGAAGACTCCCCCTCGAAGGGGGGGACAGCAGGGGAAAAGCAATGAAGGGACTAAAGGGAATAACATTCAGACATTAGAGGACAGGGCTCAGTGCACCGTACTTCCCACAGCATTCTCGCTCCTAGGGCAGCTTTGCGGATACTTTACTGTTTAAACTAGTATTTAGTTAGTATAGTTTAGTTTAGTTTAGTTTGGTTTGGTTTAGTTTAATTTTGTTTAGTGTAATTTGGTTTAGTTTGGTTTGGTTTAGTTTAGTTTAGTTTAGTTTAGAATCCCTAGCTGACCTGATCATAGGCTGCATCGAAGAGAAAGGTCTTGAGCCTAACCTTAAATGTGGAGACTGTGTCTGCCTCTTTGACACCACTTGGAAACTGGTTCCATAAAAATGGTGCCTGATAGCTAAAGGCTCTTCCACCTAGTGTCCATTTAGAGACTCTAGGAGTCACCAGTAACCCTGCATTTTGAGAGCGAAGTGCTCTGATTGGTTGATAAGGCGTTAAAGCATCTTGGAGATAGGTCGGAGCCATCCCATTTAGGATTTTGTAAGTGAGGAGAAGGATTTTAAATCTAACTCTGAACTCGACTGGAAGCCAGTGAAGAGATTTTAGAACGGGAGTAATGTGTTCACGTCTTCTAGTTCCAGTTAATAATCTGGCGGCCGCATTTTGAACCAACTGAAAGTTTTTTAATGCACTTTTTGGGCAGGCTGCAAGAAGGGAGTAGCAGTAGTCCAGTCTAGTGGAAACAAATGCATGGATGAGTTTTTCTGCATCGCTTCTAGGTAGAATGTTTCTTATTTTAGCTATGTTGCGCAAGTGGAAATATGCTGTTTTACAAGCCAGGTTGATGTGTGCTTTAAATGAGATATCCTGATCAAATAAGACCCCGAGGTTCCTGACAGTAGAGGAGGAGGATACACTGACGTTATCTAAGGTGATAATCTGTTCAGATAGACACTCTATCAGTTTATGGGGGCCTAGTATAATGACCTCTGTTTTGCCAGGATTCAGACGGAGATAGTTCGTAGTCATCCAGGATTTAATTTCTCTGATACAGTCACTGAGTCTGTCTATTTGATTAGTTTGATCAGGTTTAATAGATAAATACAGTTGTGTGTCATCTGCATAGCAATGAAAATTGATATCGTGACTTCTAATTATGTTCCCTAAAGGAAGCATATATAACAGAAATAAAATTGGCCCGAGCACGGACCCTTGAGGAACCCCATAACTGACCTGGGAGCACGGTGAGGACTGTTGGTTAACGTGAACAAATTGGTACCTGTTAGATAAATAGGATTTGAACCAGCAGAGGGCTTTTCCTCTGATGCCGACCTCACATTCTAACCTCTGCAGGAGAATATTGTGGTCGATTGTATCAAAAGCTGCACTGAGGTCTAGGAGAACCAGGACTGAGACTAGACCTGCGTCAGCCGCCAATAGCAAGTCATTAGTGACTTTAACTAACGCAGTCTCAGTGCTGTGATAAGCTCTATATCCTGACTGAAATTTCTCAAATAAACTATTGTCCTGTAGGTGACGGTAAAGCTGTTTAACCACAACTTTTTCCAGGACTTTTGAAATAAAAGGCAGATTTGATATCGGTCTGTAGTTAGCTAGAATATCAGGATCAAGATTAGGTTTTTTCAGCAGTGGTTTGATTACTGCGAATTTAAATGACTGTGGCACATAGCCAATTTCTAGAGAGGTATTTATTATAGTTATGATCGTATTTAAGATAACTGGAAGAATATCTTTTTTTTTTTTTTTTTTTTTTTCCCTTGTCCTGTTCGGCAGCTGGGGTGTGCAATATTGTATGATTGTAGCCTTTTACTATCCGAACAGATTTTAATATTAGCAGCAGGACGAGACTGAGTCTCCTCCTGCTGCTGCCTTTATTTAAAGCTGGCATCCGGCATGGCTGCCGGACAGGACCGGGACGGAAATGCTCAGAGAGCAGGGACAGAAAGAGAGAAAGATAAAGAGAGGGAGAACCGGGGGGGGGGGGGGGGGGGGGGGGGGGCACAACCTATGTACAAAGTCACAATACAAAACAGTGTTGTCGACGCACCACACGCAACCTAGAACAATCCCAAAGCCGAATCTAGACAACACCAAAACAGAGCCGACAACCAACACAGAAAATTACAGAACCATACATACATTTTTTTTTTGTTTTGTTTTTTTTTTTTTTCCGAACCATATTAATGAACAGACCAGGCCACAAAAATAAAAGGAGGTGTAGGGGAGGAAGGAAATGCAAGGACACCACAAACCCTTTTTTTTTTTTTTTTTCTGAATATAGCTAGTCGTAACTAGTAGTAACTAGTAGTAACTAGTAGTAAACTCGGGGCGTGCATCAAGAGAGGTCTGCTACAGATCACCATTAGTCTAACCACCACAAGAAGACAAGGTAACCCAGTATGTGAAGAGTAATTAAAGATCAACGTGATCATGTGAATATGATGGTGACAGTGATGGTGATAGTGATCATGCATATATGACCTCTGACCTCTGAGAAGGCCAGAAGCAGGCCAGAGAGGCCCTCAGAGCCCAGACAGCCGGCGGTCATCACAGAGCCCGGATCCAAGCCGCCCCCCCAGGCAGACGCCCACGCTCCGGTCCAGAAACGGGGCAGAGGAAAGCCCCGGCCGGGGACCCCGGCAGTCCCGGGGCCCGGGCCCCGCGGAGCCACGACCGGCAGGAGCCGGTCCACCCCGGGCGGCAGGGCCGAGAGCCCAAGGCCCAAGAGCCCAGGAGCCGACCCCCCACCCAGGCGGAGGGCCATGACCCACCCGGGAGAACCAGCCCACACGGGCGGCTACCCACCCCAGGCCAGTACACCCCCCAGTGCTCCGGCCACGCACCCCGAAGAAGAATATCTGGAAGAATATCTTTGAAAAGCTTTGTTGGAATTGGATCTAGGAGACAGGTCGAGGTTTTAGAAGACATTACAATCGAAGTAATCTCAGCCCCATTTCCTGATGAGAAACTATCTAGTATTTCAGGTATTTCAGGTGGAGGCAGTGGCTGGATTCCCTGAGCTTGATCTGAGGAAAGCGCTTCACTGATTTTACCTCTGATGGTTATGATTTTATCATTAAAGAATTTAAGAAAGTCATGGCAGTTTAAAGATTCTGGGATTACTGGTTCCACTACAGTATGACTGTTTGTCAGTCTGGCTACAGTGTTGAACAGAAACCGAGGGTTATTTTTGTTTATTTCTATTAAACGAGAGTAATATAATGTCTTGGCTTTAAAAAGAATTTGTTTATAGCTTAGCAAGCTACATTTCCAGGCCTTCAGAGATTGTTCTGATTTAGATTTACGCCACAGTCTTTCTAATTGCCGAGTTTTTTGTTTGAGAACACGGGTTTCAGAATTAAACCATGGAGCAACGCGCCTGGGTCGATTGGTTTTCAGCTGCAACGGAGCCACTACGTCAAGGGCAGATTTTAGTGAGTGCATAGCACTGTCAACAAACTGATCACTATTATCACCACTGGTCAATAAGCTCATTTCTGTGAGTTCACAAGATAATGCAGCAAATGCAGGCTCGATCAATTCTTTGTACCGAGCCACAAATTTTTCAGATAATGTCCGTATCAACTGAATTTTATCTTTTTGAGCAGAGTAGTCTTCAATCAAAACCTGAAAAGTAATTAAAAAATGGTCTGAGAGTATGGGGTTCTGAGGGAGAACATTTAGGTCACTGACTTCTATCCCATATGTTAAGACCAGATCCAGGGTGTGCTTGTGACTATGAGTGGATTCATCAACATTTTGAGTGAAACCGATACTATCTAATACTGCAATAAACGCATTACTCAAACTGTCACCAGAATCATCCACATGGATGTTAAAGTCACCTATTATAAGGATCTTGTTATGAGTCAATACTATATTGCTTAAAAACTCTGAGAACTCAGTTAAAAAGTCAGAGTAAGGACCAGGAGGTCGATACACAATAATTAATTCTTCCAATTTGGACAAGTAAGCGTTAGTATTAAGCTTTCAAAAGAGTTGAATTTAACATTAGTTTTGGGTTTAAGAAGAAGACTGGAGTGGGAAATCACTGCCACACCTCCACCTCCACCTGTTGATCTCGCTGTTTGGAAATTAACATAGGTTGGAGGGGTACATTCATTGAGCCTCACATAGTCATCTTGCTGAAGCCAAGTTTCTGTTAGAGCAAGGAGATCAATGTTATTGTCACCGATAAGGTCATTAACTAACAGAGATTTAGTGGAGATTGCTCTAATGTTTAGTAGACCACATTTTATGTATTTCCTACTGGAAGAGTTATTCTGTCTTGTACAGGTGTTAAAGCTGGGGTTGGCGATCTTGGAAAACTAGCATGTAGCACGAATGTAGCGTCTCCCCAAGGCTCCGCCTAGCTCCCACCCCATTGGAGGAGCTCCGTTGGGAGCGGAGACGCGGAGACGTGCGCGCGGTGCGCGCAGCACTTCCACGTCCAGTGCGTCCCTGGCGTAACCTGTCCTCAGCGCTTCGTTTCTTCGTTTTTCTTTATTTGAACTACGCCAAGTTCTGGCGCACTGAACGGTAAGTAAAGCCCCAAACATTCTTCTCTGTCATTCTGCAACGACGCTCCGTCCTTCTACACGCACTGAACCAGGGTCAGCACACGCCATTGACATGTACGCGCAGGGGGCAGGTCGAACGGCGAAGGGATTTGATTGGTTTAAAAAAAGGTGTCCCGTCAAGACGTTTGGTTGCTGTTTTTCCCGTTTTACTCCTGCTGTAGATAGCGGATATTTTCCAAACTACTTTAAGAACATGCCATGAATTGCTTCCTATCGGGTCATAAAGATCATTTTAACCAGTATTTAAAAAAAATGTATCTCATTCAAATCGACAAACCCTCGCTTTAAAGCGAACCCCGATTAAAATGTCTATTCGCTCTACAAATGTTGTCGCTGATGTCTACACTTAAAATACGCTGTTAGAAAAGTATAAACATAATGCATAAGTTATAAAATGCCACTCGTTTATAGGATTATTGCTTACATGGTGGCGGCCATGTTTTGGCCACGCAATGCATTCTGGGAGTGATGACGTCAGGTAGTTGTCTGTTCACCGAGCAAAGCCACAAATTACTCACAAAGTACTTCTCTCGTCAGCTACAACTGAACAAAATGCCACATTGCGTCACTTTTGGATGTAATTTTGAAAACAAGGGAATTAAAAGAAGTGTGGTGAGCATCCACAGCTTTCCTAAGGAGAGAAAATTAAGAAAAGAGTGGGAAGATGCCTGTGGGAGAGTTCAGCTCCCCATACCTGTGCTCAGAAATCACGTTAACTGCATAAAATAATAATATTCTAACATTAATTCACAGAACAATTGTTACTAATTTCAGATTGTTTAATACAATTAAAGGTTAAAAAAATAAGTCATTTGAAAGAGCCGCAGATCTGCTGACGCAGTGAATCAAGCCCGCCTCTGACAGAAAGTTGTTGCATCTGAGATTATTCATGAAGAGAGTAAGCAAAGGCCGAATCAAACATGTCTAAAAGACAGTTAAATTTACTGTCATTTTTTAAAAAGAAGGAAGGGGAACGCGATGATGACTCAAAACGAGTCCGAATAACACCAGCAAGTGACGCTCAGCTGAAACAGGGAGGAGGAGGAGAATCCGGACATGGCCGTGATGTGGAGTGTTCTGGACTGTTAAATATGGTAAGAACACTGTCTGTTATCCGGCCGCCGTGCCAGATTCAGATTTTGAATGATAACAGAAGATTTGTGTGTGCTCTCCCGGCCGTGTGCGTGGCCGCTCTCCGGTATGTTATATATTTAATAATAATAATAATACATTTTATTTCAAAGCGCCTTTCAAGGAACTCAAGGACACTTTACAGAGTTAAAACAACAATCAGAGGAACAATAATAATAATAGATAAATAAAATCATAAGTAACAACACAGCAAATAATGTCGGTAAGGAACTGAGAATAGTAGGAGAAAACTAAGTGGAGGATGCAGATCTGAACAGATGGGTTTTAAGTCTGGACTTGAAGAGGGGCAGAGAGTTCAGATTACGGAGGTCCGGGGGGAGAGACTTCCAGAGCGGCTGAAGGCCCCGCCCCCCATGGTGCTGAGGCGGGCAGGGGGCACAGTGAGGTGGATGGAGGAGGAGGATCTGAGGGAGCTGGAGTGGAGATGTGGAGGAGGTCACACAGATATGGGGGTGCGAGGTTATTGATGACCTTAAAAGTGAACAGTAGAATTTTGAAATGAATCCTGTGCTTGACCGGGAGCCAGTGCAGGTGCTGGAGAATGGGGGTGATGTGGTGGTGAGAAGGGGTCTTTGAGATGATTCGAGCAGCTGAATTCTGGACCAGTTGAAGTTTATGGAGTGATTTCTGTGGAAGGCCGAAAAGGAGAGCATTACAATAATCGATACGGGAGGTTACGAGGCTGTGGACAAGGATGGAGGCAGCGTGAGGAGTGAGGGAGGGACGGAGGTGATTGATACTGCGGAGGTGAAAGTAAGCGGACCGAGTAATGCAATTTATGTGAGACTGGAAGGAGAGAGTGCTGTCCAGGATGACACCCAGACTCTTGACCTGAGGGGGAGGGGGACCGAGGAGCTGTCGATGGGGAGAGAAAAACTGTCAACTTTAGCAAGTGTGGATTTAGTGCCAACCAGGAGGATTTCAGTTTTATTGCTGTTTAATTGGAGGAAATTTGCAGTGAACCAAGACTTAATGTCAGAAAGGCAGGAGATGAGGGAGGGGGGTGGGAGCGTGGAATTGGGCTTGGAAGAGAGGTAGAGCTGGGTGTCGTCCGCAAAGCAGTGGAACTGAATGTTAAATTTGCGAAAAATACTGCCAAGGGGGAGGAGGTAGATGATGAAGAGGAGGGGCCCCAGGCCTGAGCCCTGGGGGACACCTGTGGTGACTGGGGAGAGGTCTGATTTAAATGGCTGAAGCTGAATGAACTGAGTGCGGCCTTTGAGATATGAGTGAAACCAGCTGAGGGGTGTGTGGGTGATGCCGATGGAAGACAGTCTATGGAGGAGGATGGGGTGTGAGATGGTGTCAAAGGCCGCACTCAGATCGAGGAGGATGAGGATAGAAAGTGAACCAGAATCAGCTGCCACGAGGAGATCATTGGTGATTTTAAGTAGTGCTGTTTCTGTGCTGTGGCGGGAGCGAAATCCAGATTGAAAGGGCTCGTAAAGATTATTGAGGGAAAGATGAGAATGGAGTTGGCTGGCGACTGCTTTTTCCAGAATTTTAGAAATGAAAGGTCAGTGAGAAATGGGGTGGAGGTTATTAAAATTGTTGGGATCTGAACCGAATTTCTTTAGCATGGGGGTAACAGATGCTGTTTTAAATGAAGAAGGAACAATACCAGAGGAGAGTGAGGAATGGATGATGGTGCATATGAGAGGGAGAAGAGAGGGGAGGCAGGATTTGACCAGGGATGTGGGGAGGGGATCAAGCTGGCAGGTGGAGGGCTTTGATTTTAGGATTATATCAGCAATTTCGGGGGGACTGGGGAGATGAAAACTGGAAAAATAGTGAGAGTGGAGAAGAGGGGGTGATGGGGAGGGAGATGGTCCGATCGAGCAAAGATTCTGATGGATATTGCTGATTTTGCGATTGAAAAACTGCATTATAGAGTTACAGGAGTCAGTGGAATACAGATGGGGTGGGAGGGAGTTTGATGGTTGGGTAATTTTGTTAAACAGAGAGAAGAGTGTTTTTGAATTTCCATCGTTGGTGATGATGAGGCTGGAGTAATAGCTGGTTTTGGCTTGAGTTATGGAGTCCTTGTAGAGAAGAAGATGGTTATTGTACATGTCCTTGTGGATAGTAAGACCAGATTTTTTATGAAGACGCTCAAGTTGACGACCAAGTTGACGACCAAGTCACGCTCCGCAAACCGAAGTATGACCGCAACCCCCCCCCCCCCCCCCCCCCCCCCCCCCCCCCCCCGCCCGCTCCTCAGATAAAACGCGTCTCCACACGACGCTCCCGGGCTGAATTTCCCACAAGACGTCCAGGTTTATGCAGACAGCCTGAAAGTTTGGATGCGCTGTGATACAGGGGAGGTCTATGGTAAAGTAGAGAGAGCAACCATCTCCGTTTGTCATTTTTGTGTTAATTATGTTAATCGTGACGATATAAAGTAAATAAGTACCATGAACAGCGACAGAAAGAACATTGAGCTCTTTGCAGCAGACGCTCTCTCTCGGTCGCCACTGGGAGGCAGCATCCACAAAGGCACCAGCGGCTGTGACCGACTCTCCCTTCCTCTTGATAGCGACCATTTTTATCGTCATCTCCTCTGTTACTTTCATTTTCGTCCTCGCTCTGTATTTGGTTTCGTGTTGGTTCGAATTGAAAGGGTTGAACACTCATGCTTATAAAGCTGTGAACAGATCACTCCTAAAAACACTGCTGAGAGGTGAAACAACTTTGTGACGTCACTACCCAGAATGCTTTGCAACGTGTACAACAATGGCGGTCTCCGTGCGAAATAAACTTTGTTAAAATATAGTTAACTGAATTGATATATATTTTTCAATTATTCATAGATATGTTACTGACAGCAAGCTGAACCACATAGAGCAAATTTATCATTATCGTCGGGGTTCATTTTAAGCTTTTTACCCATTGACTTTTTTTTAATGCTTTGAGCACTTTGGACAGACTCAGTCTCTGTTAGCCTAGGTAAACCTCCATGCTTGACTTGTAAAAATCCGGGAGCAGGATTAGTGACGGGATCAACAAGATCAACAGAGGAGCGTTCTACACGACTGCTCTGCGCCCGGGGCTCATAGCTGGATTGTCAATTTAGAGTACGAAGCCTATCAGCCATATTGCGAGCTAAAAGGGCTGCACCATCCAAAGTTGGGTGGATGCCGTCCCTGCGGATGAGCCCAGGCTTTCCCCAGAAGGTGCACCAGTTGTTTAGAAAAATAACTCCGTTTTCCTCACTCCATCTAGACAACCAGCGATTGAATGATGAAAGTCGGCTATACATTTCATCATTGACCAAATTGGGCAGGGGACCAGAGAATATTACGGCATCAGACATCGACTTAGCCAATTCACACACCGAGGCTACTTGTAATTTGAGTACCTCTGATTGTCTCCGCCGGGCATCATTACCGCCTGCGTGAATCACGACTCGACGGAATCTCCTGCCTTCCTGTTTTAAAAGCCTAAGGTTCCCCTCGATGTCCCCCACTCTGGCCCCCGGGTAACACCTAACCTTCACCGCTGGCAGCTTCACGTCTCTAACTATAGAGCTGCCAATCACCAGCGTGTCCAGTTCAGCCGGCGTGTCGTCGCTGAGGGGAGAGAACCTATTGCAGACGTGAAGCGGTTCTTGGAGTGCTACGTGGCGGTGCTTAGCACTAGCCTTCCTCCGGACCGTCACAAACCGGTCCTGGTCTTGTCCCGGCTGCTCGGACACGCTGCGGGGCTAGGCTTGCTAACACTCCTCTCACTGCGGGAACGGGCTGCGAGCCCTGCCGCTACCTGGCTGTAGCTAGCGCTGCCCTGCCCCTCACATCTGCGCAGCCGCTCCTCTAACTCGGTTACCCTGGCCTCCAGCGCTGTCAATACACTGCACTTTACGCAAATACCCCTATCGTCAAGGGAGGCAGGGTTCTGACTCAACATACGGCACACTGAGCAGGAAAGAAAAGAAGACAGAGGGGAGGACGCCATAGCGGTCCCGGCGGACCAAGCCAGTTAGCACGCTAAGCTAGTTAGCACGCCGGTGGCGCTAACGGCGGAGAAGAAATGTAATTCACGAGAGATTGCTTGGTCAATCGGGGGCGAAAGTAACCCCGGGGGCGTAAATAACCCCGATTTTTGATTGCTTCTTGAATTAACAGTAACAGCAAGAGAGAGACAGCAAGCACTTCAGTCGCTCACAGGCTTCAGCAAGCTTCACCAACACGGAAAACACTCACCGGAGTGACGTCAGATGCTCAGGCTGGAAAGGAAGACAATGGCCCAAGAGAGGGAAGCCTTGGAGGATGAAAAGAAGGAGATGGACATCAAATGCTGCAAAAGAGATGAGAGGAAGGTGTGAGAGGCTGGAAAAGAGGAGCTGGAAGAGCTGAAGAGAGCTCTCAGTCAGGAAAAGGAAGACAGAAAGAGGCCTGTAGGGAGTTGTCATGGCCAAAATGGATTGTTTTGTGAAGGATGGTAATATTTTTGTGTCATGATTTTAATTTATTTAAGATTAACTGCTATTTGTTTGCTTTTGTAAAGGATCTTATGATGAAGTTGCTGCACTTTCTGTTGAAATACTTTATTTTGCCTTATTTTATTTCTGGAAAGTTGCTTTTTTCTGTTGTTAAAAGCACTTGGACAGTGAATGAGGATGTTGACTACATATGGAGTTCAGAATAAAAGAGCTGTAGCCTGGGAAACATGCTAAAAGTCATCTCTTCTCTGTGATCCACAGTTCTTTTCAGATACTGGCTACACACTGCTCTCTACCCTGTATGATGCTGACTGCACCTAAAGAATGATGAGATCAAATCACATGAGTCAAGTCAAACCTCCTCTGCAGTCAGGAGGGAGACACTGGACTGAAACCTTTGTTGCTGGTTTAATTTATCATTGTTGTACCAGGAGGTGGACTCTAATATTGTTGGTCTCTGAAAGAAGCAGCAGGAGAAGAACTTCATCTTTGGGCCGTCTGGTCTCTGTTTGACCAAAGTTGGAGTCTGGTCTGCACTGCCGGCAGTAAGTCAGACCTGTTCCCGGTGCATGATGGACTCCAGCAGAGCTGCCCTTTGTCACCGGTTCTGTTCAGAGTTTTTCTGGACAGCATCTGCAGTCATGTGGTCATTGTATTGGTCCATCGTGGTGAAGAGGGAGCTGAGCCACAAAGTGAAGCCCTACAGATACAAGCAGCTGAAAGCTTCCTGTGTGGGGTGGATGGATGCTCCCTCGGAGACCGGCTGAGAAGCTCAGTCACCAGGGAGGAGCTCGGCATAGAGCCACTACTCCTCCACATCAAGAGGAGTCAGCTGAGGTGGCTCGGGATCTGTTTAGGACGCCTCCTGGACGCCTCCCTGGGGAGGTGGTCTGGACATGTCCTGGCAGGAGGAGGCTCTGGACACACACTGTCTCGACTGGCCTGGGAATGCTTTGGGATCCTCCTGGAAGAGCTGGAAGAAGTGTCTGAGGACAGGGAACATGATGCTCCCTCCACCATCCTCCACATTCTAATGATCCTCTTCTGTTGGCCTGTTGTGTCTCTGAACCAGCTGTGAAACAGGCTTCATGTCAGCAGTTAAAAGGTTTCAGTGTTTTTATTGTTCAGATTGATTCAACACCATGAACCAGTTATTATTGGCTTGACTCAAAGTTTGAAAATGCAAATTGAGTATACTTGGAAAAGGAGTTTTGTCACATTTTAGTCCAACATTGAGAATATTTGTGCCTCTCTCTTGTAAGAACATTGAATCTGGTATAGACCTTTCCGAATATCCGGGCATTTCCAAGGTTACCCACAATGCAACGCAGTTTACTCAGTGAAAACAATCGCCTTAGCAGTAGCTTTCGGACGGCTCTGAACGATTTCTTGAAACCATGCCGAAAAGTTGTTGTGTGGTTGGATGCTCCAACCACAACATGAAGGACAAGAAATTATCTTTCCACATCTTTCCCATCGACCCGGATCGCCAGACAAAGTGGGTAAACACCGTGAAAAGAGTGGAACCGGACGGCTCGGAGTGGACGCCAACCCACACAACAGTCCTTTGTGGTGAACACTTCCTCAGTGGTAAGAACCGCTTTTGAGAAAGATAAAACCTGTTGTTTTGTTCCCAACATGTTTATGTGTTAGCTCCAGCGCTGTGTTGTCAGTTCACTGAGTTATTAATACCGTAACGCCATCAAAGTTTGCCGGTTTAGAGAAATGCCAGTGGTGTCGGAGGACTGAAAACTGGCGTTTTTTTTTTCATAAACCAATAACTTTAGATTGGTGTATTTTTTTTTGTCTGCGTTTTACAACACACATTCCATTATGACATTGATGTTGGGAACCTCCGTCGTAAGTGGTAAACTAAACAGCGAGTACGGGAAGCATCACTCTTAAAATTCTCAGCCGCGGCTGAGAATTTGCGGCCCGCAAATGACTTCAAAACTGCACACACAGTTACACATAGTTGGCGTAATCTACCATATGTCAATACAGCTCCCGACACATGTCAAGGTATGAGTAACACATTAATCTGACTACAGGAACTGTGTACTATCATCTCGCCTTATTTATTTATTTTCTCCCTGTTTGCAGGGAGACCCAACAAAGACCCCACACATCCTGACTTCATCCCCTCCATCTTCATGCACATCAAAACTGACCTCAAGGCATCACAGTCCAAACTCCAGAGATTTGCTGCTGCCAAAAAAAGAAAAAATCTCCTCCCAACACCAAGTCTGTCTAAAAAGAGGGCACTCCAAGACGACCTCCGTTCAACACCCACAATTCAAGACAACCTGCATACACCGGCAGCAGTACCCTGCCCCTCATCACCTGAACTCACCGCCGCCCTGATCCCCAGCTGCAGTCACACTCCTCAGGCTGGACTGTCCAAGCCAGTTGCTGACGATGAACGGAAGCAGCTGTATGAGGAGATGGACAACCTGCGCATGGAAAAGGCAAACCTTCTGGAAGAGAACAACACACTGAGCAGGAAACTGAACGATGCAGTGCACCTGCGTGCTACCAGTGTAGAGGGGAATGATAAGAAGTGCCAATTCTTCACTGGAATTTCATGGGTTGTATTTGTGAAGACTTTTTCATTTTTGGTGACATTTATGAAACCCACTAAAATATCCCAGAAATTCGACTAGAGACCAATTTTTTATTACACTGGTGAAGCTGAGGCTGGATCTGCCTTTACTTTGGCTATGCTACATTGGCTATGCTACTGGTCTCTCAACAAGTCAGGCCAGTGAGGTCTTCTGGAGGTGGATCGAACTGGTGTCGACCAAACTTGACTTTGCAATTAAGTGGCCTGACCGTGCAGTTTTACGAAGAACCGTTCCTGGACCCTTCCGAAGTGTTTTCCCATGGCTTACATGCATAATAGACTGTTTCGAAATATTCATTGACAGACCAAAGAGATTCTGTGCACGGAGTAAGGTTTACTCCAACTACAAAAGACACAGTACTGTGAAAGTTCTGATAGGATGTACACCCAATGGTTCCATTTCTTTCCTCTCTAAAGCTTGGGGAGGACGTGTAAGTGACAATGACATTGTGAGAAAATCTGGGTTTATAGACCCCAACATGCACCACCCACAAGATCAGATTTTAGCGGACAGGGGGTTTACCCTGAAAGACGACTTTGCAGCGCTGTGTAGTGCAGACATTATAACACCTGCGTTTACAAAAGGGAAGAAACAACTTTCAGCCAAAGAGGTTGAGGAGTCGAGAAAACTAAGCAGTGTAAGAATTCACATTGAGCGTGTTATCGGCCACATGAAAACAAAGTTTAAAATTTTACAAGGGAATTTGTCCATACCTGTAATTAAAAGTTTGACCGATGAAGCAGAAGAACCTGATCTTAGCAGGATTGACAAAATACTGACTGCTTGTGCTGTATTTGTCAACCTGGGTGACAGCATTGTCTACCAGGAGTAAAAGACACATTGATGCGACATTGTGCTAAACAATTAACGCTGCTGGCTGACTTTAAGTCATTTATGTAACTTGGTTAATCGTTCTGGTCTGTTGAAATTGTTTTTTTCTAATGTCATTGGAATAAAACAGAAAACTTGAAATGTTTCTCTCTTTATTTACAAAGCACAGCACGACATGCACAGGTATTTCAATATCAACAATAAAAACACAACACACTCCAAATTATGCAAAAGAGAAGGCAGTATATAAAGTGAGTACCGCAAACAATGTGCAATTTCAATATGCGATACAGTATGTGCAACACCAGTCTCTGATGCTGTGCAAAATGCCCAAAAATGTAATGGTTAAAGAGCAGCTTCACTGGAACGATTGAGGTAGCGTTTACAGTTTTTGAGGTGCACATATATTACACTTCCGGCACCTGTCACTTCACAGTCTTTAGTTTCCTGCACGTGGGACAGCGCCATTTACCCTTAGGGACTTTTTTCAACTTCAGACAGTCCAAGTGTAGCCACTTGTACTTACAGCCAGGATTGTCACAGCCTACGTACTGCCTGTTGTCCTCTGGCTGCTGACACACACAAAAGCACTGGATTTGTATGTTTTCTTTGTTTTCTGACTGCTCAAAGCTTTTGCGTTCCACTGCTCTCGTCAGGAGCTCCAGCAAAATGTGTTTTTTGAAGAAGGCCGTTGTTTTCTGCACCATCTCTTCAATGAACCCATCATCACGTTTAACATCGACCAGAAGAGAAAACTTGTCTGTCCAAACGAAGAAGTCGCAGTTTCGAGTGTCGTACACAAACATTTGCAGTTGGATTTGTGTAAAGTACTTGTGTGATTTTTTCAAGGTCGCACCCACTATACAGCAGTTCTTATCACCGAAAAAGTCCTGTAGTGTCTTATTACGGAATGAGTAGGGGCACTTGACTTCAACTACACGTTTGCCATGGCATTCACACTCTGTTACTGAGTCTGCACTAGCCCCCAGGAAGGATTTCCTCTCTGCGATTCTGAGTCCTGTCCTCTGTACAGTTAGACCAGTGTGGGGTGGCTGAGCACTGTTCAACAGCTTTGCATCGGCCTGGAGAGCTGTTTTTTCATGTTTCTGTCCCCAGTTGATTGCAGCTGTGGACACAGTCGCTGGCCGGCGGGGAGGTTTTTGTGGCTTGCTTATGAATCACACGAGACGCTGCTCAGGGACTGGTGGGTCTTAATCTGGTGGCAGCGTCTCTTTCTCTGTGTACGTTAATAAGAAATGACGAATATTGGCTCTGATCTAAAACTGACAGATCTTTTAGATCCTCCCAACCAAAAAGAGAAGATCTGACCGTGGCCTTGAGAGGTGAAGACAGAAGAGATCTGTGGAGGCAGACGGCCACAAACTCTTCAGAGACATACAGAAGAAGCTTCTCTGTGAAGAGGAATGCTTTAACAACAAGAGAGCAGAGCTGGAGATGGAAAGGAAGACAATGGCCCAAGAGAGGGAAGCCTTGGAGGATGAGAAGAAGGAGATGGACATCAAGAGAGAGGAATACAGCCGGGAGCAATCCAGCATCCAGAGCATGAGGGAGCGTTCAACTGGAGAAGAGACTTCAGAGCTGCAAAAGAGATGAGAGGAAGGTGTGAGAGGCTGGAAAAGAGGAGCTGGAAGAGCTGAAGAGAGCTCTCAGTCAGGAAAAGGAAGAGCTCTAAGAGGAGAGAAGAGGCTCTGTCTCTGTGTCCAGGGACAGAAATGGTTCAGATGGATCAGCCAGTGGTCTCAGAAGTCTCTCCCTTCCAGAAGCTTCGTCTCTCTGAGGCCCTGCAGAGACCATCAGAGAACCTGCAGCTGTCCTCCGACACTGAAGCAGTTCAGATGGTTCAGACAGAAGACTCAGACTCCAGTGAGCCAGCACACACTCTCAGCTAGAGATCTGATTGGTTTCTTTCAATTCTTTATATTAGAAACTAAACTGTTCACATTGGCTCTGACAAAAATCCCACTCTGTGTTTGGAAGATTAAAGAAAGTAAGTTTAGGACAAATGATTAAAAAAAAGACAGATTTTGTGTTAGATTCATTATTATTATGCAGGTCAATCATCATCCTACAAGACAGAAAGAAAGGAAAAGAATGAAAGTTGAAGAAAGGAGCTGTGTGATAAATCCATGGAAAGCAAACAGAATTCATGAATCAAATTTAGTAGAATTATATCATATCAGGGAAAAACAGTGTAAAGTGACGACCAGGATTCAGCCGTGAGTCTCAAACATGAGGTTTCATCTCACAGCAGGAAGCCACAGAGGTTACGAGTTACAGCCACCCAGACAACTGCAGCTACAATCGGTTTGCAGAACAAAAGAATTATTGCACAAACTGAGAGGAAGCATCTCAGGAAGCTCATCTGCATTTTCATCATCCTCATCAGGGTCTCAAGCTAACAGTAATTCATCTTCATAACCAAATTAAGTGGACAAATGTTCCCAGTGAGTGGTGTCTTTGGAGAGGTGTTCTCTTCAGGGAGGAATCCTGGTTTCCACTGCACAGGGCCCTCGGCAGACAGCATGTATGGCGCCATGTGAGTGAGCAGTTTGCTGATGTTGGAGAGGCCATGGTGGTGGTGGGTTTATGGCATGAGCAGGCTAAAGCTCTGGGTAATGAACTCTGGTGTATTTTATTGATGGCACTTTGAATGCACAGAGATCTCGCTGTGAGATCCTGAGGCCCGCTGTTCCTTTCTTCCACGACCATCAAGTCATGTTGCAGCATCATGATGCTCAGCCCTGACCAGTGGGTTTCTCTCTTTATCTGACTGGTTAGTGGTGCAGTTATCAGTCTTGGAGGCTGAGCTTCATTACCCAGAACTCCCTGCTTCCATTCAACTACTGTTTACCATGAAATGATGGAAAAGACATTCTGGACAGTAGCAGAACAAGTACACTGAATTGGTGGTATTCCAGATATATCTGATTGAAAAATACTGTTTGAAACATGGCTAAATATTTGAAAAATTTTAGGGTTAAGATCTTCTAATATCAATGTTGTCAACAGCCCTCAGAGAACTCCTTCCTCCAGAAAGAGTTAGGACTCTCCAGATGAGTCAGGGCGGTGTGCAGTGCTCATGAGACTGCATCCCCTGTCGACCGGTTCTTCCTGTAGGCAAACTGTCTGTCCAGAGTAGCAGGGATGACGTCCCTGATATAACTTAGGGCAGTAACCACTGAGGCAGGTGAGAGCAGGTGAGTAGATGGCTGTGTTGCCATCGTGGGTCCAGCAGAGAGGCTTGGGTGAGCACCGGCCATGCGCCAGCTCAGAATAAGTGAGCTGTGGCCTGGAAAACACACTAAAAGTCGTCTCCTCTCTGTGACCCTGTGGTGTAAATTTCTAATGAGTGCATGCTTAACTGTTTTGTAGTGCTTAGATTTATTTGTTATAAATAACTGTAGCTCTCACACACTCAGATGTGTAGGGAACCGCGAATGCTTTGTCTAGAATTTACTTTTCCTGATAATCTTCGCTCAGCAGCTGCAGGCACTCGTGGGAGTCTTCCTGTGTCCAGCCTCCGGCTGGGTGCAGTCAAGGCCTCTGGGAGTGAACAGACTGCAGTCTATTTTGGTCTTGCCTGTGATCTTCAAACCCTCCACCACATTTGGTAGTTTCAGTGTATCATTTACATTATAATATCCCAAATGTCTTTGACAGAAGCATCAGCATACTGTTCAGAGTTGTTTACCGTTTTCTGGTCTCTCATCTTCTTCGATGCAGAAGGCTGCTCCATCTTTGTTCTTGGGTTTATTTTGTCCTTCTTTGAAGATCACTGCAGCTCCACTGGCCGTGGCAGCTTTCACTGAAAAAATACTCTGAGGGTAAGTTGGTATGAACAAGGCGTTTTTCAGTGTAACTGTGATACCGTATTTCTTTCTTTCAAGTCCTTGAGGGACACCTCTGCGTCGCCCCGTTCTATCACCACGTTGTTCATCCTGCTTCCATCAGAGAGTTCCATGTAGTGTTTCTTTGGATCAAGGGAGTCATCGAATCTTTGGAATCTGTCAGTTATGATGTGTGACGTGGCTCCACAATCAACCATCAAACCATTTCTGTTAATGTTGCTCGATAGGAAATCTTGGCTAACCTTGAAGACGAATGTTTGTCCTTCATCTTGGTTTTCTTGTCTTTCAGAAGTTCGTTTTGCATCGTCTTTTTGTTTGGTTTTTCTCATGCATGACTCATCACTGTGTGGAGCTTCTGTGGTCGCTGCACCATTTTGGTGCTCCTTTCTGGTGGCAGTCTCTGGCAGTATGCCTTTGATTTCCACATCCATAGCAGGTTACTGATGATGTGTCAACTTTCATCACATTGTCTGGTTTGGGTTTTGTTTCAAACTTTTCCGTTTCTTCACAGCTTAGTTTACTTTTGAATTGAGTAGATGTGAATCCTTCACTGCTCTGAGTTAAGTGAATGGCAAAAGGCTTATATGATTCTGGAAGCCCCTTCAGGATCATAGCTATTACCAATCCATCACTGATAACCTCCTTAGCATATCTTGGGGAAGTTACTGCTTTCCCTGCTCGGACAGTTTGGTCTGTTAGAGTTTCATTAAGCTCCTTCTTTAAGGACGTTAGTTCTGTGTGTAAGGCGATGGTTCAGGGTTTACCCTGGCTGGCGTAATGGCTCTGTAGGATCTGCAGGGCTTTCCTGTCGTCATCCGCCACTTCTCTCATCACCAACGACAGGCTTTTGTCGTCAAGAAAATGTATTAACTCCGTGTAGCATTCTGCATTCAATTTGTCGTCTGGGTCATCGGAAAGTGTTGTGTCTTTGAGGCTTATAATTCTTAAATGGCCGAGGAATTTTACTTCCCAAAGTTCATAATTGTTATCATCTCTGTCAAAGATGAGTCTTTGCCATCTTCCTTCTGAGCGGCGTCTGGGTCCATGACCTGTTGGGTCTCCAGCTTCTGTATCCATGTTGAGGAATGATCACACGTTTTAGACATCCATTTCTGCCGTCTTTATTTCCATCTCAGCACCGGGAGAAAAACATCGGCTCCATTCAGACAGTTCCCGCTCACTCAACATTAACATAAAGTGTCAAGTTACATCACACTGGAAAACTAATATAATTTACATCATATAACAGGGGGGAACATAAATCCAATAAAGGGGAACTCAAAAATAAAATGATGAAGGAGAGCTGTTCAAAAGGCCCTATTAATGTGTTAATGTTTGTGTGGTTCTGTCATTAAGGGTCATAACTTTGTTGTCCACTAGAGGGCACTCCAGCCTGGTGTAGGTTAGGGAGAAGAAGAACTTCTACAATTCTACAATTCTACAGTTTCATTCAGCAGATGCTTTTGTCCAAAGCGACGTACAACACAAGCAAGAATATAGACATAAGAAAGAAAGAAACCATTGGTAAATGCTTCAATTGCTTCAAGTGTGATTGGTCAAGGGAGCTGCCATCAAGTTGCAGAAGAGGAGCCACTACCCCCCCCCCCCCTCTTTTTTTTGTGTGTGTGTGTGTCAGCTTAGTCAGTGGTCCATAAGTGCTGGGTTTTAGAACACCTGACCTATTCTTCCCTGAACATGGGGTCGGATTAAGACCCTAGGTGTTCTCTGAACAATTGAGTCTTCAATTGTCTCTTGAAAGTAGAAAGAGACTCGGCGGAACGCACCGAGTTAGGAAGTTCGTTCCACCATCTGGGAACAACAGAGGAGAAGAGTCTGGCTGGAGGTTCAGAGCCGAGCTGGACTGGAAGCTCCAGACGTCTCTCACATGCAGAGCGAAGAGGGCGTGAAGGAGAGTAGACCTGGATCAGGGAGTCCAGGTCGGCCGGAGCCGTTCTTGTAAGCATTTTGTAAGCCAGGAGGAGAGATTTGAATTTGATCCTGGCTGCAACTGGAAGCCAATGAAGGGAGATGAACAGAGGAGGACATGAGCTCTATGGGCTGGTTGAAGACCAGACCTGCTGCATTCTGGGTCCTCTGTAGAGGTTTGACTGTACATGCAGGGAGACCCGCCAGAAGAGAGTTGCAGTAGTCAATGCGTGACACCACGAGAGCCTGAACCAGAAGCTGTGTGGCCTGTTGGGTCAGGAAGGGTCTGATCTTCCTGATGTTGTAGAGGGCATAACGACAAGACCGAGAAACTGAGGCCACGTGAACCTTAAAGGTCAGCTGGTCATCAATCATGACACCCAGGTTTCTGGTTGAGTTTGTGGGCACAAGTAGGCTGGAGTGAAGTTGGACACTGATCTGAGGCTGGACAGATGGACAAGCTGGAAAGACCATGAGTTCAGTCTTGGACAGATTTAGCTGAAGGTGGCGTTCCTTCATCCAGGTGGAGATATCAGCCAGACATGCTGATCAGCTGAGACTGTCATGTTGTCAGGTGGAAAAGAGAGGAAGAGCTGAGTGTCGTCAGCATACAGTGGTAGGAGAAGCCATGGGAGCGAATCACTGCACCAAGTGAGGTGGTGTACAGAGAGAAGAGTAAGGGGCCAAGCACCGACCCCTGAGGGACCCCTGTCGATAGACCATGTGACCTTGACACCTCCCCTCGCCATGAAACTCTGAAAGATCTGCCTGTGAGGTAGGACTTGAACCACAACAGGACGAAACCTGAGATGCCGAGGTCAGAGAGTGAGGAGAGGAGGATCTGATGGTTCATGGTGTCAAAGGCAGCAGACAAGTCCAGCAGCAGGAGGACAGAGGACTGACCAGCAGCAGGAGGACAGAGGACTGACCAGCAGCAGGAGGACAGAGGACTGACCAGCAGCAGGATAGATAGATAAGATAGATAAAAACTTTATTAATCTCCCAAGGGAGAAATTCCGGTGTCCAGCAGCACACAGATCATTCACATGCAAATAAATAACAACAGTACAATAAATACAAGTGCTCAGATTGTACTTGGTTTGGCTCAGGCACATCTGTTCAACAGCCTGATTGCTGAGGGGATGAACGACCTCTTGAAGCACTCAGTTCTGCAGCGCAATGACAGGAGCCTGTTACTCCGCTCACTTTTTTGAGCTGCGACTGTGTCATGCAGTGGATGTTTGGAGTTCCTCCAGATACTCTGCATTAGAGCCCTCATCCTCCTCTCCAAGACTGCTCCAACAGAGTCCACCTTCCTCCCCATCACAGACACACACCTCCTGATCAGTCTGTCCAGCCGATTGCTGTCTCTTTTTGTCATACTGCCGCCCCAACAGACAACCCCAAAGAGAACAGCACCTGTAGCAACAGACTGTAGAAAATGTACAGCATGTCACCACACGTCAAAGGATTTAAGTCTCCTCAGGAAAAACAGCCTGCTCTGTCCTTTCTTATAGAGGGCTCAAGCTGCTCTGACCAGTCCAGTCTGTGGTCAAGGTGCACACCCAAGTATTTGTAGGTGTGAACAACCTCAATCCTCTCTCCGCTGATGATGACAGGTTGATGAGAGGGCTTCCTGCCAAAGTCAATGATCATCTCCTTCGTCTTCGAGGTGTTCAGAATAAGACCATTGTCCCTGCTCCAGGTGGTGAATCCCGTGATGAGCTCCCTGTACTCTTTTTCATCCCTACCCTTCACACATGCCACAATTGCAGTGTAATCTGAATACTTCTGCACACGACACGCAGCAGATCTGTGAGCAGAGTCAGCAGTGTACAGTGTGAAGAGAAAGGGGGATAGTAGGAGGACAGAGGACTGACCAGCAGCAGGAGGACAGAGGACTGTCCAGCAGCAGGACGACAGAGGACTGTCCAGCAGCAGGAGGACAGAGGACTCACCAGCAGCTCTTGCCAGCCACAGAGATCCTGTGACTGAAAGGAGAGCAGTCTCGGCGGAGTGGTCTCATCTGAAGCCTGACTGAAAAGGGTCCAGCAGGTTCTGGTTCTGCAGGTGTTCAGAGACTTGGTTAAATACTGAACGCTCCAGTATTTTCGACAGGAATGGTAGAAGTGAGACTGGCCTGTAGTTTTCAGCCTGGGCTGGGTTGAGATGAGGCTTTCTGAGCAGTGGGGGACGCGGGCTTGTTTAAAAGTAACAGGAAAAATGCCGGTTTCCAGAGAGGAATTGACAATGCGTGACTGCAGGTCTGATTATGGACCAGATGGTCTGCAGAATGCTGCTGGTTGTTGGATCGAGAGGACATGTTGTCGGTTTGGAGCTCAGAAGAAGTCTGGAGACCTCATCCTCACTCAGAGGAGCAAACGAGCAGAGAGAAGGAGCAGTGGTGGGTTTGAGCTGACTGGGCTGGTCCGGCTCAGAGAACTGGTTGCTGATTGCAGCCTCCTTTTCAGTGGAAAAGGAGGCGAACATGTCAGGATCAGCTCAGTGGACGGCTGAGCAGCTGGAGGAGGAAGCAGGGAGTTGAACGCCATAAACATTTTTCTGGAATCAGAAGCTGCACAGATCTTGTTCTGATAAAAAGCTTTCTTTGCGGACTGCAGGCGGGAGGTAAAGGAAGCAAGTTTCTGTTTGAATGAGGACCAATCAGCAGCTCTTGGGATTTACGCCACTTTCTTTCTGCTGCCCTGAGTCCAGCTCTTTGTTCTCTCAGAACTTCTGAGAGCCATGGACCTGGTTGTTTTGTCTTGGCTGGTTTGGACACCCGGGGGCAGAGTTTGTCCAAAGAGGACCAGAGAGGACCAGAGTGTTTCTGTAGCCTCATTAACAGGAAGCGATGAGAAGTGAGAGTAGTCCGGCAGGACGGAGCTGAGCTGCTGTGAGGGACTTCAGGGTTCTGGAAGGAGACCATCTGTGTCGGTGTCTGCAGCGGCAGAAAGGCAGCCGCAAGTTTTACCAAGAAATGGTCAGATAGGCGTAGTGGAGTAACTGTCACCTCTGCTATGGAGCAGTTACGAGTCAGCACCAAGTCAAGGATTTTGCCAGCTTTGTGAGGGGAGGAGACAGAGCCAGTACCAGAGCAAAGGAAGCCATCAGTGCCAAAAAGTCCTGTGCCTGAGGTTTGTCAACATGAATGTTCATGTCTCCCATGACAATCAGTGGTGTGCCATCATCAGGGATGTCAGAGAGTAACATGTCCATTTCAGAGACACAGCCGTCCAGATTACCCCCTGGTGGGCTGTACACAACCAGAATATATGCTTTGATGGGAGTAGTGACCGTTTAAGCATGATATTCAAACGTTGTGTTGTTGTTCGACGGGCGCAGTGAGGAGAAGGACCAGTTGTCCGGAATGGGAATGCCAGCACCGCCTCCTCGGCCAGCAGAGCGAGGGGTGTCGCTTAGCGCAGCGGATGCAGAGAGTGCAGCTGGTGTAGCTGAGTTTTCTGGGCAGATCCAGGTCTCAGTCAGGGCTAGGACCTGAATGTCTGAGAGTTTCATCAGAGAACTGATGAATTCTGTCTTATTAACTGCGGACTGACAGTTCCAGAGACTGGAGGTAACTGAGTGTGGGCTGGACCACTTCCAGAGAGAGTGGTTGTGTGGATTGCATTTGCGGAGGACTACACGTCTTTTCCGGTTGCCGACGATGACTGGGATACGTAAGACACACATTGTGCGTTAGACTGTGACAGACAGACCTTAGTGAAGCCGGTGTCCTAGCTCGGTGGACTCGCGCAGGTAGACTCGCAGGTCTTTACCCTCTGTGGGCTGACGCTGTGGCTGACGCCAAAGCGCAGTCTGTGCTGTGAAGTACCTGACGGAGTCACAGCTGTTTCCAACTTGACCGATAGCGCCCGGCTAACCCGCCCCTGTCTGATGTCACTGGAGCCAGACAGTAGAAGGTGTGACCCGCGTCAGCGACCTCTCTACTGGGCAGGCAGAAACCCAAACTGCAGTGCAAGCACCTAACCACCCCGTACACTGTAAACCACGCCCCCTTCTTCACGCCACTCTCACACAGTCCCTCCCTCTCCTTCTCTGCCCCTCCTCCGTGTGCGTGCACGAGATTGCGCACACGTACATGTACACTCTTTGTGGAGGAAGCTGGGGGCTGGCTTTGCCTGTGCGAAGCCCGCCTGTCCTCACCTCCAAATTTGATTGGCGGATCACGACCTGGACCGCACTAAGACAAGGTGACTTCGTCTTCCGGGTTTTGCCAGGGTAAAATGCCTATTTATAAGGATGAGAGAACTCACCGGTGAAAGTTTTGGAACTAAATGACTACTATTACATCACACTGTATGACAGTGGGGGTTAGCGGCTAGGGGGGTGGGAAGGTGGGTGTGTGTGTGGGTGTTTATGTGTGAGTATGCATGTATGTGTGTATATGTGTGTGGGTGTGTATGTGTGGGTGTATATGTGTGGGTGATAAAAAAAAAACAAAACAACAACCCCCTGGAGGAGATGTGCTGCACTGCAGGAGGCCAATTGTGGTCTCACCAGATCCTGAATGACTTTCTGGTTTCTAACCCCCCTGTTGCCTATTTATTGTTGCTCAGTGTGAGCAGAGTGTTTGAAGAGCAGCTGGAACCACAGTGACTCTGATCAAACAGGAATGAGCAGAATCCATCTGATATGAAGCTGTGTGCTGAATCCCACTTCCCTCCTCTTTGAAGAGGAGTCCCATATCTGTGTTCAGCTTTTTGTACAGCCTCTTCTACACTTTGGATCACTGTGTCTCAGAGCACAGTAGTAGAGAGCTGTGTCTGCCAGGGTTAGCTTTGGAATGCTCAGTGTAGTTGATGAGGCTGTTGTTTGGGATCCATATCGACGATCGGGAATATTTTGTCTGTCACTGCGTGATTTTGCTCCTTTATAGAGTATAAACTGAGGAGCCTGAAGGTCTGAATGATGTCTGTACCAGTAAAGATAAACATACTCATAATCTGTCTGATAGCTACATGAGAGTGTGACAGATTGTCCTTCTCTTCCACTGACTTCTTGTCGGTCAGGAGAGATTGTGTCTGCAGCTGTTAGTTCTGGAAAAAGTGGAGAAAATGAAGCCATTAGATGAACATTGTCCATGAGGCTGAGAGGACAAGACAGTGGAAAATGTCCCCTGAACACTGTTACTCTGTGGACACAAACAGCTGGACTGCAGCTGAGATTCCAAGCAGTTTGTTCACAACTTGATGTCAAAGAACAAATCCAGTGAGATGAAACAATGATTGTTGGTCAGTGAGACATTTTCTGAAGACAGCAGGTTGAATGAGACGTTCTTAAACTCACCTCTAATGAGAGACAGAAGCACAAAGAGGGAAAGCAACATGACTTTGGAGTGATTCAAAGCAGACACACAGCAGACCAACAATGTTCTTCCACTGCAGGAGAATGAGGAGGAGCTGAAGTTCAGTGGGCGGGGCCACATATGTCTTGATATCATCTTTGTTCACTTCAAGTCGACCAATGAGATTCAGTTTAGCTTCCACATCAGATCTGTGTGTGTTTCTGATCTTTACTGCTTCAGTTCTCTGTTGTGTTTGTCTTCAGTCCAAAGAGTCAGAAATCAGAGGTTGAACAGAGAGTGAGTCCCTCTAGTGGAGGATTGTGTTTTCTTTGCTCCAGAGGTTTTCGTCCACAGTTGAGCTGTTTCCTGTCACTGTGGGCTCCAGAGCACAGTAGTACACAGCAGAGTCAGACACTGCAGCAGAGGAGATCTCCAGATGAAACTCCTTTGTGTTTTTGTCATGTTTGAAAGACAGTCTTTCTGTTCTGGGTGAATATTGACTGATGAGAAGCTGTGGAGGTGAACTGGACTTCTGCTGGTACCACCAGAGGTAGCTGCTAGAAGCTGAAAAGTTACAGGAGAGAGTCACAGTGTCTCCTTCCAAAGCCGTCAGTTCATCTTTAAACGGCGTCAGTAAATCCTCCGAGGATCCTGAAACAACAAAGACAGATTTCTCCAGAACATTTGGATCTGAATTCCACATCATTCAGCTCAGTTTCATCAGAGAAAAAGTGAATCCACTCAAACATGGACATGTGCTTCATGTCTGTCTTCTCCTCCTCCATCTCCCTCCATCTCTGGATGACTTACCAGTCTGAAAGGAGATGATCAACATCCAGATGAAAAGCAGGAACATGGTTTTCACTTGGACTGGATGAAGACTGGAGAGAAGACAGCAGCTCTTCTCTCCAACATGAAGCCTTTCACACTGAGCTGTGGAGCTCCTCCTCTTGTTCTGCTCACTGTGAATTCAGCCTGATGGAAGCTCCTCAACTCATCGTCCTCACTGACCTCCTGCTCCTCCTCCATCATGGAGTCAGACTCAAGAAGCAGTCAGATGCTCACATGAATGAATGAGGAGAGATTTCATTCTTAGAAAACGGAGATGAATTTGAATTATAACTTTCAACGACTTCTGACTTCTTCTGCTTTGACTTTCAATGACTTTCTTCATGCCTCTCTTCCACACAGGTCTGATTTGTGGAGCGCAGACTGATTGTTATCCTGTGGACACATTGTCCCAGCTGAGCTGTGGCTCTCTTCATATCCTCCACAGTTCCCATGAGCCTCTGAGCCGCTCCTCTGATCATTGCTCTCCTTGCCGGGCCTGTCAGTTCAGATGAACAACCATGTCGATAAACTTGTCCACTGTTCTGTCCCTGACCTGTCTGCTGCCTTCCTTTGTCTTCATCATGCTGTTATGAAAAGAGAATCACGGAGTGCTGTGACGCCAGATCGTGACTGAATGAATGATCTTTGAAGCTGAGAAGGCGAGTTCCCACCACGACGCGGATTCTAACTGACTTTCAGTAGAGACTGTTTGCGTGGTGACCGCTCGCAACTTCAACACAATGTGCGACAGGCGCAGGCAATCTGGTACTAAGAATACGTGCTCATTTCACGCATTTCTGTGAGATCAGGTCGGTCTTGTTTCACAGAACTTCTCTAAAGAGTCGAACGTCCTCATTGGTCAGAGTGGCTGGACTCCTGGATCAATTCTTTCAAGATTTTCAACCTCAGATTTTTTTTAATTTATGACTGTTGTTTACTTTTAGTCAGGATTTTTCTTATTTAACCAACATCATTTGAATTATTAATTGTATATCTTCAGCCAAAACATGAATTACAAAAATTGCTTGTATGGAAAATTGCAAATCGAAGAAATTTAGATTTGTTGAGACTTGTGACAGAGATTCACTTCAGACCACATTTCATCATGAATGTAGAAATCCTGGAAATGTAAAAATATTCACGTCATTCTTTTCTTCTGCCACAGTGTGTGTCAGGAGACCAACCCCCGCAGTGTGATGGAGTGGGGCTCCCTCTAGTGGAGGACTGTGTTGTCTTTGCTCCACAGCTTTTCGTCCTCAGTTGAGCTGTTTCCTGTCGCTGTGGGCCTCACAGCACAGTAGTACACAGCAGAGTCAGACACTGCAGCAGAGATGAGCTCCAGATCTACTCGTCTCTGTGTTTTGTTGATGTGAGCTGAGAAATCAGACCGAGTTGGATGAACTGATCCTCCCTCTGCGATGGAGAGCAGGAACTCTGTTCTGGATCTCTGGTATTGTCGGTACCACTGGATACTGTAGATGCTTCCTTCATATTTACAGCTCAGCTTGATGTGTCGTCCCTCTGCTGCAGCTTCTTCTTGACTTTCCTGCTGGATGACGCTCATGGAGCTCATGTCTGTGAAATGATTCATTCATATCAGTTATTTCTTGATTGATCTGATCAACCAGCAGCTATTAAATGACAACATGTGCGGTCCGTCCAGGAAGTGAACAACACTCACCTATCAAATGAAGACAAACACCAAGAAGCAGGTGGAGCTGCATGACTCTGCAGTGGGATGAAGACAGGAGGGTTTCTGCTGCAGTCTTCCTCCTCAGCATCAAGCTGCTTCTGTTTCCAGCTGTGAAAACACAAACCATCTCATTGGTGGAGTTGAGAGATGGAGGGTGGAGCCAGAGAAAAGCCTTTTGAAACATCCTTGATGCAGCAAAGTTCAGTTCAGTCAGAGACTCAGAATGACTTGTTGAGTCATTTCTTGTTTTATTTTGACTCCTCTGTTGTGTCCACGTCTCCACACACTCCTTCTTCCTGTCGGTCTCCCTCTGTGTGTGTGATTGTGTGGTGTGTTTCAGTGTGTCTCTCCTTCCTCAGTGTATTTGAACCTCTTTCCCCCGTGTGTCTGTCCCACATCGTCTTCTACTCTGTCTTGACCTTCTGTCTGTTCTCATCCTGTTCCTCGTCCTGATCTTCTCCTGTTTGGCCTTCAGCCTGTGTTTCTGGCCTCCCTCTGGATCATCCCTCGGACTCCTCCACCTGCTCAGCATCAAGAAGTGAGCAATAAACTCTTTGGAACTGAGCTCTTTGTGCTTGAGTGTGTTTCTGGGTTCAGTCCTGACTGGTGACAGAATGGAGCTGCAGAGCAGAACAGCATCCAGATGGATGGAGACAAAGTCTGGAGTCTTTTCAGGAGAGTGAAGGTCAGGGAGAGCCCAGGTACTGACGGCACCACAGGCTGGACTCTGAGAAATGAGGAACAGCTGCAGATGGTTTTCACGGGGTTTTTAAAGTCTCTTCATCTCCACAGTGTCCTGAGACCCTGTGACCTTCAGCTTCTAATGACTGATGATTCATTCATGTGTTCATCAGGTTCACAGGAGGCTCCTGGATCCAGATTGTGTTTGTCATTAATGAAAACCCTCAGAGAGCCAGGGAAGTTCAAAACTGGACTTTAGTGCAACAAAGTAGACAGAGAACAACGACCGATGTTTCTCCTGTGGTTGTGTTTTATTGTAGAATTAGATTGATTTGATGTGTTTTTCCTCTCCAGCAGGTGAAGCAGGGCAGGAATACAAATCAGACGATGACTTTACTTCCTCTTCTTCCTCCTCTGAGGTTCTGGCTGATGCTCATGTGATCAATCTGATTCTCTGTGATGTGAAAACACTGCTGTGGCTTGATGTGATGGAGAGTGTGTGAGTCCCTCTAGTGGATGTAGAGGAGGATTGTGTTGTCTTTGCTCCAAAGGTTTTCGTCCACAGTTGAGCTGTTTCCTGTCACTGTGGGCTGCAGAGCACAGTAGTACACAGCAGAGTCAGACAGCTCAAGCTTCTGGATCTTCAGAGGAACTGATCTCAAGCTGGAATCCAGTGTGGATGAATATTTTTCTTCATCCTCTGTTTTTCCCTCACCGAGCTTAAAGCGACTCAGGATGAATTTGGGGCTTTTGTTTCCTTCCTGTTTGTACCAGAAGAGATACTCATTTGAACCATAACTGGTGTTATAGAGACAGTCCAGTGTTACTGAGTGTCCTTCATCAGCAGTCACTTCTCCTCTTGGTTGCAGCACGTTGTCTTTTTGAGCTCTGCATCCTGTAAAACACCAACAAACAGTGTGAGTGTGCTGCTAGAGAATCATGTCCATGTTGGGTTGATGTGAGAGAAACAGAGTTGTGTTCATACCAAGGCTCATAGCAGCCAGCAGCACTGAGATGAACAGAGGCCTCATATCTGCAGTGATGAGTAACTGTGAGCTCCAGCAAGTAGAAAGAAGGCTGTGATCTCTCTGTTTAGTCTTCATCAGCACTCAGCTGGTGGATTAGGAGGAGGAGCCTGATCACAGTGACAGGACTCCTTCACAGCTCTGTCTTCTTCCTCCTGATCATCACGTCACACTGAACACACACTTCTGCTGCTCAGACTGACAGCAGCAGCTTGAAGGTGGAGCAGCTCCAGCAGCAGCAGAACATCTGGTCAGGTGTCACTGCCTCCTGCTCTCCTCCAGTCTCAGGTGTGCTGGACACTGCCAGGTTGGATGAAGCTCTGACATCCATCCAGGACTTGATGGAGAGATGAGATGAGTCCTTTGTCCTGAGAATCCTTCAGGGTTCAGTCAGAGGAGCTGGAGGAAGTGTTGGTCAACAGGGAGCTCTTCGCCGTTCGACCTGCCCCCTGCGCGTACATGTCAATGGCGTGCACTGACCCTGGTTCAGTGCGGCGTAGAAGGACGGAGCGTCGTTGCAGAATGGCGGAGAAGAATGTTTGGGGCTTTACTTACCGGTGAGTGCGCCAGAACTTGGCGTAGTGCAAATAAAGAAAAACGAAGAAACGAAGCGCTGAGGACAGGTGACTCCAGGAACGCACTGGACGCAGAAGCACCGCGCGCATCGCGTCTCTGCTCCCTCCTCCAATGGGGTGGGAGCTGGGCGGAGCCTTGGGGAGATGCTACATTCGTGCTACATGCTAGTTTTCCAAGATCGCCAACCCTAGTTTTAAATCGAGATTAAATGTTTTAAACAACTGGCTCTGAGAAAAGGGCAAATTCTGTTTCCTGCTTCCTGAAGAAGAGAAGCATCAGACATCTCCTGGATGTGTCCCTGCATTCAGACTCATTCTTTACATGACAAGGATCTGTTTTTATTTAAATGTATTGATGAATGAGTGACCTTGGATTTAAATGTGAAAGTGTTGGAACTGAAATGACACAGAATACTGTTCCAAGAAATTCCACTGGAGGGCGCTGTTCTAAAGGACGCTCGTTTTGATGTGAACCTCCTCAGTGAGCAGCTGTCAGGTTTTTGTAGAGAGGTTGTGTGTTTCCTGTCACTGTGGGCCTCACAGCACAGTAGTACACAGCAGAGTCAGACACTGCAGCAGAGGAGATGATCAGATGGATTTGTTTCTCTGTCACCTTGATCTCCAGTCCTGGAACTGGATTTTTATACAATGCTCCTGATCCTGAGTGAGAGATGAGAAACTGTGGAGGTTTTCCTGGATATTGTCGATACCAGAAGAATTGATCTCCAGATAAAAGTTTTTGGTACTCATAGACCAGAGAAACGTTGCTGCCTGACAAACTGAGCTCTTCATTCTTGATTGGTTTGAGGTCTTCACAGATGATGTCTGCAGGGAAACAAAGACAAAGGAATCTTAAAGTTAGTGAGCAGCTTTGTATTTTCTCTGCTTTCTTGTGTAACATTGAAACATCAGTGAATAAATGATGAGATGTGAATCCAGCTGTCAGTGAACAGAAGAGGAAGAGATGAATTGTAGACTTACCAGTGAATGTATGGAGGAGCAGCAGTGACACTAAAAGCATCATGTTCAACTAAAAGTGCTCAGTGATCCTCAGAGTGAACTTTGTAAAGTGTGTGTGGTTTCTCATGGTGACAGCCAGGTTTCTCTGTTTGGACAGGAAGTCCCTCCTCCTCATCATGTCACAGTGACAGATGTGAGAGCAGCAGGTTGGATCTTCATCTACCAGCACTGTCCTCAAACACACCAATGTGAACGTTTCCCTCTCTTCACCTTTTCAGAAACATCTCAGCTCCTCCCTCAATGTCTGATTGTCTCAGTATTTTAACAATTTGTGAACTTTAGAAGGTTTGATCTTCATTAAAAATACTCCAATGTTTTTGGACGTGGAGTTAAAAGAAAAAGAATTCAGCGAAACTTTTGTTAGTTTCAAACATCCCAGAAAGAAAAGTTCAGGCTGGAATGATAAAACATGGTGGAGGTATCATCATGCTATGAGGCTGCTTTTCCATCTCTCCTGCTGGAAACACTGACTGCACCTAAAGAATGATGAGATCAAATCACATGAGTCAAGTCAAACCTCCTCTGCAGTCAGGAGTAGGGCTGGGTACCGTTTAACGGTACCTCAGTGGTACCGACCTCAGAACTTCAGTATATACTGGTCCCAAACATGAGATGTGCGTACGGGTATCAGTTTCGGTTCTTAAAGTGGCTGCGTGGTCAATGAACATGCGCGGAAACGATCATTCAGTTCCTCTCTTTTACTGAAAAAACGGTGCATCGCATCATTGAACATATCACCACGTCGTTCTCACACTCTTCTTCTAACATGCAGAGAGAGCCTGCAGCCTGCAGCCCTTCTTCCTCTGTGGTGTCTGTTTAAAATAAGGTTGAACATGCAAACAGCACACCTAGTGGCATGAAGTGCAAAGGCGGTCATGGCGTCGTCTGTGCGCCGTGAAGGCAGGTTCCGAAAAAAGCACCTTTCGAAAAAGTACTTGTACCTGAAAAATATCTAACGGTACCCAGCCCTAGTCAGGAGGGAGACACTGGACTGAAACCTTTATTGTTGGTTTAATTTATCATTGTTGTATCAGGAGGTGGATTTTTAAACACTTGACCTCTGGAAGAAGCAGCAGAAGAAGAACTTCATGTTTGACTTCAATAATCTCACACTGGATCCAGAGTGAAACAGAGAGTGAGTCCCTCTAGTGGATGTAGAGGAGGATTGTGTTGTCTTTGCTCCAAAGGTTTTCGTCCACAGTTGAGCTGTTTCCTGTCACTGTGGGCTGCAGAGCACAGTAGTACACAGCAGAGTCAGACAGCTCAAGCTTCTGGATCTTCAGAGGAACTGATTTGTCTTTGAGCTCAGCACCAAATCTGTCTTTGGGGAAATCTTCTGCATTATAAACTTTCTTGGAAACAAGTTTCAAAATGTACTCTGGATAACTGTTCACTGATTGTTTGTACCAGAACAAATATGGATTTGGGTAGGAGGTATCAAAAGTACAATTCAGTGTAACTGAGTCTCCTTCAGCAGCAGGAACATCTCCTGATGGCTGCATCACTTTGTCTTCTCCTTTACACTCTGGAGAAGAAGAGAACATGCAGAGAAGAGAGGAATCAATACAGATGATTGACTGAAGGAGAACAATTAGTATTGAAGAGTTTTCAATAAATGTCAAGCATGAATGATTTTTTTCACAAGGTAACAAACATCAGCATAAATGCTGGAGTGTGATTTAGTGGATCCTGAACATTCAAAGTTCTTCATGTAGAGCTCAGTGATGTGTTCAAGTGTTTGAAGAGGAAACATGTAGAGTTTTGTATCTTACCAAAGAAAAGAGCAGCAAGAAGAATCCACAGCCAATGTTCCATGTGTCCAACAAGGTTTCAGTCACCAGGAGAAAGTAGCTGATGTTCAGCACTCAGTGTGACAATAGTTGTCTTCACAGCAGCTCTTCTTATTGACACAATGGTTGAACACAGTGCAGAAGTAGAGCAGCAGCTGCTGGATCATGTGGCCCTCTAGTGGAGCTCCAAAGTTGACTTGAACAGTGTGAAAAAAGTCTTCCAGCAGCTTGTCAGAGAGTCACTGACAGACTTTCAGCAGCTCTTTCACTCATTCAGAGGAGGGAACCTCAGAGGGGTTTAATGACTGGAGTCCAGACAGTTGGGGAGTGAATCAGAAGTTAGCAGATATGAAACTGCAGCCATCACAACTTCATATTTGATTAATTAATTTAGAAAAAAGAGAATATTTAAATTGAAAGCAACATCATCTGTTTGCCATCAGAACATGAATGTACTGTGAATGTTGGATGATTAAATGCACCTGACTGATTTTAAGACAAAGTTTTGAACATATATTGGCCACTGCAGTGTATGAGGCACAGGTGTCCAGGCCCTTCTGGATTCTCAGAACATTCATTAAAATAAATAAGTACAGCAGCCTACCAGAACAGTCATTAATCACTGTGGTCATCCTGCTCCTGCACACTGAAGTCCTCCATTTCAGTGTTGGAGTTGAACAGCCTCAGCTGTGCTTCAGTGCAGCGGCAAACTGATCTCACTGTCTTGAGACTTTATGGTGGAGCGTATGAGCCTGGGAGTGACCTTTGACCAGGACTTATCCTTTAACTCCCACATTAAACAGGTCTGCAGGACCTCCTTCTTTCACCTGCGTAATATTTCTAAAATCAGGAACATGTTGACTCAAAATGATGCTGAGAAATGAATCCATGCATTTGTTCCCTCCAGAGTAGACTATTGTAATTCCTGTTATCAGGGGAACAACAACTGCCTGAAAGTCTTCAACTGGTTCAAAATGCTGCAGCAAGAGTTCTGAGAATAACCAGCAGGAGAGATCACATCAGTCCAATATTAGCTTCTCTTCACTGACTTCCTGTAAATCTAGAATAGGATTTAAAATCCTTCTCTTCACCTTTAAAGCTCTGAACAACCAGGCCCCATCATATCTTAAAGAGCTGTTAGTCCCATAATGCCCCAGGAGAACGCTTTGTTCTCAGAGTGCTGGTCTGCTGGAGGGTTCAGGTTCTCTGAAAGTAGAACAGGAGGCAGAGCTTTCAGCTATCAGGAAGCAGCTCCCAGCTTCTGTTAGGGAGGCTGACACAGTCTCTGCTCTCAAGGTGAGACTCTTCAGTAAATCTTACAGTGAGGGCGACTTCAGGCCTTCCTGGACCATTTTCTTTGGGGTGTTGCTGTCGGCTGGGAGCTTTCTCTCTCTCTCAGTGTCTGTGGGATTGACAGTTCACTCCTTTATTATGTTTTCCTCTCTGCACAGAGATGTGTTTATTTGTACTAACAGCATTTTATAGTGAGCAGTGTACATTTGTCTTCTAATCCCGACCGCGTTTGCAAAGTATGGATGAAAACAAATGCTGGTCTGCAGTGTGCACTGCCACGATGTATGTGATTTTAATTTAGAATTTAAATTAACTGGTAGGCTCATCAGCACAACATCTTCTGACCGACATGTCGCAGGTTCAAATGCATCAAATTCCCACGTCCAGTTCATGCTCTGGCAGCTGTCCAGGGTGCTGAACCAGGTGACCAGGGGCCTCACCTATAAAACCCTGCGGGAAAATCTGACAATAATGGTGCGTGGGAACGCAACGCAAACTTCTGTCCGCAAAAAAACTTCGGAAGCCAAAAAAAAGTGCGCCGCACAGCTGTTCGCAATTTCCAAGTCAAGGTTTCAAATCCTGCGGAGAACGTGTCGGTGGCCGATCACACCCACAATCCCGCCCCAACTCCACCCCTTGGCACCATATATGGGTATGCAAATGAACTCATGAATGAAATTTGGGTATATTAGACGGTGAGGCGCACGCGTGGAGCCTGTAGATAACTGCGGATCAGGCGGATGAAGTGTCGAAAAATTAAGATTTTAATGACATTCGGGCGGGTTGTGTTGAAGCACTCAAATAAAAAAAAAAGCAACATTTTAAATCTTATTCCAAACATAAAGAAACGAACGAAAACGATAGAAAAACACTTTATGATCAGCCAAACGAGCAAAAGTGTGCATAATCATGGCATTTACAATTTAATCGCACATTCAGCAGAAAACAACGCAGCTTTTCCTTTTCAAGACGATCAGCGTCTCGCTGCAGAACACAAGTGTCGCCGGCAGGTGAGACGCGCCGCATGCAGGCGGTGGATCTGCTGCTGTGGAGGACTGAGGTGATGCTGTTGCCGTTATTGGTGAGGTGGAGAGCCGGTCTGCTGTCCTCTCTGGAGGACACAGCAGTGGAGGGACAGAGTGGAGCAGGTGACCACAACGTGGTCAGAGCCATCGGGCCACTACTGCTGAAGTGAAAGAAGTGGTCCGACTTGAAGGTGAGTTGTCATAATTCATAGAGTCTCAACATTGCGGAAACACCTTTTAAAAAAAAGGAAAAAAAAAACTTAACATAAAAATGTAGTGGAAATGGTTGCACAATATGATTGTGCGTCCAGGCATTATCTAGATTGTTTTGCCTCTGGAGTCAGCAGGATTTAATGCGCTGCAGCATAGAGGCTGTGAACCCGGGATGATTCGGGTTCGGACGTCAGATATGGCCATGGCTAAATAGCAAACATTTTTTGTGTCAATTTGCCATTTAATTGTGAACAATTTGAAGTGTGTATCATGAGAAAAATTGTCATACAAGGGACAGTCGGTATTTGTAAGTGCAGAGACAAAGACATTGTACATGTTTATATGTGATGTGTCTGATTGCTCCCTGTGAACTATTTATTTTGTGTTTATTTTAGAAGATGCAGAAAGGAGATGGTACAGGATGGAAACATTCCAAAGCCACTGAACATGACTTCCTCACAGTGTCTCCCCTCATGTGCTCATCACCACTCACTGTCTGTCTTAAATGTATATTTAAATTATATCGAACTTATGTCTGTTATTTATTTCGTTATATCTGTCTTGGATATTGGTGTAAATTAAGTTTGATTTATATCTGTCGGCTTCTATCTATTATTTAATTAAATGTGTCTTCCGATTTATTTCCGTTATATTTAATTCAACTTAAATAATTAGTTGTGTCGGTCAGTATATTCCTGTTATGCAATTATATCTAATTTTGCATACAAACTATATTTAACTTTTCCTTGTATGGTTGGGCTTTGTATTTTTCTACTTTTCTTTCTACGTTTCTTGCCGCTGCAGCCCTGCAGTTTCCCCATGCGGGACAAATAAAGGTTTTTCAATTCCGTTCTACTGCGTTCTACTTCGTAAGTGCTTAGCCCGCCTACGGGCTTCGCTAGTGGCACACCTTCAATCTCTGTCCAATCCACTGAGACTATACAAAGCTCGACGCACCAATCCCCCGCACGCGATGGCGCAGCGCCACGCCCCACACCGAGGGTACATAACCTCGGATGGCGCTAAGCAAACCCTTCTTCTTTCTCAGCATCTCCATGAGACTTAGAAGCCTCTTTCTACAGATCAAGATTCGACTTGAATGGATTCGCCGGCCCGGGACCAGTCGCCATCGGGCGTCGGCCGTTCTCCTGCCGCTCCTGCGGCATTCCGCTCATCGTACAGGACTGTCACGAGCTCTGCTTCCTCTGCCTTGGCTGGCAGCATCACCGCCAGCGGACCTCCTGCTCGGCCTGCCTCGCGCTGCCGCTCGAAGAGAGCCAGCGGCGAGCAGCCTTCATGGGCGCAACCTCCCCGGCGGTGAGGACGACGCCGAGGAGACCGCCGCCGCCACCTACGACTGGGCCGAGATCCGCGGCAGCGTCAGCAGCAGCAGCAGCAGCAGCAGCAGCAGCAGCGTGTCTGTGTCACGGAGTTCGACTCGGTTCGACTCCGCCTCCACCGCATCCCATCTCCCCCGCGAGCCTGTGGAGCACCTCGTGGGGCTTTTCACTTCAGCCGCCGAGCGCACCGGCCTCGCGCTGCCGCCGCAGCCTCCGGAGCCGGTGCAGCGTGATTTTGCACTCAGGCTGGCAACCCGGTCACGGGCTCGGTCCCGGACTGCGGTCCTATGTCCCGCCGTGCCGTCGTTTCAAGCTCACGTGCAGCGGGACTGGGGTACGCCACTTGCCGCCAAGGGTACGGTGAAGGGCTACCGAGAGTATTCTTGTGTGGAGGACTGGCCGCCGGTCTCCGGAGTGCCTGCCATTGAGGACTCCGTTCGGCTGTGCCTCCTCCCCCGATCCTCCGCCTGGCCCGGCGGAAAGCCCGTGCTGCCGTCGGAAAGGGACAGGCGCATGGCGAGCTTCCTGGATCGTGGCTACGCTAGCGGCAACCTGACGTTCACCCTAGTCAATAACATGACCTTCCTCCTGGGCTCTGTGGACAAGATCTGCCACGAGAAGTCCCAGCTTTCCCCCGAAGACATCGTGGAAGTCCAAAATACGGCCGAAGTCCTGATGCGCATGTGCAGAGCCATCGCCGTCAGTGGAGGCCGCGTCATGGCCAACGCACAGCTCGCCATGAGGCACCTGTGGCTTGGTCTGTCTTCTTTATCTGAGCGGGACCAGCGGGGCGTCCTGGGACTCCCCCTGTCCACCTCTTCTCTTTTTGGGCCCGATATACAGGTGATCATCGAGCGCCTGGAGGCAGCAGCACGAGGCTCGCAGCAGCTCGCCCCGCACCTCCAGCCCCGCCGTGAGCCGCCGCCGCAGCGCCGCCGCTCCGCGGACCAGCGGCGTCCCGCTCCTTGGAGCACCTCGGCACCTGGACAGACCGGACCGTCTTTCCGCCGATCCTCCCGGGGCGCCGATCAGCCCAGACGGTCCCGCGCTCCCGAGACACGGAGCGCCCCGTCCGCTCGACCCGCACCTGCCAGCAAACATGCAAATAAAGGCCGTCAGGCCCGTTACATCTTCCAAAGAGCAGCAGTCCCTCCTCTCCCCCGTGTTAGCATGATCGAAAAGTGCAAAACCCGGCCGGGCCCTTCTCCCTCCCTCCTCCCGCTCCGCGATAAGGCGGCTGAGGATGGTGAGCGGAATGCGCACGGAACCGCCTCTTCACCGGCGCTTTCTTCGCGCTCTGGCCGCAATGCGGCTGCGGACGCGGGGCATAGCAGCGCGCTGGAGCCGCCAGCTTTCCCGCTGTGTGCGTCACGCAAGCGGTGCGCTGCTGATGTCTCTTCAGCGCCCCGCTAACGCTCCAGGCTGCACTCTCCACCGGCTTCGGCTCGAGTGAGCATTTCGAAGCATCAGAGCGACGGCTCCGGCCCGGCCCGGCTCCCCGCCGTGGGGTATCCCGGCCCCGGCCGCACCCATAGCGCTCTCAGCAGCGTTTGTCCGCCGACCTCCGCCCGTGTTAGCATGACGAGGCGTCAGAGCGGCGGTGCCGTTATGCCCCGGGCTGCCGACATGCAGCGCCCCAGCCCCGGCGCCACTCATGCCGCTCCCAGCGGAGTTTCTCCGCCGAGCGGCGGACTCACGCCGGCCCGGGTGTCCGCCGTAAAGCGCCCCGATCCCGGCCTTATTGGTGTTGCTCCCGGCAGCGCTCCCTCGGCTTCCCCGTGTGTTGTCACAGCGCAGCCTCGGAGCAGCGGAGCTCTGCCGTCCCGGGCTCCCGCTATTGAGCGTCCTGGCTCCGGCTTCAGCATCACGGCCAGCGATCCGGAAGGCTCCGACATCAGCACCGAGGACAGTGACCCGGAAAACTCCGGGATCGCGCTGCCTCTGCTCGGGTTGTCCCCAGCAAAGCCCGCGCTCATTCAGGGGACGCCTGCTCCACAGCCCTTTCGCCGGGGGCCCCCCGTCTCCCGAGGCCGGGAGGACGGGTGGGCCGTCCCCTCTGGCCGTGGTACAGCCACTCACGCTCCGGTTTCACACGTGGCGTGTTATGTTGGGACCGCTTTCTCCCTGGCTGTCCAGGACACTGACAAACGGTTATGCCCTGCAGTTCGCCTGTCATCCGCCTCTCTTCAACGGCATCCTTCGTACGCGGCTCGCATGCCCTGCGGGGACGGCTGCTCTCGAGGCAGAAGTAGCCTCACTCCTCCGCCGGGGTGCAGTCACGGAGCTGACCGCGACAGAGGCGCACTGGGGTTTTTATTCCCCCTACTTCTTGGTCCCCAAGAAAAGCGGGGGTGTAAGACCCATTCTGGACCTGAGGGTCCTCAACACTCACATAGCCACCAGGAGGTTCCGCATGCTGACGGTCAAACACCTCCTGGAGAGCATTCGACCTGGGGACTGGATGACTTCGATCGACCTGACGGACGCCTACTTCCACATCCCCATTCTCAGAAGGCACAGAGCCTTCCTCCACTTTGCCGTGGGGACCAGGTATTTTCAATACAACCGGCTCCCCTTCGGCTACTCTCTCGCCCCTCGCACCTTTACCAAGTGTGTCGAAGCAGCGTTGGAGCCCCTCCGTCGTCATGGTCTGAGGATCCTCACTTACATCGACGACTGGCTCATACTGGCGTCCTCTCATCAGGAGGCTGTGCTGCACACGACCCAGGTCCTGCACCACATCGAGCTCCTGGGGTTCATGGTGAACCGACACAAGAGCGCACTCACCCCAGCTCAGAGCATGGCTTATCTGGGGTTGGAGCTGGACTCGCTCTCTATGACTGCCCGCCTCTCCGAGGAGAGACGGGCCTCCCTTCTCTCGACCCTGAGGTCTGCAGTGACCACACCCCTGGTCGGGGTTCGTCTGATCAGGACCGTCCTGGGTTTAATGGCCGCGGCCCACCCAGTGGTCCGGCTGGGCCTTCTACACATGCGCAGGCTGCAACGGTGGTTTGCACGCCTCCGCTGCGTGGGAAAGTGGGACGGATGCAAACGGTTCCCGATCCCGCCCCAAGCACGCCAGGATCTCCTTTATTGGATGGATCCTGCTCTCCTAATGCAAGGAGTTCCCCTGGGCTGCGTGTCGCATCACGTCGAAGTGTTCACCGATGCGTCTCTCGCGGGATGGGGAGGCACCCTAGACCACCACGCGGTGGGCGGTGCTTGGGATTTGACTCCCACTCACATCAATGTGCTGGAAATGACGGCGGTGCAGAGGGTCCTGCTCCATTTCCAAGCCAGGCTGAAGGACAGCCATGTGCTCATCAGGACGGACAACACTACGGTGGTTGCGTACCTGAACAGGCAGGGGGGGACCCGGTCTCCCCCTCTTCATCGCATAGCGGCGGAGATCCTCCGGTGGGCGGACCGGCACCTCGCATCTCTCAGGGCGCGTCACGTGCCCGGAGTCCTCAACGTCGGTGCAGACAGAATGTCCCGGGGAGGCCCACTCCACGACGAGTGGGGCCTGTCCCCGTGGGTCGCAGCCCGACTCTGGCGCAGGTTCGGATGCCCAGTGGCAGACCTTTTCGCCAGTGCAGAGAACGCACAGTGCCCACTCTGGTTCTCGCTCAGGTCGTCAGACGCCCCCCCTCTAGGGGTAGACGCCTTCGCACACAGGAGCTGGCCGTCGGGCATCCTGTACGCGTTCCCTCCAGTCCACCTCTTGACCCCGCTGCTGCGCAGGGTGAGGTTGCACAATCTTCACGTGATCGTGGTGGCTCCGGACACCCCGAGTGCGCGGTGGTTCCCGGACCTGGTTCAGTTGGCAGTCGGGGACCCGTGGCCGATTCCCGACGGGCCCGACGCACTGCAGCAGGCAGGAGGCGCCCTTCGGTCCCGCCCCTTCCTGGGCGGGAGGCTCCTGGCTTGGAGGCTGAGCGGGTGAGGCTGGTGGAACTAGACCTCCCCCCAGCGGTGGTGTCCACCATCCAGAGTGCCAGGGCCCCCTCTACTGTCAAGGCCTACAGGTCTCGGTGGAAGCTCTTCACATCATGGTGCTCGGAGAGGGGCTTGGACCCGGTCTCCTGCACCGTTGGTGGAGTTTTGGAGTTCCTCCAGGCCCTGCTGGACAGCGGTCGCGCTGCATCCACCCTGGCGGTGTTTGCATCGGCCATCACAGCGGGCCACGGCGGTTTCGGCCGCTTTTCTGCACGCAGCCACCCGCTTGTGAAGCGGTTTCTGCGCGGGGCGTGTCGGTTGCGACCGCCCCCCAGGCATGTGGTCTCTCCATGGGACCTCCATGTGGTGTTGGAGGGCCTTAAGGGACCTCCTTTCGAGCCTTTGGAGCAGGCGGAGGACCGCTTTCTCTCCTTTAAGGCCGCCATCTTGTTGGCGCTAGCATCCGCCAAGAGAGTTGGGGATCTCTGCGCATTGTCAGTCCACCCATCCTGCATGGTGTTCAGCCAGGATGGGGGACTCGTGCACCTCTGGCCTAACCCGGCCGTTCATCCCAAGGTGATCACTTCGGACTTCCGGTCGCGAGTGATCCGGGTCAGGACGTTTGGCTCCATGCCTGGTTCGTCTGGGGACGACCCACGCCTGCGGTCACTGTGCCCGGTCAGGGCTCTGCGTCTTTATGTCCAGCGCACAGCTGGCTTTCGCACCACGGACCAGCTGTTTGTGAGGTTTGGAGCCCGGGGGCGTGGTTCCCCGCTGACCTCTCAGCGTCTCGCCCACTGGGTGGGGGGCGCTATTGCAGCTGCCTACGAGGCACAGAATCTCTCGCCACCAGCAGTGATTCGTGCTCATTCCACACGACGTGTGGCTGCCTCTGCGGCCCTGTGCAGAGGGGTCACGGTGAGTGACATCTGCCAGGCTGCCTCCTGGGCCTCTGCGTCCACCTTCGTGCGTTCGTATCTGTTGGATATGTGCACTGACTCTGTGGCCATGTTGGTTTTCGGCGAGAACAGGAGTTCGGTCGTCTAACTGTTTCGGTCCTTCTGGCCTGGCTGCCGCGTCCCAGGTGGGCTCGCGGACCAGGGGTTCCCCGCCTGCCACTCGGCTCTGCCGCGGTCTGCGGATGTTGTTTACAGTGTTGCAGGGGCAGGAGTTCTGCCGCTTGCCGTTTTTGGGTTCGCTGCCGCTCCCCGTGCGTGGAACGCGGGCCAGGGGTCCCCCCCTTCACCGCCTGCCGCTGTGGTTTCCCGGCCGGCGTGTGTGTGTGTCGCTGTGGCGATGCTTTGTACGTCGTGGGCCGCACTACGTCGCTAGGTGCCCGCCTCGTCCTTCGGGAGTTCTACGGCCGTTCTGGACGTACGGTTTGTTTACTTCCGTCTTACGCACCAATCCCGTCAGCAGGCCAGCTGGGAGTACATTCATCGACCTACGGCCTTCGCCTTGGTGAGTACCACTAGCGAAGCCCGTAGGCGGGCTAAGCACTTACGAAGCAGAATTAGTAGTTACTGGATGTAACTCCAGTTCTACGAGTAAGTGCGTGCCCGCCTACCTGCTGGCCCAGCTGTCTGCTTCCCTTGTTTTTGCTACGTCAGAAGAAGGGTTTGCTTAGCGCCATCCGAGGTTATGTACCCTCGGTGTGGGGCGTGGCGCTGCGCCATCGCGTGCGGGGGATTGGTGCGTCGAGCTTTGTATAGTCTCAGTGGATTGGACAGAGATTGGAGGTGGGCCACTAGCGAAGCCCGTAGGCGGGCACGCACTTACTCGTAGAACTGGAGTTACATCCAGTAACTACTAAGTCCCGTACGGCAGCTATTTTGTTGGCGGTGAGGACCGCAACGTCACGCGCATTTTTTCCCTTCGCAAAATGTATATAGGTACCTGCTTTGGCGCAGAGGGGCGGCACCGCAAGGTTTGGGGCTCGTTTTGTGCGGCGCAAGCTTTATAGGTAAGGCCCCAGGACAGTTTTACAGACATTACAGTCCTGCTCAGAGTTTTTGTGACCTGTTTCCTAATCACACATGCCGCTGTTCAGGGACTGGTCAGGAGGACTCAGGAGCAGACGGGGAACAGACAGAACAGAAACAGGTGTACTGCGCTCCTCGCAGCCAGGACGGAACAGGAACAGGTGGGACGGGAAACAAAAGTTCAAGTCTCTCAGCGGGATCCAAAAACTCAAAACTCAGCGGGATACAAAAACACAGGTCTGTCAGTGGGATACAAACTCAAAAGGCTCCCGAACAGAAAGGGCTGGACCTCCTCCCTCCCCAAAGCCATCCGGGAGAGGAGGAGCAGGGACTGGATCACCGTGAGCTGGAGATCCGGAGGCGAGCTGCAGAGGGCTGCAGGCGGCAGTGCTGGAGCCAACCAGGAGCGACAGGCGGGTGGGTCGCCGCCACTATCGGGGCGAAGGCTCAGGGGGGAGGCCCGCTGCTTCAGGAGGACAAAACTCACTGCCTGCTGGTCCAGTGCTGTTCGGTGCGTTCTGTCACGGTGCGAGGATGGAAGGACCCTCGCGCTGGCAGTCAGGCAGAGTTCAGCTTGTTTATTTCCAGGCGCAGGGAAACAGGAATGACAATCAGGAGAGTCAGGGCATGAAGAAATGAGAAAACAAAAGCAAAACCGGCCCAGAGCACCCCCACATGGCCGGAGGGGCACAGGGCGTGACAGCCTCACTTTTCTTGTGTTTGGACTTCTCTGGTTTCTCGGAACTTGCTGGTTGTTTTGACCTGGCTCTGGATTGTCTCCTCGATACTTCTGCTTGTGATCCCATCAACCTGGTTTGGACCATTGACTGTGAAAAAAATGTGCAGAGCTAATGTGATGTCCTCCATGGCGTTTCTGAAATCCCATTTTGAAGCTTCCAGCAGGACGTCTCCATACTGAACACTTGAAACCAGATGTAAATGTGATTGGTCAAGTCTGTCACGTGACCACATCACCTGGACAGAGGAGGAGCAGTGATAGGGTGATTTCTACAAAACTGCAGCTCATAAGATAAAATCAACACTTGATTTTTATTAAAAAGGAAGAAAGTCAAGCAAGCTGACATGTTTGTAGAAACTAGTGATAGAGACCAGAACATGTTCTGAAAAAGAACTTTTAATGTGTTTATTTGCATAATGCATTTTGACATTTTTGTATGTGTTCCTCCAGGATGCACGGAGTAGATCTAGATAACCGAGGGAGGACTGACTTCCAGACTGCTGACACATTAGACACTGGATTGCTCACGCTGCTGACAGCCTGGTTGATACTCCTTCCATCAGGTCACAAACAGGGCTCAGTGGACGGAGGTTAGGGTTAGCACAGCCCTGCTGACACCTCTACACACCCTAACAGGAGCACACACACTGCCGTTGATCTTCAGCACACTCTCAATGTCCCTGTACAGCACCTGGATCTTAGCTGTGAAACCAGCGCTGGACCCAGAACCTTCCATGACCCTCCAAAGGAAGCTGTGTTCAACACGGTCAAAAGCCTTTTCCTGGTCTACTGAAACCAGACCAGCATCCATGTCCAAAGAACTAGAGACTTCCAAAACATCCCGAATCAGGTGGACGTTGTCCACCATGGACCTGCCGGGGACACAGTCGGTCTGATCCCGGTGGAGGACCTGCTCCATAGCCCCCCCCCAGCCTGGAGGCCAAGACCTTGGACAGGAGTTTGTAATCCACACAGAGCAGGACCCGGGAGGCCAGGTCCTGATGTCCTGCAGGTTCCCCTTCTTGGGGAGCAGAGTGAGCACTGCTCTCCTGCAGGACACTGGCAAGGAACCAGAGGCCAGGCACTCGTTGTGGACGTCCAGGACATCCCTACCCAGGATGTCCCAGAACGCCTTGTAGAACTTGGCGGTGAGCCCGTCGATCCCAGGAGACCTGCCCGTTGGCATCGCCTGCAGCTCCGCCCACAGCTCCTGCATGTCCAGGCAGGCCTCCAGTTCTGTGTTGGTCTCCTCAGAGACACGAGGCAGTCCCCTCAGGAACCCCTCCAGGACTCCAGTCCCCTCAGGAACCCCTCCAGGACTCCAGTCCCCTCAGGAACCCCTCCAGGAGCTCCAGTCCCCTCAGGAACCCCTCCAGGAGCTCCAGTCCCCTCAGGAACCCCTCCAGGAGCTCCAGTCCCCTCAGGAACCCCTCCAGGAGCTCCAGTCCCCTCAGGAACCCCTCCAGGAGCTCCTGCTCCTCCGTGAACTCACTGGTTCGGTGATCTCCTCCCCCGTGTCTGAGAGCAGTGGATCACTGAGAGCAGTGGATCACTCTCCCCTGTCCGGCCTTTTTCTCCAGGCTAAAGAAGAAGCTGGAGGGAGCATCCATCCCTGTGATGGTCTGGTACCGGGACCGAACCAGTGCGCCCTGCACTTTAACGTTCAGCAGGTCGGCTAAAGCCATTTTTTTTCCTTTTGAGGTTTTCAAAGTCACCTGGATTTCCTGTGGACTCACTTAAATGCTCCAGTTCCACTATCTGGGTCTCTAGATCCTTCATAGATCTGGTGAGATCACTTGTGACATTGAGGGTGTGCTGCTGACACAGGAGTTTGATCTGGTCTTACCGTGGTCCCACCACTGCCTCAGACTGCTAAAATCTCCCTTCCTCTGTCTAAAACCCTCCCAAAAAAACATTAAAGCCTCCCTAAAACTTCTATCAAAGGTTAAAACAGAGTTAAAATGCCAGTAAGCCTCCCTGGTGACATCCCTGATAAAAATACTGCTTAAAAGTAGACAATGATCAGTAAAACCAACCGGTAAAATATCATACCTCCTAAAAACGTTAAAATGATGCTTAAAACAATAAATACGATCCAGCCTGGCTGAGGAGACCCTGCTCTCTCTACAGTGGACCAGAGGAGACCAGAGGAGACCAGAGGAGACCCTGCTCTCTCTACAGTGGACCAGAGGAGACCAGAGGAGACCCTGCTCTCTCTACAGTGGACCAGGTGTCCTGCCGACAGTCAGGATGATTCTCCAGACGTCCTCAATGCCCTGAGATGGACCAGCTGCTTTAAGACGTGCTGAGAGGCTGGATGAGGCTCTGCATGGTCCAGATCTAAAGCCGTGTCTTCCGTGCAGTTAAAATCCCGGTAACGCTTCCTTTTACAGTACGGTAATTACCATGTATTAACATGGTAATTGCAAGGTAAGTACCATGTAATAAGGAGAAGTTACTGTAAAATTACCATGTAATTACAGGGTAACTATGTTGCTAATTACCTAGTACTTTTAGAGTAATTACCAAGCCAATTCCAGGCAAATACCAAGTAACTACCTGGTAGTAAGTATTAATTACTGGGTAATTATAATGTATATAGCAACTATGTCAGTAATTGCCAAGTACTTACTAAGTAATTGCTAAGTAATTACCATGTAATCATTGGGAAATGTAGACTTTTTACTAGGTATTACTAGGTACTGCTAGGTGTGTACGCTATGTATTTCCCTATTAGTCAAGTGTTTTTTTACTACTTACCTGGTAACTTCTTAGTATTTCCCAGTAACTACAACATTTACCATGTAATTACGGTTGAACTGTAGACTACTGCAAAAGGAAGTGAGGCCTGTTTCCACACTATTACCTGGTAACTACTTATTCATTACCCAGGAACTGCAAAAATACCTACCTGGATATTACAGAGTTATTAAAGTAGATTTGTACTGTAAAAGGAAGTGAGGTCTGTTTCCATGTTATTACATGGTAATTGCTTATTTGTTACCTAGTAAATAGAAAAATATCTACCTGGAAATTACATAGTTATTAAAGTGGATTTGTACTGTAAAAGGAAGTGAGGTCTGTTTCCATGTTATTACATGGTAATTGCTCATTTATTACCCAGTAAATAGAAAAATATTTACCTGGAAATTACATAGTTATTAAAGTGGATTTGTACTGTAAAAGGAAGTGAGATCTGTTTCCATGTTATTACCTGGTAATTACTCATTTATTACCCAGTAAATAGAAAAATATTTACCTAGAAATTACATAGTTATTAAAATGGATTTGTACTGTAAAAGGAAGTGAGGTCTGTTTCCATGTTATTACTTGGTAATTACTCAGTATTTAGCCTGTTACTCGGAAACTTTCACATTACCCCACACACTTGCACCAAAAATGCAGCAAACCCCATCAGTGTCTGTGATCCATTCTCTGAACAGCACACTGTATCTGTCAGGAGATCAGAGTTTCCATCAAAACCACCATCACCAGCCATCACATTACATGAAGATGAACGCATTATTATTACACTTCCTCACTCCAAACACCTCACTGTGACAGACATGCAAAAACAAGAGAGCTGCCAAAGATAAACATTTTAATCAAATGGAGTTCAACTTCTTATAAAACAATTTACAAAACAGTGCACATTTTTAGCAGTCAGGCACCTTTTTTTTTTTTTTTTAAGAAACAGAACAGATTTCTTTTGCAAAAAACAAAATACAAATAACAGTGATAAACAGTCACTATAAATCAACATTAATAAGCAAACTGCTCCAGTCTTGTGAATTCACATCATGTGTTTTCTGCAGACCCGTCTGGTCTACAGGAACCCTTGATCTCCATCATCCCGAATACCCAGGACCGCCGTCGCCAGGTGTTGTCACGTCGTCCACGTCCAGACTTGTACCTCCCTCGGCGTGATGGAAACGAGGACCGCACAACTGTTCCTTCTGAATGCTCAGGGTTTATTCACTTTAACACCCAAACCCCAAACGTGAGAGCTGAAAACATACAAATATACATTTTAATAAACAGAAACTTAGACAATAAACAAATATACACATTGCACAAAACACAAATATATTTAAACCTTCAAACATACACATGAAACCGACATTACAACCGAAATATCCACCCAAGCCTGAACATGAGACCACAGCCAGACCAGCACCAGCTGCAGAGCTCCACACTACCACCACGATAATGATCAATAAAACACCAAGCAAAAGGAAATATACACACCTCACTGGCTGCTTCACATTGTAAAGGAGGTAAGCCGTTTGTTTTTGCTCTTTTCACGGAGTTTTTTGTTCTTATTTTCTCTCTCCGCGTTTATCTGTGCATCACTTAATGTGGTCCTACCCGGAACGTTCCGCCGTAAACACACTTTCTCTCATTAGAGTAGGAACCGAAATTTAATTAAATATAAATATCACCATATCACCAAGTGTCTGCAGATATTCTGCCATAAATAAGCTTTCTCTCAGTCGAGGTAGAACCGAAATTTAATTGAATATAAATATCACCAAGTGGCGGAACTAACCGTCTGCAGACGTTCCGGGTAGGACCACATTAAGTGGTGCACACAAATGTGGAGAGAGAGAAAACGCTCCAAAAAGTATGTAAAAAGAGCAAAAACAAACGGCTTACAATGTGAAGCAGCCAGTGAGGTGTGTATATTTCCATTTTGCTTGGTGTTTTATTGATCATTATCGTGGTGGTAGTGTGGAGCTCTGCAGCTGGTGCTGGGTGGCTGTGGTCTCATGTTCAGGCTTGGGTGGATATTTCGGTTGTAATGTCGGTTTCATGTGTATATTTGAAGGTTTAAATATATTTGTGTTTTGTGCAATGTGTATATTTCTTTATTGTGTAAGTTTCTGTTTATTAAAATGTATATTTGTATGTTTTCAGCTCTCACGTTTGGGGTTTGGGTGTTACAGTGAATAAACCCTGAGCATTCAGAAGGAACAGTTGTGCTGTCCTCGTTTTCATCACGCCGAGGGAGGTACAAGTCTGGACGTGGACGACGTGACAACACCTGGCGACGGCGGTCCTGGGTATTCGGGATGATGGAGATCAAGGGTTCCTGTAGACCAGACGGGTCTGCAGAAAACACATGATGTGAATTCACAAGACTGGAGCAGTGTACTTATTAATGTTGATTTATAGTGATTGTTTGTCACTGTTATTTGTATTTTTTCTTTTGAAAAAGAAATCTGTTCTGTTTCTTAAAAAAAAAAAAAAAGGTGCCTGACTGCTAAAAATGTGCACTGCTTTGTAAATTGTTTTATAAGAAGTTGAACTCCATTTGATTAAAATGTTTATCTTTGGCAGCTTTCTTGTTTTTGCATGTCTGTCACAGTGAGGTGTTTGGAGTGAGGAAGTGTAATAATAATGCGTTCATCTTAATGTAACGTGATGGCTGGTGATGGTGGTTTTGATGGAAACTCTGATCTCCTGACAGATACAGTGTGCTGTTCAGACACTGGATCACACACACTGATGGGGTTTGCTGCATTTTTGGTGCAAGTGTGTGTGGTAATGTGAAAGTTTCCGAGTAACAGGCTAAATACTGAGTAATTACCAAGTAATAACATGGAAACAGACCTCACTTCCTTTTACAGTACAAATCCACTTTAATAACTATGTAATTTCCAGGTAAATATTTTTCTATTTACTGGGTAATAAATGAGTAATTACCATGTAATAACATGGAAACAGACCTCACTTCCTTTTACAGTACAAATCTACTTTAATAACTATGTAATTTCCAGGTAGATATTTTTGCAGTTCCTGGGTAACGAATAAGTAGTTACCAGGTAATAGTGTGGAAACAGGCCTCACTTCCTTTTGCAGTAGTCTGCAGTTCAACCGTAATTACATGGTAAATGTTGTAGTTACTGGGAAATACTAAGAAGTTACCAGGTAAGTAGTAAAAAACACTTGACTAATAGGGAAATACATAGCGTACACACCGAGCAGTACCTAGTAATACCTAGTAAAAAGTCTACATTTCCCAATGATTACATGGTAATTACTTAGCAATTACTTAGTAAGTACTTGGCAATTACCGACATAGTTGCTATATACATTATAATTACCCAGTAATTAATACTTACTACCAGGTAGTTACTTGGTATTTGCCTGGAATTGGCTTGGTAATTACTCTAAAAGTACTAGGTAATTAGCAACATAGTTACCCTGTAATTACATGGTAATTTTACAGTAACTTCTCCTTATTACATGGTACTTACCCTGCAATTACCCTGTTAATTCATGGTAATTACCGTACTGTAAAAGGAAGCGTTACCAAAATCCCCCCCCCCCTCCACAAACAAATAGTCCTCCGACCCACACCCACTGACCACCTCAGAGAGTTTGAGGAAAAACTGCTTCCTCTCTGCTCCGGCTGTTGGAGCATAAATGTTAATAAATACAAGTTTAAAGTGGTGGAACTGAGCTTTGACTAAAAGCAGCCTCCCCTCTACACCATGCTGGACCTCCAGGGAGGCGGGGCTAAAAGCCCTGGAGAAGAGGAGGCCCCTCCTCCACTGAGAGGAGTAAGGTGGCTGAAGATGGCCTCCCCCCCCCCCCCCCATTCCCTCCTCCATTCAGCCTCAATGCTAAAATCACTGTGAGTTTCCTGAAGGAACAGGACGTTGATGTTCTTCAGTGTGACTGTCTCATAAACTGACTGTCTCTTCCTCAGATCTCTGCTCCATTTATGTTTAAAACACCAGCTTAAAAACATCCATGATAAATGAGATGTCTGAAACCAGGAGAAGAACAAATAAATTATTAAAAAACACTTGGCTGCCACCTTCATCATTTAGTTGTTTTTTTGCCTTTGGCACCAGTTTTTTCAACCTGTAGCATTCCTGGTCAGTTAGACCGGACTCATGTCTATTCCTCATGTGTAACCTGGCTGAGAAAATAAAACCATTTCGATCCGGGAAATGATCCCCCACCTTCACCCTGTGCTGGTTTTTGGTCTGGTGTAAACATGTTTTGATTTTGTCTGCGCTGTATGGTGACCTGTTTCTCTGTGAGCTGCTAAAAGAAACATCACTGCTGTCTGACACACACTCACTGTCTGACACACACTCACTGTCTGACACACACTCACTGTCCGACACACACTCACTGTCTGACACACACTCACTGTCACTGTCTGACACTCGCCCCTCCACACAGCTTTTCTTTGCATCTGCATTCTTACCTTCTTTCTTTCTTTTACCTGGTTTAATTCTGTCCATTCTATCTGCCTCCATCTCCTCCTCCTCCACCTGTTCAGCCCAGGAGGCGCTCCTGCCTGCCTCTCCTTCCTCCTCCACCACTTTCCCTCCCTGCTCCTTTTCCACCTCCTCCTCCACCACTGTCTCCCCCTGATTCTCCTCCACCTGTCCCTCCACCTCACCTTGCTTCTCCTCCCCTCCCTCACCCACTTTTTTTTCCTGTCTTTTCTCTTTTTTCCCCTCCACCTCCGCAGTGTTGTTTACAGTAGTGTCGGTGTCCCTCCACCCTGCAGACTCGCTCTCCTCCCCCTGCCTCCACCCGCTGCTCCACCCGGTGTGTTTACACTCCTCCCCCCGTGCTCGGTGCTCTCCTGTGGGGCCACGACAGATCTCCTCCTCGGGAAGGTCCGAGGAGCCGCAGTCGGCCGCTCGGACTGAGCCGGGGCCGCCGCCGGGGGGGGGGACCCCCCAGGTGTTGGCCCGCGGCGCCGGGGCCGGGGCGGCCACGGCGGCAGCGCCGGGCTCCACGGAACCCGGTCCCGCCAGGCCCGCCTCCGCCGAGCCGGACTCAGCAGAGCCGGATCCTGCTGAACCAGATGGAGCAGACGCAGCCGGGCAGGCCCTGATGGTGTCCCTCCTGTCCACAGCTGGACAGGCCCTGATGGTGTCCCTCCTGTCCACAGCCGGGCAGGCCCTGATGGTGTCCCTCCTGTCCACAGCTGGACAGGCCCTGATGGTGTCCCTCCTGTCCACAGCCGGGCAGGCCCTGATGGTGTCCCTCCTGTCCACAGCTGGACAGGCCCTGATGGTGTCCCTCCTGTCCACAGCTGGACAGGCCCTGATGGTGTCCCTCCTGTCCACAGCTGGACAGGCCCTGATGGTGTCCCTCCTGTCCACAGCTGGACAGGCCCTGATGGTGTCCCTCCTGTCCACAGCCAAAACACTTGCTGCCAGCTGAGCTCGCGAAAACCACGTAATCATAATTATTTACTCTCACGCGGAACCGGAGGTCCAGCTCCTCGCTCCGGTTATTGAGGATCATAAATCCGTGTCTTCTGGGACACACGGCGTTCTTCAGCAGCTGAGATTTACATCCAGACAGGATGTCCTTCACCGAGGACACCACCTTTCCAGATCTGGACAGCTCGCGGATCAGAAGCTCATCTGGCACGAAGGGAGGGACGTTGGACAGGACGACCCGGACAGCAGGCTGAGACAGCGGCTGGACCGGGACCAACCTGTCCGTGATGGTAATGCCCGACTCCACCACAGCGTTAGCCTGCTCCACCTGGTCCAGGAAGACCACCACAGCGTTAGCCTGCTCCACCTGGTCCAGGAAGACCACCACAGCGTTAGCCTGCTCCACCTGGTCCAGGAAGACCACCACGGCATCAGCCTGCTCCACCTGGTCCAGGAAGACCACCACGGCATCAGCCTGCTCCACCTGGTCCAGGAAGACCACCACGGCGCTGTTCATCCTCGCGACCGACCTAACATTATCGTAGCCCACTTTCTCCCCCACAGCCAGGGCCACGTCCTCCACGCTGCAGGGGGCGGGGCCACCACCCGGACCCCGTGTTTGCGGGTGAGCTGCCTGAGGTTGGTCATGGCTGCAGCCAGACCCCCAAACAGACCAAAACCCACCAAGAACCCAAATAAACGATATAAACTAATAAATGTGCTCTGTGATTAATAAACTACGGTGAAAGTGAACATTAACAACTTAAACAAACAGAAAAAACAAGCAAAACGCCACACAACACACACCACGCTCTCACACACTCCAGGCGCCGCCCACTCCCAGCATGCACCGAGAGAGAGAGAGAGAGAGAGAGAGAGAGAGAGAGAGAGAGAGAGAGAGGGAGAGAGAGAGTGAGTTTGTGAGATGGGAGGATGGAGGATTGGGGGATGGAACTACAGATCATCCAACCAAAGACTTCAGGTGAGTATACAGGTAGATGGAGCTTCCTGCTGAGCATTGCTGCTTGTCGCACCTCCTCCAGTGCCCATGGGACAGCTGCCGGGTCAGCTGCAAAAAAAGGATCTACTATATTATATGTCAAACCGAAAGATTTATGGCCCCCCAATAAACCCCTCCCCTCGCCATATGTCCACCATTTGTCCAGCGTTTGTCCACTGCGCATTTGTCCCCCCCCCCACAAACTTCCTTCCGTCTGAGGTCTTTTGAAGTTTTTACGATGTGTTAGGTGTTGACACATCTGAAGGGATGAGTAGGAGCCAGACAGACGGTTAGAGGGGGGTGAATTTATATTGTACCTGGAGATGGCGGAGAAACGTGTCATGAAGAGGTTATATTACAAGCCGAGTCATCCTGGTAGTTTCGGCGGGGTAGAGCGGCTTCATAAAGCGGTTCAAGATGAGACGGGAAAGAAAGTCAGGGTGGAAGATGTGAAAGACTTTTTATCATCTCAAGACACCTATACTCTGCATAAACCGGCTAGGGTACATTTTCCAAGGAACAGAGTTTTTGTTACAAGACCTCTCAAACAATTTCAGGCAGACCTTTGCAATATGCGCGCGTTAGCGGATGAAAATGATGGGTATAGTTATTTGCTCACGGTCATCGATGTGTTTTCCAAATTAGCGTACGTGCGAGCTTTGAGAAAGAAGACTGCAGCTGAGGTGGTGTCTGCCTTTGAATCCGTCTTTCGCGAGAGCCAGACGCCTGAAAAACTACAGACTGATGCAGGAAGAGAATTTTTCGACAAAAGTTTCAAGATTCTGATGAGGAAACACAACATCATACATTTTGCCACAGCCAGTGATCTAAAAGCCTGCGTGGTTGAAAGATTTAACCGAACGTTAAAGACCAGAATGTGGAGATATTTCACTGCTAAGAACACTAGACGGTACGTGGAAGTCCTACCAGACTTAGTAAAAAGCTATAATAACACTCACCACAGTAGTATAAAAATGCACCCGGTTGATGTGAGTAAGGGCCTTCAAGTGTTTCACAATCTGTACGGTACGCCTACACCACCAGACAAGAGAAAACAAAAAGTAAAGATAGGATGTGAGGTGGGCGATGTTGTCAGAATATCCAAGTTGCGAGGGGCCTTCTCTGATATTCTCAGATATTTCCCAGTTAACGTGATCACTGTAAAACCTTCACATCCACCCAAGTTCTAATATATAGATCTGAAAATACAACTCAAAAGGAAGGAAGGTTTTTAAAAAAGTGTATAAAATACAAGAAAAGGTATAAATGAATAGTAAGATCATTCAAAGACAGAGTCTCATTCTAAATATTCAAAATAAAGCCACACAAACTTAATCAGGAAGCGTAGACACGCGCTTGAATAAAAAACAGAATAACTGGTTGATAATTTTCACAAACTCAAATTCAATTTTCTGTATAAGAGACAATAATGATGTTGTCGATGTACGCCAAACAAAACCGAGTCAGCAGGTAATGTCAGCTTTGAAAGCTGCTGTCTCACAGCTGCAGCGTAGACAGTTGGACAGTCCGAAAAAACAAACAAACAACGTTAATCTTGTAAAGCGATATTGTTGGTCACAGAAGGTGAAACTAAACAAATCCTATGTATTCCTGTGTACAGCAGAATACAAATACACAACTGTGTACTATTTCGCTCTGGCTGGTATTGATACTAAGATAGCATTAACATCTGGTACAGCCGGAGTTAAAGGAATGATGCTGAAATTTATTTATTTTTCCTCGGGTCCGGTGCAAATCTGTACTTCTTTGTTCCTGGTTTCAAAAATGGGGTTTATTGGTGTGGTGTTTGGAGACAGACATGACACTCCTCGTTTCAGCAATGATTGAAGCACTGGTCTGATCCCCAGATCTTTTTCCTTTGATAAGAGATACTGTTTAACACAAACAGGATATTTCACATCGTTAATTGTTGCTTGATAAGGTTCCACAGCCAGCAATCCTACATGATTTGCAAATACAGATTTTCTTCTCCTTTCTAACAAATCCACAGAAACATTACCAAAGAACAAAATATGACAAGCCCATGTAAGGGCAGCATTTATATCAGAACGAAGAAAGAACAAAAGAAAGTGCTTAGTTTAAGAAACAAATATAAACATCAGCTTTTCCTGTAGCAATTTCTTTTCTGATCAGTCTCAACCAGCTGCACAAGAAAACAGAATATCAGCTCAATTTACATTTTGTCACTCTTTTTCTACTCTGACAGACAGTAATGCGCGCAGTTTCACACACTCTGTGCTGCAGTTTGCGCCACTGTTTTACATGATTTGTGATTACAGATTTTCTTCCCCTTTCTAACAAATCCACAGAAACATTACCAAAGAACAAAATATGACAACCCCTTGTAAGAGCGGCATTTATATAAGAACAAAGAAAGAACGAAATAAAGTGCTTAGTTTAAGAAACAAATACAATCATCAGCTTTACATACCTTTTCCTACAGTCTCAACCAGCTGCACAAGAAAACAGAATATCAGCTCAATATACATTTTCTCACTCTTTTTGCTACTCTGACAGACAGTAATCACTCCGTGCTGCAGTTTGCGCCGCTGTTTTAGGTGGTGAAAAAGATTTGTTGTGCTTCCACTCTTGCCTGTATCTTCTTGATAGCACTCCCTACATATAACGTGACTCTGTTGCTCGTCTGATACTTTAAAACTGAACCATCTCCGAATTACTGAGCCACTGTTTTTTTTCTTTTACTGAATGGGTTTTTATTGGGGTGTTGTTTGGAGACACAATGACTCCTCGTGTCAGCAGTGTTTGAACCACTGGTCTGACCCCATTTCTTTTTCCTCTGATCAGGGATACTGTTTTAACAAACAGGATACTCTGCATAGTTAATTGTTGCTTGATAAGGTTCCATACCCAGCAGTCCTACATGATCTGCGTGCTGCGTCCATAATTTAGATGGAACAGACGCTCAAACTGACGGAGGTTGTAACAACACATCCAGCTGAACTTCTGCTTTCGTTGTATTTTGCAGGATTTTAATGAACAAAAATGCAAAGTGTCCTCATCATACGACCAAACAATAACATTTTAGTTGCTATCTTCATCATCTGGTTGTCTATGAAGAAACTGGTAACAAATGTCAAGCATTTTAGTCCCAGTGATCACTTGTAACTGCACTTTGAAGTTTTTACGATGGGTCAGGTGTTGAGGAGATGAGTAGGAGCAAGACAGACGGATAGAGGGGGGTGAATTTATATTGTACTCAGAGATGGCAGAAAAGCGTGCCATGACGAAAGTCAGCGTGGAAGATGTGAAAGATTTTATCATCTCAAGACACCTGTACTCTGCATAAACCGGATAGGGTACATTTTCCAAGGAACAGAGTTTTTGTTACAAGACCTCTCAAACAGTTTCAGGCAGACCTTTGCGATAGGAAGACGGGCTCACCTTTCCTCCTCTCCTCTCTTTCATCCTCTGGTTGTCTATGAAGAAACTGGTAACAAATGTCAAGCATTTTAGTCACTGACCCAATGATCATTTGTAACTGCACAGATGAATGGTTCAATGTTTCCGTGCACATCTTTTAACAATAACATCAGTCCCTCTGGAGAGAGACAAACAGTATTTGTGGACTTTCTACTCTGTCCGAGAATGGTTTATCTACTGGTCTGCTTGACAGAACGCTAATGTTCTGATTCCCTCTATTGTGAACAGTCAAGTCACCACATCAACATTTAGAAGAACAGAGGCTGCTTTCTGCCAAACAGTGAAATACTGTCCTACCGTCTGATGTATGTTTGGAATGTTTTACTGTTACTCACTCTGGAGCACAAATTCTATATAATCTTAATTGTGATAGCATATCTTTTTCCTAAATCACAAACACATGTTGAAATTTCCAAACATCTCTCTCGACCGGTAACAGTTCTGACAGCGGTTCTCTTGGTGGGACTCCAGAAATGCTGACAGTCTGAACAGTGTCATTACTTCATGGACAGTATATCTCCTGCTGACGAATACAAGAGAGAAATGCACCTACATTTCCGAGAAACTTTTTTGGTTTCCCTTTAATGTTTAAACAAATCTTTGGTATTTTCTACCGGTGTATCTGAAACTTGTGCCTGAATAACCATCATTATTATTATTATTTGATCACCGTCAGCGTCCCAGTTCTGTCGGCCTCTTCATTGTGTAGAAGTTTTTCTCCACAGAAAGGAAACTGCTCTCTGTTCTGGTGTAATGTTTGTCTTTGGTACTTGTTGAGTTTTGGCCTTGATTCAACACATGTGGCACTCCGGTGGGTCTAGCTACTTTAGCTTCATCTCTTTTTTTTTCTTTTCCTTTGCTCACAGTCTCTGATCATTAAGGTTTCTTCCCCCTTGCCAGTGTTTGATCATTAGTATTATTATAATAACGTTGGCCCCTAAATCGTCGTTGATTTGGTCTCATCCTGTCTCGTTCTCATCCTCTGAAGCCTGGTAGTGTTGATACAAACGGTCTATACTCTCCCAGAGTTGTGTACAGCATGAATCTTAGCTTTTTCTTTTTCTTTTTTTTGATTTGCAAACAATCCAGTTGCATCTAATTCCCTATTCCTTTTTAGTAAATCCGCAGGACTCAATGAAAACACGTCTGGGGTTGCTAATTCTTTAAAGTATCAGCATCCTGTGTTCACAGTCCATTAATGATCATTGACACAAAGAAAGGTTCGGCTTTATGTGACACTTTTAATTTTGCCTTTTCTTTCCAACATTTAAGAAATCTTTCTGCATATTCAGACACCTGTTCATCACTCCGTTCTTACAGTGAAGTACCCGTGTTATCACATCTGCTAAAGTAAGAAGCTTTTCCATAACTTTATCATGTATCGTTCACCATAAAGTCCACTCATTTGAGAACAGGAATTCCAGAGTAGTTTTTCAGCATGATCTATTTGCACAGGGGGGTTACTGACTCCATCGTAAGAATAAAGATGGCTTCACTAAGGAGCAGGAATTGGCTGTAGTACAGGCCTGCAAGAATGCCCCGCAATACAACTGGCCCCCAAAAACAGCAAAACGGATCGATACTCAGATGCTTTAAAGAACATTCTGTGAGAAGACACGGAACGAGGGAATCTAATCTAACTTATTTCTTTCATCCGTTTGTCAACTTCTCTGATTGACCTGACCATACTAAATACACATCGGGAAAAAACTCTGTGGAAAACCACAAAAGCGTCAACTGACGCAAACAAATGGCTTTAGCACCTCTGCATGGTGAGGCTGTAAGGCCGTATTTGTACTCACTTCCAGAATCAGCACCTGTAGCTTCAAACACTCACAGCCAGACCGAGCGTCTCTACAGGCCTGATGTGCTTCTCACCTCCAGAGAATCATCGTCAGCGTCCAAGTTCCTTCAACTTCCTCAAATCAGACACAAAATACGCGTCTCTCTGCTTTTCTTCACCTGGACAGGATGCCAGACTGTCAAATGACTTCCTCAGATCAGAACACACACACACACTTACGGTTGGGTTGTAAATGGTTCGTCAGGTCAGAACACACACACACACACACACACACACACACACACTTACGGTTGGGTCGTAAATGGTTCGTCAGATGAGGGCAGGTCGATGAAGGGGGGTAGAATGCTTTTTTCAACCACCGTTTGTCAGTCATGTTTTTACAGAAAAACTGAGAAAACCAGATTCTTTTGTTGTTGTTTTATTTAAAAAAACACACGCACAAAGCAATTTTTCTACCAAGCAGTAGGGAAGAAGGATTACTATTGCAACAACACATCATCAGTAGGGTAAAACTAACTTGTCTCATGACGGACATGAAACTGTAAAGGTACAAGAACACACAACTTAAAGTTTCTTTAAAACTAAGAATAGTATGCCCAGCTACAAAGAAATGATGACATGCAAAACTAAAAATAACATTAGATGGACAAAAAAAACAATGAACACATCAGGACAGCTCCAGGCCTGCCTCAGTTCTCATTCCAGCATTCTTTCACAATTCCAAGCTCACCAATTTTCACAACATCCAGCCCGATCAGATTGTCGTACACATCTGCAAAAGTTTCCACAAACTTTTCTTTGGATCTCATCTCTCTCAGCAAAGTCTCTGCCACAGTTTTGACTCGCATATCGTCGATTTTAATGTTGCGCATGAATAACAAACATTGAATAGCAGGAATGAAACGGTCGGTACACAGTTTTTCCATCAGACGGCGAAAGTGGGTTTGATAGAAATATTCGTCCACCTGCTGTAAACAAGGATGCTGTTTCTCATTCGGATGTCTGATCTGACATCCGTAGCAAAGCTCTTCCCGGTACTTGTGAGTCACAATGTCCAGCAGATGGACGACCGCTGTTTTGACTGTTTTGATGATGGCCGAGGGCATCCAGCCGTCCAGCTCATCCTCGGATTCCTCAACCTCTGGAGTGTCAGGAGGCGAAGATGCTGGTTCCGGCTCCACAAAATCGTCAGAGTCGGGGATTTGGGATTCATCCACTTGAAGGTCTCCGCCGTCATCGCTCACCTCCCTGCTTCGATCCTCATCATCTCCCAGGGACCCTGGATCCGGGTCACAGGTCTCGGGAATGGTGTACAGCGATCGAGAGGGACCCGGCTGAGAGTCAGGGTCCGGGGAAACGGGTGAGATCAAATTCGCCGATTCATCCGCAAACATGTTGATCGGGTACTCCACCAACGGAGTTCTGCTCCACAGCGGATCGATGAGGACGCGAGAGCTGGTTCTACGGATACTCCTGACGTTCTCCATATCTTCTTGATGTGGAATGATCGATCGCAGTCTTTATAATGTGTACGGGTGGCAGGAAGGTCCGTGGGGCGGGGTTAAGCAGAAAAACTGGTAGGATCGTGGACGTGGTGAACTAAAAGCTGGAGGATTGAATGGAGGCCGAAGGAAACAGGTTTTTTTTAACCGCTAGAAGATCTTTCCAGTAGCAGCAGCTGCGAAAAAGTGAGCCGATTTTATCGTCCGGTCCTCCAAACCTTTCCTTCCATGCGACCAGCGGGACATTTAGCAGTGTATGGAATACGCCGCAGCTGGTGTTAAAGGTCTTCAAAAAAAACTCCTCCGAGCCTTTTTTCCCTTCGTAGCAACAAATGCAGGCGCGAAAGCACATAGTGCCTGAAACACCCGCTCTGGACTGCCACGCAATGCTGTAAAGCACTTTTTTTTCCAAGAAGGAGACCCTGTTTGTGCATCACCCTCCAGGGACTCACGCTTCAGAGGCCGACCTGGTGTCAGCGTTGGATCGACGGGCTTCGCGCCACCTTCATCAGGGTTTGCCCGAAAATGTCGAACAATCATGTGATACAGCACACCCCAGTCGTTGGAGTTCAGCATCGCTATAGAAGGTACAGCTCCCTGCTTTTCACCCTCACCTCGCTGATAGAGGCAAAGCTCCCCCGTCGTATATTTGAACACGTAGCCCCATGCACCACGCCGTCCGTACAGTTTCAGCGGCCATTCTTCCTTCAACGATTCCAATGGACAGAGCTGGGTCCGAAGCAGGTGCATCACATGCTTCTTGGGCGCATTCGTGATGATCGGCGTCTCTTCGTACACCATGATTGGTGTGTCCCGGATGATCGGTATGTGAATTCTTTCCTGAGCCATTTTTTTTTCTTCCAAAATCTGTATTTGTTAATTGGAGTGATCCAACACGGGCTTGATGTATTTAACGACTCGTATAAATAGAGCCCCTTCTATAGGGAGGGCGAGAGGAGGGCCCACAGGACTTCAGCGTTTTTATTTTTTCCTCCTTTCCCCCACCTCCACTGAGTCAGCATGGGGGAGGGTGTGTGTGTGTGTGTGTGTGTGTGTGTGTTCTGACCTGACGAACCATTTACAACCCAACCGTAAGTGTGTGTGTGTGTTCTGATCTGAGGAAGTCATTTGACAGTCTGGCATCCTGTCCAGGTGAAGAAAAGCAGAGAGACGCGTATTTTGTGTCTGATTTAAGGAAGTTGAAGGAACTTGGACGCTGACGATGATTCTCTGGAGGTGAGAAGCACATCAGGCCTGTAGAGACGCTCGGTCTGGCTGTGAGTGTCTGAAGCTACAGGTGCTGATTCTGGAAGTGAGTACAAATACGGCCTTACAGCCTCACCATGCAGAGGTGCTAAAGCCATTTGTTTGCGTCAGTTGACGCTTTTGTGGTTTTCCACAGAGTTTTTTCCCGATGTGTATTTAGTATGGTCAGGTCAATCAGAGAAGTTGACAAACGGATGAAAGAAATAAGTTAGATTAGATTCCCTCGTTCCGTGTCTTCTCACAGAATGTTCTTTAAAGCATCTGAGTATCGATCCGTTTTGCTGTTTTTGGGGGCCAGTTGTATTGCGGGGCATTCTTGCAGGCCTGTACTACAGCCAATTCCTGCTCCTTAGTGAAGCCATCTTTATTCTTACGATGGAGTCAGTAACCCCCCTGTGCAAATAGATCATGCTGAAAAACTACTCTGGAATTCCTGTTCTCAAATGAGTGGACTTTATGGTGAACGATACATGATAAAGTTATGGAAAAGCTTCTTACTTTAGTAGATGTGATAACACGGGTACTTCACTGTAAGAACGGAGTGATGAACAGGTGTCTGAATATGCAGAAAGATTTCTTAAATGTTGGAAAGAAAAGGCAAAATTAAAAGTGTCACATAAAGCCGAACCTTTCTTTGTGTCAATGATCATTAATGGACTGTGAACACAGGATGCTGATACTTTAAAGAATTAGCAACCCCAGACGTGTTTTCATTGAGTCCTGCGGATTTACTAAAAAGGAATAGGGAATTAGATGCAACTGGATTGTTTGCAAATCAAAAAAAAGAAAAAGAAAAAGCTAAGATTCATGCTGTACAATACACAACTCTGGGAGAGTATAGACCGTTTGTATCAACACTACCAGGCTTCAGAGGATGAGAACGAGACAGGATGAGACCAAATCAACGACGATTTAGGGGCCAACGTTATTATAATAATACTAATGATCAAACACTGGCAAGGGGGAAGAAACCTTAATGATCAGAGACTGTGAGCAAAGGAAAAGAAAAAAAAAGAGATGAAGCTAAAGTAGCTAGACCCACCGGAGTGCCACATGTGTTGAATCAAGGCCAAAACTCAACAAGTACCAAAGACAAACATTACACCAGAACAGAGAGCAGTTTCCTTTCTGTGGAGAAAAACTTCTACACAATGAAGAGGCCGACAGAACTGGGACGCTGACGGTGATCAAATAATAATAATAATGATGGTTATTCAGGCACAAGTTTCAGATACACCGGTAGAAAATACCAAAGATTTGTTTAAACATTAAAGGGAAACCAAAAAAGTTTCTCGGAAATGTAGGTGCATTTCTCTCTTGTATTCGTCAGCAGGAGATATACTGTCCATGAAGTAATGACACTGTTCAAACTGTCAGCATTTCTGGTGTCCCTCCAAGAGAACCGCTGTCAAAACTGTTACCGGTCGAGAGAGATGTTTGGAAATTTCAACATGTGTTTGTGATTTAGGAAAAAGATATGCTATCACAATTAAGATTATATAGAATTTGTGCTCCAGAGTGAGTAACAGTAAAACATTCCAAACATACATCAGACGGTAGGACAGTATTTCCCTGTTTGGCAGAAAGCAGCCTCTGTTTTTCTAAATGTTGATGTGGTGACTTGACTGTTCACAATAGAGGGAATCAGAACATTAGCGTTCTGTCAAGCAGACCAGTAGATAAACCATTCTCGGACAGAGTAGAAAGTCCACAAATACTGTTTGTCTCTCTCCAGAGGGACTGATGTTATTGTTAAAAGATGTGCACGGAAACATTGAACCATTCATCTGTGCAGTTACAAATGATCATTGGGTCAGTGACTAAAATGCTTGACATTTGTTACCAGTTTCTTCATAGACAACCAGAGGATGAAAGAGAGGAGAGGAGGAAAGGTGAGCCCGTCTTCCTATCGCAAAGGTCTGCCTGAAACTGTTTGAGAGGTCTTGTAACAAAAACTCTGTTCCTTGGAAAATGTACCCTGGCCGGTTTATGCAGAGTACAGGTGTCTTGAGATGATAAAATCTTTCACATCTTCCACCCTAACTTTCTTCATGGCACGCTTTTCTCAGTACAATATAAATTCACCCCCTCTATCCGTCTGTCTTGCTCCTACTCATCTCCTCAACACCTAACCCATCGTAAAAACTTCAAAGTGCAGTTACAAGTGATCACTGGGACTAAAATGCTTGACATTTGTTACCAGTTTCTTCATAGACAACCAGATGATGAAGATAGCAACTAAAATGTTATTGTTTGGTCGTATGATGAGGACACTTTGCATTTTTGTTCATTAAAATCCTGCAAAATACAACGAAAGCAGAAGTTCAGCTGGATGTGTTGTTACAACCTCCGTCAGTTTGAGCGTCTGTTCCATCTAAATTATGGACGCAGCACGCAGATCATGTAGGACTGCTGGGTATGGAACCTTATCAAGCAACAATTAACTATGCAGAGTATCCTGTTTGTTAAAACAGTATCCCTGATCAGAGGAAAAAGAAATGGGGTCAGACCAGTGGTTCAAACACTGCTGACACGAGGAGTCATTGTGTCTCCAAACAACACCCCAATAAAAACCCATTCAGTAAAAGAAAAAAAACAGTGGCTCAGTAATTCGGAGATGGTTCAGTTTTAAAGTATCAGACGAGCAACAGAGTCACGTTATATGTAGGGAGTGCTATCAAGAAGATACAGGCAAGAGTGGAAGCACAACAGATCTTTTTCACCACCTAAAACAGCGGCGCAAACTGCAGCACGGAGTGATTACGGTCTGTCAGAGTAGCAAAAAGAGTGAGAAAATGTATATTGAGTTGAAATTCTGTTTTCTTGTGCAGCTGGTTGAGACTGTAGGAAAAGGTATGTAAAGCTGATGATTGTATTTGTTTCTTAAACTAAGCACTTTATTTCGTTCTTTCTTTGTTCTGCTATAAATGCTGCTCTTACAAGGGGTTGTCATATTTTGTTCTTTGGTAATGTTTCTGTGGATTTGTTAGAAAGGAGAAGAAAATCTGTATTTGCAAATCATGTAGGATTGCTGGCTGTGGAACCTTATCAAGCAACAATTAACGATGTGAAATATCCTGTTTGTGTTAAACAGTATCTCTTATCAAAGGAAAAAGAACTGGGGATCAGGCCAGTGGTTCAATCATTGCTGAAACAAGGAGTGTCATGTCTGTCTCCAAACAACACACCGATAAACCCCATTTTTGAAACCAGGAACAAAGAAGTACAGATTTGCACCGGACCCGAGGAAAAATAAATAAATTTCAGCATCATTCCTTTAACTCCGGCTGTACCAGATGTTAATGCTATCTTAGTATCAATACCAGCCAGAGCGAAATGGTACACAGTGGTGTATTTGTATTCTGCTGTACACAGGAATACACTGGATTTGTTTAGTTTCACCTTCTGTGACCAACAATATCGCTTTACAAGATTAACGTTGTTTTTTTTGTTTTTTTTCGGACAGTCCAACTGTCTACGCTGCAGCTGTGAGACAGCAGCTTTCAAAGCTGACATTACCTGCTGACTCGGTTTTGTTTGGCGTACATCGACAACATCATTATTGTCTCTTATACAGAAAATTGAATTTGAGTTTGTGAAAATTATCAACCAGTTATTCTGTTTTTATTCAAGCGCGTGTCTACGCTTCCTGATTAAGTTTGTGTGGCTTTATTTTGAATATTTAGAATGAGACTCTGTCTTTGAATGATCTTACTATTCATTTATACCTTTTCTTGTATTTTATACACTTTTTTAAAAACCTTCCTTCCTTTTGAGTTGTATTTTCAGATCTATATATTAGAACTTGGGTGGATGTGAAGGTTTTACAGTGATCACGTTAACTGGGAAATATCTGAGAATATCAGAGAAGGCCCCTCGCAACTTGGATATTCTGACAACATCGCCCACCTCACATCCTATCTTTACTTTTTGTTTTCTCTTGTCTGGTGGTGTAGGCGTACCGTACAGATTGTGAAACACTTGAAGGCCCTTACTCACATCAACCGGGCGCATTTTTATACTACTGTGGTGAGTGTTATTATAGCTTTTTACTAAGTCTGGTAGGACTTCCACGTACCGTCTAGTGTTCTTAGCAGTGAAATATCTCCACATTCTGGTCTTTAACGTTCGGTTAAATCTTTCAACCACGCAGGCTTTTAGATCACTGGCTGTGGCAAAATGTATGATGTTGTGTTTCCTCATCAGAATCTTGAAACTTTTGTCGAAGTAGAGCTAATAGGACTTGATTTTTCAATCCCAAGGTGGAGTCACTACTCGTGGTCGCGGCCTAGAATTAGATGTTCTGATGAGTAAATGCATCACTGGGGTCATCAGGTGGGCACCCTCCTTCCTTGATGTTTCGTTGATGAGCCCACGACATCTCCAGAGGGCTCAACAGTGATACCTGGCGTCCCAGGTACACTCCCCTCCGCTTCTATCACATCAGTTTCATCTAGCAGCCCAGGTGTTATCTTTCCTTCTTATCCAAAGCCAATTGCTGCTTTTTTCTGCAGCAGCAGACAAGGATTTGATGGCCTGTTGGAGAGATGATCCTTTCATGTCAAATTTCTCCAACAGGGAGGTCATAGATTTCGACACAAACCCCCTACAACCCACTTCAACAGGAAAGACATTCACTTTCCATCCATTCTGTGCTGCTTGTGAAGCTACTTCTGCGTATTTTGTTTTCTTTCGTTCATACGCTTCTTCCACACCATCTTCCCATGGGACAGTTCGTTCAACCACAAATGCCCGTCTTGTAGACATTGACCACAGCACCATATCTGGTCGGAGTGTTGTAACCACGATCTCTGGAGGGAACACAAGCCTTTTGTCAAGGTCCACTTCTAACTTCCAATCCCTTGCGATTTGCAAAATGCTTGTGTCCTTTGAAGTGCTGTGGTGTTTTGGGTCTGACCCAGCTGTGACAAACGTCATTACCTCCATCCTCCCACTGGATGTTTGTGGGAGAGCATTTGTGGTGGTCCTCCTCTGTTCCAAGATAATCGCGAGCTGCCTCAGGACTTGGTTATGGCGCCAAGTATAACGTCCCTGTGCGAGGCTAGTTGAGCATGCTGTCAAAATGTGTTTCAATGACGCAGGGGCTTGGCAAAGACTGCAACTTGCTTCCTCCCCAAACCATTGCTTTAGATTTTGAGGAGTTGGCAGGAGGTCATAGGTAGCTCTTATTATGAAGCTCAATCGAGGACCTTCCATTTGCCATATGTCTCGCCAACTAATTTTCCTCTTTTCCACATTGTCCCATGAAGTCCATTGACCTTGTTTGGCCATCGACACTGCCTTAGCTGTCCGAACCTGTTCTTCTTGTCTTCTTATTTCTTCAACCACTAACTTCCTTTTTTCCACTGGTGCTGCCTTGTGCCACTGAGGGACTCCTGGGTTAAGCCCTAGGCCAGTGTTTCCATACTGGACCTGGCCTACGATATCCCTAAATCTAAGTGCAGATTTGGCACTTTGAACGGCCTCAGCTGGAGTCCATTTCTTTCCTGTTATTACTCTAGGTGCAGCTATTCGAACCATTTCATCTTGTGACCCTTCGAGAGTCATGACAAGCCTTGCTTTCGTGCATTTGAACTCTTCCACTAGACCTGAAATGGGCAATTCCAGTTTTCCTTTCCCATACAATGCCACTGAGCTTAGGCATCGTGGAACTCCAAGCCACTGTTTCACTTGAGTGCTGATCATCCTCTCCAGTTTTTCAACTTTACTCACTGGTATTTCATACATTGTGAGTGGCCACATGATTCTTGGTAAAATGCCAAACTGGAGACACCACACTTTGAGTTTTCCCGGCAACAATGTCTTGTTGAGGCGCCTCATGAATAACGTGGTGTCTTCTCTTATTTGCTTAAATCGCTCAATGTCATTCAGCCTTGCATCATACCAGCGCCCCAAACTCTTTACTGGGACCTCTGACACTGTTGGAATTGGTGTTCCCTCAATGTGGAATCTCTGCTCAGAGATCTGCCCCTTTACAATGGAAATGCTCCTGCACTTACTGGGCTTCAGTTTCATTCTTGCCCATGTAATGTTCTCATGAAGCTTCTTTAGAAGTCTTCTGGTGCAGGGTACAATTGTTGTTAACGTTGTTACATCATCCATGTAGGCCCTTATTGGTGGTAGTTGCTGACCTCCTGGCAAGCGTGTTCCTCCTACCACCCATTTTGACGCTCTGATGATGATTTCCATCGCCATAGTGAAGAGTAATGGAGACACCGTGCAGCCCGCCATAATTCCTTTCTCCAGTGGCTGCCAGTTTGTCACAAATTGTGGCGTTGTGATGCTGAACTGAAGGTCTTGAAAATAAAGCCTAACTAGCTTTACTATCTTGTCTGGCACTTGAAAGAATTTAAACGCTGACCACAAGAGGGAATGTGGTACAGAGCCATACGCATTCGCCAGGTCAAGAAAAAGGACATGAACATCTTTCCGTTCTTCTTTAGCTGATTGAATTTGTTGCCATATGACACTGGTATGCTCGATACACCCAGAAAAGCCTGAAATACCAGCTTTTTGAATTGAAGTGTCTATTAACTGATTTTCTTTCAAATAATTTGTTAATCTTTGTGCCACTACACTAAAGAAAATTTCTCTTCCTGCATCAGTCTGTAGTTTTTCAGGCGTCTGGCTCTCGCGAAAGACGGATTCAAAGGCAGACACCACCTCAGCCGCAGTCTTCTTTCTCAAAGCTCGCACGTACGCTAATTTGGAAAACACATCGATGACCGTGAGTAAATAACTACACCCATCATTTTCATCCGCTAACGCGCGCATATTGCAAAGGTCTGCCTGAAATTGTTTGAGAGGTCTTGTAACAAAAACTCTGTTCCTTGGAAAATGTACCCTAGCCGGTTTATGCAGAGTATAGGTGTCTTGAGATGATAAAAAGTCTTTCACATCTTCCACCCTGACTTTCTTTCCCGTCTCATCTTGAACCGCTTTATGAAGCCGCTCTACCCCACCGAAACTACCAGGATGACTCGGCTTGTAATATAACCTCTTCATGACACGTTTCTCCGCCATCTCCAGGTACAATATAAATTCACCCCCCTCTAACCGTCTGTCTGGCTCCTACTCATCCCTTCAGATGTGTCAACACCTAACACATCGTAAAAACTTCAAAAGACCTCAGACGGAAGGAAGTTTGTGGGGGGGGGGGGGACAAATGCGCAGTGGACAAACACTGGACAAATGGTGGACATATGGCGAGGGGAGGGGTTTATTGGGGGGCCATAAATCTTTCGGTTTGACATATAATATAGTAGATCCTTTTTTGCTGCAGGGTCATCAGCCGGGGACCACCACCCACCAACGTTTCGCCCCTTTAAACCTGGAGCGTCCCCTGGTGGCGGGGCGGTGACAGGGACGTCTCCCTGCCACCCCCGACAGCTGACAGATGGTACCCCCCCTGCTGAAAACAGGACTGGAGAGATGGCACACCCCATTGCAATTCCCACTTGCAGCTGCTGCCAACTGGTTGTGAGGTCCTGGAGGGCAAAACACATCAGCAGGTCATTAAAGTCCCGTGCTACCAGGTTCCTGATGCAGGGAGGCACGTGGAAGAACTCCAGCACATAGTTGATCAGTTGGTGCAGAACTGATCCAGACGCATTGGCGAGGTCGAGCTAAAGTTAAAATGGCGGATCAGAGGGAGGTGCTTGGCACATGTAGCCTCGTAAACCAGCCCCGCCCACTCCAAATTAACGTTTGAATTTTGGAGCTGGGAGGGTCTGGGCACAAGGCAATAGAAAGTGCATGCAGGGGATGTCCGTCACTCCTGTGACTGACAGCGCACTTCAGCCAATCAGCTTCAAAGCAAATACGTCATCAAAATGCGTTGGCTTCTCTCAGGGTTAGCTGTAGCTCTTTAGCTCTTTAGCTCCAGCTTCCAGACACACAGCGACAGGCGAAAACGTCTTTTCCTGTTAGAAACTCACCAGGTACAGACTCTTGCTCTTCCTTGATTGTTAATACTTGGTGTTTCAGCTTCAACTTTACTTATTGCAGCTTTCAGAAGACTTAAAGTTTATCTCCGTAATCTCCGCTACGCACAGTGATGGCGTCACTTCAGCTTTAGCCACCGGAATTCGCCAAAAAAATTTGAAAACAAAAAGCCGCAACGCTGATTGGCTCGGCCGTTTTCTGGCCGAGTCGCATTGTCTTTCTATTGCTTTCTCCCCAGATCCACCCCAGCTTCAAAATCCAAATGTGGATTTGGAGTAGGCGGGGCTGGTTTACGAGGCTATGTCACATGTGCTCAGTAAGAAAAGAGAGCTTCAGAGGGGGTGAGGCCTGTTTCCTCTCTCAAGCACAACTTTGTAAAAGCCAATTAAAATGAGTCCACATGATCTGTGTTTTCCATCACCTCAGACCAGGTGGAAGATGTTGGATTAACCATGTGATGATTTGGTGTGATGCTGGAGGCTGAAGCATCACAGTTCAGTATCAGGATTAACTTGCAAACTCAGCGTTGGGTGAAGCGAAGACTTTCTGGTTTCTAACCCCCCTGTTGCCTATTTATTGTTGCTCAGTGTGAGCAGAGTGTTTGAAGAGCAACTGGAACCACAGTGACTCTGATCAAACAGGAATGAGCAGAATCCATCTGATATGAAGCTGTGTGCTGAATCCCACTTCCCTCCTCTTTGAAGAGGAGTCCCATATCTGTGTTCAGCTTTTTGTACAGCCTCTTCTACACTTTGGATCACTGTGTGTCTACTGCACAGTAGTAGAGAGCTGTGTCTGCCAGGGTTAGCTTTGGAATGCTCAGTGTAGTTGATGAGGCTGTTGTTTGGGATCCATATCGACGATCGGGAATATGTTCTTCATCACTCCGTGATTTTGCTCCTTTCCAGAGTATAAACTGAGGAGCCTGAAGGTCTGAATGATGTCTGTACCAGTAAAGATAAGGATAATTATAATCTGTCTGATAGCTACATGAGAGTGTGACAGATTGTCCTTCTCTTCCACTGACTTCTTGTCGGTCAGGAGAGATTGTGTCTGCAGCTGTTAGTCCTGGAAAAAGTGGAGAAAATGAAGCCATTAGATGAACATTGTCCATGAGGCTGAGAGGAGAAGACAGTGGAAAATGTCCCCTGAACACTGTTACTCTGTGGACACAAACAGCTGGACTGCAGCTGAGATTCCAAGCAGTTTGTTCACAACTTGATGTCAAAGAACAAATCCAGTGAGATGAAACAATGATTGTTGGTCAGTGAGACATTTTCTGAAGACAGCAGGTTGAATGAGACGTTCTTAAACTCACCTCTAATGAGAGACAGAAGCACAAAGAGGGAAAGCAACATGACTTTGGAGTGATTCAAAGCAGACACACAGCAGACCAACAATGTTCTTCCACTGCAGGAGAATGAGGAGGAGCTGAAGTTCAGTGGGCGGGGCCAAATATGTCTTGATATCATCTTTGTTTACTTCAAGTCGACCAATGAGATTCAGTTTAGCTTCCACATCAGATCTGTGTGTGTTTCTGATCTTTACTGCTTCAGTTCTCTGTTGTGTTTGTCTTCAGTCCAAAGAGTCAGAAATCAGAGGTTGAACAGAGAGTGAGTCCCTCTAGTGGAGGATTGTGTTTTCTTTGCTCCAGAGGTTTTCGTCCACAGTTGAGCTGTTTCCTGTCACTGTGGGCTGCAGAGCACAGTAGTACACAGCAGAGTCAGACACTGCAGCAGAGGAGATCTCCAGATGAAACTCCTTTGTGTTTTTGTCATGTTTGAAAGACAGTCTTTCTGTTCTGGGTGAATATTGACCGATGAGAAGCTGTGGAGGTGAACTGGACTTCTGCTGGTACCAGCAGAGGTAGCTGCTAGAAGCTGAAAAGTTACAGGAGAGAGTCACAGTGTCTCCTTCCAAAGCCGTCAGTTCATCTTTAAACGGCGTCAGTAAATCCTCCGAGGATCCTGAAACAACAAGACAGATTTCTCCAGAACATTTGGATCTGAATTCCACATCATTCAGCTCAGTTTCATCAGAGAAAAAGTGAATCCACTCAAACATGGACATGTGCTTCATGTCTGTCTTCTCCTCCTCCATCTCCCTCCATCTCTGGATGACTTACCAGTCTGAAAGGAGATGATCAACATCCAGATGAAAAGCAGGAACATGGTTTTCACTTGGACTGGATGAAGACTGGAGAGAAGACAGCAGCTCTTCTCTCCAACATGAAGCCTTTCACACTGAGCTGTGGAGCTCCTCCTCTTGTTCTGCTCACTGTGAATTCAGCCTGATGGAAGCTCCTCAACTCATCGTCCTCACTGACCTCCTGCTCCTCCTCCATCATGGAGTCAGACTCAAGAAGCAGTCAGATGCTCACATGAATGAATGAGGAGAGATTTCATTCTTAGAAAACGGAGATGAATTTGAATTATAACTTTCAACGACTTCTGACTTCTTCTGCTTTGACTTTCAATGACTTTCTTCATGCCTCTCTTCCACACAGGTCTGATTTGTGGAGCGCAGACTGATTGTTATCCTGTGGACACATTGTCCCAGCTGAGCTGTGGCTCTCTTCATATCCTCCACAGTTCCCATGAGCCTCTGAGCCGCTCCTCTGATCATTGCTCTCCTTGCCGGGCCTGTCAGTTCAGATGAACAACCATGTCGATAAACTTGTCCACTGTTCTGTCCCTGACCTGTCTGCTGCCTTCCTTTGTCTTCATCATGCTGTTATGAAAAGAGAATCACGGAGTGCTGTGACGCCAGATCGTGACTGAATGAATGATCTTTGAAGCTGAGAAGGCGAGTTCCCACCACGACGCGGATTCTAACTGACTTTCAGTAGAGACTGTTTGCGTGGTGACCGCTCGCAACTTCAACACAATGTGCGACAGGCGCAGGCAATCTGGTACTAAGAATACGTGCTCATTTCACGCATTTCTGTGAGATCAGGTCGGTCTTGTTTCACAGAACTTCTCTAAAGAGTCGAACGTCCTCATTGGTCAGAGTGGCTGGACTCCTGGATCAATTCTTTCAAGATTTTCAACCTCAGATTTTTTTTAATTTATGACTGTTGTTTACTTTTAGTCAGGATTTTTCTTATTTAACCAACATCATTTGAATTATTAATTGTATATCTTCAGCCAAAACATGAATTACAAAAATTGCTTGTATGGAAAATTGCAAATCGAAGAAATTTAGATTTGTTGAGACTTGTGACAGAGATTCACTTCAGACCACATTTCATCATGAATGTAGAAATCCTGGGAATGTAAAAATATTCACATAATGATTTTTCTTCTGCCACAGTGTGTGTCAGGAGACCAACCCCCGCAGTGTGATGGAGTGGGGCTCCCTCTAGTGGAGGACTGTGTTGTCTTTGCTCCAAAGCTTTTCGTCCTCAGTTGAGCTGTTTCCTGTCGCTGTGGGCCTCACAGCACAGTAGTACACAGCAGAGTCAGACACTGCAGCAGAGATGAGCTCCAGATCTACTCGTCTCTGTGTTTTGTTGATGTGAGCTGAGAAATCAGACCGAGTTGGATGAACTGATCCTCCCTCTGCGATGGAGAGCAGGAACTCTGTTCTGGATCTCTGGTATTGTCGGTACCACTGGATACTGTAGATGCTTCCTTCATATTTACAGCTCAGCTTGATGTGTCGTCCCTCTGCTGCAGCTTCTTCTTGACTTTCCTGCTGGATGACGCTCATGGAGCTCATGTCTGTGAAATGATTCATTCATATCAGTTATTTCTTGATTGATCTGATCAACCAGCAGCTATTAAATGACAACATGTGCGGTCCGTCCAGGAAGTGAACAACACTCACCTATCAAATGAAGACAAACACCAAGAAGCAGGTGGAGCTGCATGACTCTGCAGTGGGATGAAGACAGGAGGGTTTCTGCTGCAGTCTTCCTCCTCAGCATCAAGCTGCTTCTGTTTCCAGCTGTGAAAACACAAACCATCTCATTGGTGGAGTTGAGAGATGGAGGGTGGAGCCAGAGAAAAGCCTTTTGAAACATCCTTGATGCAGCAAAGTTCAGTTCAGTCAGAGACTCAGAATGACTTGTTGAGTCATTTCTTGTTTTATTTTGACTCCTCTGTTGTGTCCACGTCTCCACACACTCCTTCTTCCTGTCGGTCTCCCTCTGTGTGTGTGATTGTGTGGTGTGTTTCAGTGTGTCTCTCCTTCCTCAGTGTATTTGAACCTCTTTCCCCCGTGTGTCTGTCCCACATCGTCTTCTACTCTGTCTTGACCTTCTGTCTGTTCTCATCCTGTTCCTCGTCCTGATCTTCTCCTGTTTGGCCTTCAGCCTGTGTTTCTGGCCTCCCTCTGGATCATCCCTCGGACTCCTCCACCTGCTCAGCATCAAGAAGTGAGCAATAAACTCTTTGGAACTGAGCTCTTTGTGCTTGAGTGTGTTTCTGGGTTCAGTCCTGACTGGTGACAGAATGGAGCTGCAGAGCAGAACAGCATCCAGATGGATGGAGACAAAGTCTGGAGTCTTTTCAGGAGAGTGAAGGTCAGGGAGAGCCCAGGTACTGACGGCACCACAGGCTGGACTCTGAGAAATGAGGAACAGCTGCAGATGGTTTTCACGGGGTTTTTAAAGTCTCTTCATCTCCACAGTGTCCTGAGACCCTGTGACCTTCAGCTTCTAATGACTGATGATTCATTCATGTGTTCATCAGGTTCACAGGAGGCTCCTGGATCCAGATTGTGTTTGTCATTAATGAAAACCCTCAGAGAGCCAGGGAAGTTCAAAACTGGACTTTAGTGCAACAAAGTAGACAGAGAACAACGACCGATGTTTCTCCTGTGGTTGTGTTTTATTGTAGAATTAGATTGATTTGATGTGTTTTTCCTCTCCAGCAGGTGAAGAGGGCAGGAATACAAATCAGACGATGACTTTACTTCCTCTTCTTCCTCCTTTGAGGTTCTGGCTGATGCTCATGTGATCAATCTGATTCTCTGTGATGTGAAAACACTGCTGTGGCTGGATGTGATGGAGAGTGTGTGAGTCCCTCTAGTGGATGTAGAGGAGGATTGTGTTGTCTTTGCTCCAAAGGTTTTCGTCCACAGTTGAGCTGTTTCCTGTCACTGTGGGCTGCAGAGCACAGTAGTACACAGCAGAGTCAGACAGCTCAAGCTTCTGGATCTTCAGAGGAACTGATTTGTCTTTGAGCTCAGCACCAAATCTGTCTTTGGGGAACTTGGGAGAGTTTTTCCCTGATCCAGTGACACGCTGTAAAATAAGCTCGGGAGAGCCATTTCTTTGTTGTTTGTACCAGAACAAATATGGATATGAATCACTGGTCTCAAAAGTACAATTCAGTGTAACTGAGTCTCCTTCAGCAGCAGGAACATCTCCTGATGGCTGCATCACTTTGTCTTCTCCTTTACACTCTGGAGAAGAAGAGAACATGCAGAGAAGAGAGGAATCAATACAGATGATTGACTGAAGGAGAACAATTAGTATGGAAGAGTTTTCAATAAATGTCAAGCATGAATGATTTTTTTCACAAGGTAACAAACATCAGCATAAATGCTGGAGTGTGATTTAGTGGATCCTGAACATTCAAAGTTCTTCATGTAGAGCTCAGTGATGTGTTCAAGTGTTTGAAGAGGAAACATGTAGAGTTTTGTATCTTACCAAAGAAAAGAGCAGCAAGAAGAATCCACAGCCAATGTTCCATGTGTCCAACAAGGTTTCAGTCACCAGGAGAAAGTAGCTGATGTTCAGCACTCAGTGTGACAATAGTTGTCTTCACAGCAGCTCTTCTTATTGACACAATGGTTGAACACAGTGCAGAAGTAGAGCAGCAGCTGCTGGATCATGTGGCCCTCTAGTGGAGCTCCAAAGTTGACTTGAACAGTGTGAAAAAAGTCTTCCAGCAGCTTGTCAGAGAGTCACTGACAGACTTTCAGCAGCTCTTTCACTCATTCAGAGGAGGGAACCTCAGAGGGGTTTAATGACTGGAGTCCAGACAGTTGGGGAGTGAATCAGAAGTTAGCAGATGTGAAACTGCAGCCATCACAACTTCACTTTTGATGAATTAATTTAAAAAAGAGAGAATATTACACTGATAGCAACATAATTCATTTGCCATCAGAACATGAATGTACTGTGAATGTTGGATGATTAAATGCACCTGACTGATTTTAAGACAAAGTTTTGAACATATATTGGCCACTGCAGTGTATGAGGCACAGGTGTCCAGGCCCTTCTGGATTCTCAGAACATTCATTAAAAAAATAACAAAGTACAGCAGTGTACCAGAATCGTCATCCTGCTCCTGCACACTGAACACCATTTCAGTGTTGGAGTTGAACAGCCTCAGCAGTGCTTCATCTGAACCTCGTCCATATTGACCATGTCGAGTGGTGCAATTCAACGCTCTGTTTAGTAGTGAACTTGTGGATTCAAGACACAAGTGTTAGAGATATATGATAACAGTAATATTATTACTCTGAAGTGTGTGTGTGTGTGTTTTTACCACGTGTCTCTGCCTGGAGCACCGTCACCATCACATTCAGCTGCTCTGTTTTCTCCTGTGTTTCTGGACGTTGTCACCATCCTCTGCTGTAAAGCCGAACTCATCTTCATTCTTTCATTGAGTTAAAATCTGGTTTGAATCCCAGAATTGATGAGATGAGTTTCTTGTTGATATTTTCTTGTTTGGACTTTCAAACCTCTGTGTAATTTATCTCCCCCTCTGCTCAGTGAAGGGGAGAGCGGAGGCTTTCAGGTCACTTTATTATATTGTCCTCTCTGCACAGAGATGCATTTATTTTTAGTAACAGCATTTTATAGTGAGCAGCATCCATTTGTCTTCTAATCCTGGCCACGTTTGCAAAGCTCGGATGAAAACAATGCTGCTCTGCAGTCTGCACTGCTGCTATGAGTTTAATTTTAATTTCAGAATTTAAATGATCTGGTAGACTCATCAAAAACATTTTCTGACCCACACCTCGCGGGGTCAAATGCATCAAGTTCCCACGTCCAGTGAATGCTCTGGCAGCTGTCCAGGGTGCTGAACCAGGTGACCAGGACAGCTTTTACAGACATCTCAGTCCTACTCGGAGTTTTTGTGGCTTGTTTGTAAACCGCTGCTCAGGGACTGCTGGGTCTAAATCTGGTGGTGGTTGTGTCTGTCTGTGTCCTGCTGCTTTGGGTGTGGCCCTCTGTGTGAGTCCCTACCTCTGTGTACGCCTCGGCACACATACTTCAGTGTGTGTGTGTGCGTGTGTGTGTGTGTGTGTGTGTGTGTGTGTGTGTCCTTTCCGGATCTCACATTTTTCCCGTGGCCTTGTTTTTCCCTGGTTCCCTCCTTCTATCAGTCTCTTATGTCATTGTCCAGTTGTCTCTCGTCTCCCCTCCATTTAAGCCAGTGGTCCCCAAACTACGGTCCACGGGCTGGATACGGCCTGCCACCACCTTCGGCACGGCCCCCTGAACTATACTAGAAAAATACCCCGAAGGAAAATCCTGGAGTCACTCTGGACTTACACTGGATGAGGCTGCAGTAACTCCGGACCGGAGCCGCAGTGCATCCAGTGTGAGCCCGGCGTGTTTTTCCGCTCGGCGGACTCCTGCTGCGTCATTCTAAACAGAAGCAAGTCGGGTGCTGCAAGGAAAGTAGATTGCGCACACACCTGACTTAAACTGTTTGGTAAAAACTGGTTTCATTTGCTCTTTAAGTCTCCTCAGGCAGATTGTTCAGTTACTTATTCCTCCCCCTTCTGTCATTGTTTGCATGCTGTCATTAAAATATGAAAACCTATAAATGTTTGGGTGGTTTTACTTAAAGCAGACACTGTTTTTTCATCTGTGTGATTTTGACAAAGATCAGATCATATTTGATGGTGATTTTATGCAGAAATGTGAGAAATTCCAAAAGGTTCAGATACTTTTGCTGTAAATGTGGTTTGTCCAGCCTGTCTTGTGACCACATGTTGTGGACTGAGGAGGCGCTGTGATATTGTGATTTATGCAAAACTTCAACTCAGAAAATAAAATCAACATTTGATTTATATGAAAGTGGAAGAAGGTCAAGCTGACATGTTTGTGGAAACTAATGACAGAGACCAGAACATGTTCTGAAACCGGGTTTTGAATGTGTTTATTTGCACTCTGAAATTCGTCATTGCTGACTGTTCCTCCAGGATGCACGGAGTAGATCTAGACAACCGAGGGAGGACTGACTTCCAGACTGCTGACACATTAGACACTGGATTGTTAATCCTGCTGACAGCCTGGTTGATACTCCTTCCATCAGGTCACAAACAGGGCTCAGTGGACGGAGGCTGACGTTAAAAACACTAGTGAGACGATCAGCTGGATTTTACATTAATAAGAAATGGCGAATATTGACTCTGATCTAAAACTGACAGATCTTTTAGATCCTCCCAACCAAAAAGAGGAGAAGATCTGACCGTGGCCTTGAGAGGTGAAGACAGAAGAGATCTGTGGAGGCAGACGGCCACAAACTCTTCAGAGACATACAGAAGAAGCTTCTCTGTGAAGAGGAATGCTTTAACAACAAGAGAGCAGAGCTGGAGATGGAAAGGAAGACAATGGCCCAAGAGAGGGAAGCCTTGGAGGATGAGAAGAAGGAGATGGACATCAAATGCTGCAAAAGAGATGAGAGGAAGGTGTGAGAGGCTGGAAAAGAGGAGCTGGAAGAGCTGAAGAGAGCTCTCAGTCAGGAAAAGGAAGGCAGAAAGAGGCCTGTAGGGAGTTGTCATGGCCAAAATGGATTGTTTTGTGAAGGATGGTAATATTTTGGTGTCATGATTTTAATTTATTTAAGATTAACTGGTATTTGTTTGCTTTTGTAAAGGATCTTATGATGAAGTTGCTGCACTTTGTGTTGAAATACTTTATTTTGCCTTATTTTATTTCTGGAAAGTTGCTTTTTTCTGTTGTTAAAAGCACTTGGACAGTGAATGAGGATGTTGACTACATATGGAGTTCACAATAAAAGAGCTGTAGCCTGGGAAACATGCTAAAAGTCATCTCTTCTCTGTGATCCACAGTTCTTTTCAGATACTGGCTACACACTGCTCTCTACCCTGTATGATGCTTGCTGCTGGTCCAGATTCCCCCGAGGTCTGGTGCCGGTAACACCAGCATCCTCAGCAGACATGTCATCCACTGAGCATGCTGGAGTGATCTGGATCGGCGGATATGGAAGCTTGTTGCAGTTCCTTCCAATATCCTGGACAAGGAACTTAGCACAGACGCTGAAGAGGAGAGGAACAACAATCAACACCCTGAAGGAGCTGTTTTTAATGATTGATTAATGATTATCTTTATTTGACAGGCTCTTGGTCTACTAAAAGAAAGAAAAACAGACAGTACACAAACAATCATAAAAGGCACTTGTACCAGTGCTTCCACAGAGCTGACTGATAACGCACAGCACTAATGCTGGGGGTCACCAGCCTGGACAAGAGTGTTGTTACAGCCATTCAGACGGCACATGAATCTATACATCAGATTCCTCATGAGAGCGTGGAAAGAATTCACATGAGTCTGACAGAACAACAGGCTTGCACTGCTTGACCTGGGCTTCTTCAGTAAAATACAAAAAGCATCGCTATAGGCCACCTTAAGCTTTAGTAGTGCACTCTTCTTATAATTGCACCACAAAGGGGCTGTATACAGGGGGGCACAGTAAGTCCTAAAAGTTTGATTTTTACGGTTTCTGTGCACATGTGAAATCTCCGAACCAATGTATTGGCCTGGGCGTACAGTACACGTCTTTGGCGAGCGATGTCATCATCATCACAGAGCCGGTCTGTTATGAAATGACCCAGATGTTTTGTTTGACTGCATACACTCAGCTTCTGGTCGGACAGATGAAAGTCTGGAAAGCAAAGGTTCTTGTCTGCTTTAGTCCGGCAGATTAGTACAACAGACTTTTTGGCGTTATACTGAACATTGTATTTGAGTCCATAATCAGAACAAACATTCAAAAGTTGCTGAAAGCCAGCACTGCTTGGAGAGAGAATAGCCAGATCGTCAGCATACATGAAATGATTGATCAGAGTGTTACCAATCATGCATCCTGTTCTACAGTCATTCAGTCGCTGGGACAACTCATCCATGTAGAGGTTAAATAAAACCGGGGACAGCAGCCCTCCCTGGCGCACCGCATTACTGACACCAAAAGAGGCTGATTGTACTTCCCCATTTCACCTGCATCCTCTGATTAGAGTACCAGTAAGACAAAATCCTTATTACGGTCTCAGGCACCTTTCTTTGTTTTAATTTATCAAAAAGCTTCCGGTGGTTCACTCTGTCAAACGCTTTCGACGCATCGATAAATCCTACTAGCACAGAGGAATTTTGTCTTAAATACACCTGTGCTGTGTCTTTTAAGCTGTAGATGCATAGATCAGTTCCCATCTTTGTTTTAAATCCAAACTGATTATCTGTAGTACTTATACATTGACACATTCGACCCAGCAATATTTTCTCAAGGACTTTAGATAAGACACAGACTAAAGCTATCGGTCTGTAATTATCCACACTCCCAACTTTGCCAGCTTTATCCTTAATGACGGGCACTAGCGTAACAGACAATAGAGAGGCAGGTAGTAGCCCATGGATCATGAAGCCAGTGAAGCATAAGGCCAGAAGTACAGCAGCTTTAGGCGTAGCATACTTCAGGTGCTCTGCAGTGGTATTATCGGCACCTGTAGCTTTATTATCAGGCAGTTGAACTATAGCATTGTGAACTTCAGAGGGGGAGATGGTCACCGCCTCCCTGTTGGTAATTCTTCCCACTCCCAAAGGTTCACTTTGTATACAATTAAATAAAGCAGAGTAATGCTGCCTCCAGAGTTCAGCCATGTTCTCAGCCCCTGAGACTCCCTCTATGACACCGGGCAGTAGTGTATTTACCCTGTTCTGAGTGCACACATCATTCCAAAAACCAGCAACATTATTAGATAACAATTTTTGAGCCATTGAGTCTGCTCTCATATTTTGTTCACATTTACTGATATAGCGAATTGCATACTTATACCTTGCATTGGAGAGCTTTTTAAACTCCAGCGCATGTCCAGCTCTAGGTTTACCAGCTTGCACCCATTCCTTACAGGCTTGTTTAGCTTCTGCATGATGTGCCGCTACATGCCTGTTCCAACCTGGCCTAATATTTTTAGCTTTTACACGTGTAAGGTATGGGCGACTGCACTTACGGACCGCATCAACAATACACTCATACATGGTACAAAGATCCTTACAATGAGATATATCCTTACAGTTAACATCTGTACACAGAATGGCATGTTTAGGTAGATGTATATTACTTAACACAGCCTCAGTTTCCATACAATAGGTCACGAGGTCATCCTGTGAAAGTTTGGCCCATTCTAATTTGGCTTTACAGCCATCATTTACTCTCTGTGTCACCTCAGGAAGACTTTCAACATCAAGCAACTTAACAAATGGGACATGATCTGAAATTGAAAGCTCATACAAAATTTCAATAGACTTTAAAGCAGAATGTGCATCAGCAGTGCTAATGCAATGGTCCAGCCATGACGTAGTGTGCCATGCTTCACTTATATAAGTATAGCTGTCAGATGGTAAAAGCAACTGGCTGGACACTGGTAAATTGTTTTCCTGACAAAACTGTAGCATGTGCTTAGCAAACAGAGAGTGCTCATCAGATATATCAGCGTTTATATCACCCATCATAAAAATAGATGAAGAGTGACGCTCATGAATAAAACAATTTATAAAACCAAGTTTGTTCATATACTCATCTTCATTCTGCAAACACTCATATGGTGTATAAACATTAAGTATGATAAAGTCTTTACTGTCCAGCTCAAAATGCCCTTCAATGCACCAGTCAACTCCTGTCCTAATCATTTTTATCAATGAATCCAGCTTTTTGTGCCATAGGATAGCCACGCCCCCACGTATCCGTTCTCTTACTATACCCATAGATAAGTCTACCGTGGACTCACCAGCTCCATGGAAATTGTCATTAACACAGTTTAAATTACCCAAATCCTGTTTAGTCAAAAATGTTTCTTGGAGGCAGAGAATATCACATTTATGGAGCAACTCATCCACAGTCTGACGCCGTGCCCTATCAGCAGCTGCATTTGCGACGCGCGATCCCCGACAATTGTCAGATATTACGCACATGGCTTAATGAGATGGCACAGCCGCTGCACAAGCAGGCCCAGCTACACCATGTGTCGAGATGGGCACCGCGGGTCCGTTACTGGCCATCTTCCGTGGCTCATAGTACCGCCGCACTAGAGATCCTTCAGGCCACAGCTTCGGGTTGTATACTTCAGAGACATCCTCGCACTCCACGCTGACTTTGAAAGAGCTGCACCTTGTATTCATAGTAACGATGCGTTCACACTGAACATCACGTCCAAGTTTCTCTTTGAGATAACCAGCAAGTGTCTCAGCATCCAGATCAGGAAGAAACTTGGTGGCGAAGACATTAACAAGCTTTGTGCGCACCGCTTTAATGTTCCCATGTGCACCAGTGCCATAGACCGGCTTCGGTCTCACGCGCTCATGCCCATTTCTATGCAGCTTTATCCGAGAGGAGCTATCAGCCCGCGGACGCCGATTCTTCTTTACTACTAAGCTACACTTGGGGGAATTTGGGAGAGTAACAGTACCTTCAGAGCTCTTATCAACGGAGGTGTCCTCATCCACTCCGCCAGCCGAACTGATCCCCCGCTCCCGGGCCACTCCGTCACCGTGAGCCGCCGCTCCCAGCGCAGCCACCGAGGCAGTCAACTCTCCAGGGGTTCCTCCATCAGTTTCACCGGCAGTTCCCTCTGACGCATCCACACCAAGTTGTTTCCTATCGCCGGGCAGCATACATTGTTCCATTGCAGCCACTCGGCGGTCAATGGTGGCGGTGACAGTACGCAGGTCCTTGCCGACATCAGCTTGGAGTCTGACGCACTGTTTCAGTGCACAGATCTCGCTGTGCAGGCGCTCAATCCTGGAGAGGAGATTGGAAACATCCAGGCTGCTAAACGTAACCGGCGGTAGCTCATCCAGGAAGTGGGACACAAAGTGCGGTATGTCTTCACCACACTCATTCAACACTTTTAGGCAACTTTTGATGTTGTTTACGTCCTTCTGATTGCCTTTAAATACCACATAGCGCTGTTTGGTGTTAGGACATAGATCAAACAAAACCTTCCTTGATGTCTCAATCCACTGTGAGTCGAAGTGGTTTGATGCAAGCAAGACAAGCTCGTCTTGACTCATAGTTCTTATCTTAACGGTGAGGAAATTTAAAAACTCATCCTCCACAATGAGCCTTCCATCAATACACTTATAGATCTGAGGTTTCTTTCTTTGCCGGTTCAGACTCAGAGCTGTTTCACTTGGCTCCGTGTCATCCGCCATCTTGCATTGCTACAACCACACCCTGAGATGTGCTGCACTGCAGGAGGCAAATTGTGGTCTCACCAGATCCTGAATGACTTTCTGGTCTCTAACCCCCCTGTTGCCTATTTATTGTTGCTCAGTGTGAGCAGAGTGTTTGAAGAGCAGCTGGAACCACAGTGACTCTGATCAAACAGGAATGAGCAGAATCCATCTGATATGAAGCTGTGTGCTGAATCCCACTTCCCTCCTCTTTGAAGAGGAGTCCCATATCTGTGTTCAGCTTTTTGTACAGCCTCTTCTACACTTTGGATCACTGTGTCTCAGAGCACAGTAGTAGAGAGCTGTGTCTGCCAGGGTTAGCTTTGGAATGCTCAGTGTAGTTGATGAGGCTGTTGTTTGGGATCCATATCAACCATCTGGGATGTGTTCACTTGTGGATTTTTTGCCTCCTTTATAGAGTATAAACTGAGGAGCCTGAAGGTCTGAATGCTGTCTGTACCAGTAAAGCCAAGGATAATCAGCATCTGTCTGATAGCTACATGAGAGTGTGACAGATTGTCCTTCTCTTCCACTGACTTCTTGTTGGTCAGGAGAGATTGTGTCTGCAGCTGTTAGTCCTGGAAAAAGTGGAGAAAATGAAGCCATTAGATGAACATTGTCCATGAGGCTGAGAGGAGAAGACAGTGGAAAATGTCCCCTGAACACTGTTACTCTGTGGACACAAACGACTTACCAGTGAATGTATGGAGGAGCAGCAGTGACACTAAAAGCATCATGTTCAACTAAAAGTGCTCAGTGATCCTCAGAGTAAACTTTGTAAAGTGTGTGTGGTTTCTCATGGTGACAGCCAGGTTTCTCTGTTTGGACAGGAAGTCCCTCCTCCTCATCATGTCACAGTGACAGATGTGAGAGCAGCAGGTTGGATCTTCATCTACCAGCACTGTCCTCAAACACACCAATGTGAACGTTTCCCTCTCTTCACCTTTTCAGAAACATCTCAGCTCCTCCCTCAATGTCTGATTGTCGCAGTAGTTTAACAATTTGTAAACTTCAAAAGTTTTACTGCTATTGAAAACATTCCAATATTTTATTAACATGGAGTTAAAAGTAAAAAAAAAAAAAAAATCAGGCAAGCTTTTGTCGGTTTCAAACAGCCCAGAAAGAAAAGTCCAGGCTGGAATGATGAAACATGGTGGAGGTATCATCATGCTATGAGGCTGCTTTTCCGTCTCTCCGACTGGAAACACTGACTGCACTTAAAGCGATACTTAAACATTTTGGCAAATTGGAGAATTTAGCGCAATTCCTTTGTCATTTGGAGCAGCATACTTACTGTTTTTGTGAAGGCGAGCTGTTGTTTATTCAGAGGTGAGTCGGGAAAGGTTTTCAGGACAGACACAATAGAAGTGGATGGTATTTTTGTTCCCCCTCGTCAAACTCATCAAATACACAATCCAACAACCCCAAAACACTTTGGTGGTCATGTTATAATCTGGACATTCACTACGCTGTGAAATATTAATGCAAAATTACGAGATTGAGTTGTTTATGCGAAGATTGCTAAGACAGAACTACTTACTAAACATGGCATCTGGGCGTAGTGATCTCAAAAGAAAAAGTAGTTCCCAGTATTTGCTTCAGTGTCGTAACGCTACAATATTATTTGTTGGTGTTCCACAGCGTAGTGAATGTGTGGATTATAAAGTGCCCACCAAAGTGTTTTGGGCTTGTTGGATTTTGTATTTGATGAGTTTGATGAGGGGAAACAAAAATACCATCCACTTCCATTGTGTCCATCCAGAAAACCTTCCCCGGCTCACCTCTGAATAAACAACAGCTCGCCCTCACAAAACAAGTAAGTATGCTGTTCAAAATGACTAAGGAATTGCGCTGAATGGGCCAATTTGCCAAAATGTTGAAGTATCCCTTTAAAGAATGATGAGATCAAATCACATGAGTCAAGTCAAACCTCCTCTGCAGTGAGGAGGGAGACACTTGACTGAAACCTTTATTGCTGGTTTAATTTATCATTGTTGTACCAGGAGGTGGACTCCAATATTGTTGGTCTCTGAAAGAAGCAGAAGAAGAACTTCATCTTTGGGCCGTCTGGTCTCTGTTTGACCAAAGTAGGAGTCTGGTCTGCATTGCCGGCAGTAAGTCAGACCTGTTCCCGGTGCATGATGGACTCCAGCAGAGCTGCCCTTTGTCACCGGTTCTGTTCAGAGTTTTTCTGGACAGCATCTGCAGTCATGTGGTCATTGTATTGGTCCATCGTGGCGAAAAGGGAGCTGAGCCAGAAAGCGAAGCGCTCGGTTTCACAACTGAAAGGATAAAGTCCCAGATATAAGCAGCTGAAATGAGCTTCCTCTGTGGGGTGGATGGATGCTCCCTTGGAGACCGGGTGAGAAGCTCAGTCACCAGGGAGGAGCTCGGCATAGAGCCACTACTCCTCCACATCAAGAGGAGTCAGCTGAGGTGGCTCGGGGATCTGTTTAGGACGCCTCCTGGACGCCTCCCTGGGGAGGTGGTCTGGACATTGTTACGTTATTGTGTCCTAATAACGAGGCAGAGAGTGGCTCTCGTTCAACACTTTACTCGAACTCTGTAGCAACACATTACAGGCATCACTTCCTGATTGCACACACGTGATAACAACACGCCCCGTGATTGGCTGAGGCATTAACACATATTTACAGATTCGTATTAACTTCACACAACATCTCCCCCTTTTAAGGAAGAAACATTACTTCACTTCAAACAATCAAAATGAATCTTTCTCTTTTCTTCTTTCAACTTAATTCCTTTTGTTTCTCTTTAATACAGTCCAGAACTACTGTTAACTTATGAAATCACAAATCCAGTCTTTTCGGCGGACGTGAGCGTCTGCCAGAGCGTGTTATATATGCATCTTCTGGCACTGCAGCAAGTTGGTTTTCACTGTCTGAGACAGTGTCCTCTCCACTGGTTGGTTCTGGAGGTGGTTGCTGTGTTGCTCGCAGGTGGGAACGGTTTCTTCTCAACAGTCCATCCCCTGTTCTGACAAGGTACGACCTTGGGGCCGCTGTCTGGTTCACAACTGTTCCGTGAGTGTTTTCTGTAGTGATCCATACAGTCTGGCCTGGGTGTAACTCCGGTTGCTTGTGTGTTCTGTGGTGTTTGTTGTAGTATTTCTCTTGTTTCTGTTTCCCTTGTGTCTCTCTGCTCCGGAGCTGTTTGATGTTTGGCCAGCATGGAGTGAGTGTTTTGGGCACTTGTAGGAGTGTAGTTCTTAATTGTCGTCCCATGAGCAGTTGGCCTGGAGAATAACCATTCTCCAAAGGGGTGGCTCGGTAGCTGAGTAGCGCTTTTGCATAGTCTCCTCCCTCTTTCCACAGACCCTTAACAGTGGCCACCGCACGCTCAGCTTCACCATTCGCCTGCGGGTATCGTGGGCTGCTGGTCATGTGAGTAAAGCCATACTCACTGGCGAAGTCTTTGAAGAGGGTCGAGGCATATTGTGGCCCATTGTCTGACATGAGAGTCACTGGAACTCCATGCCGGGCGAAGATGTTCTTCAGAGCCGATATGACTGTCTCAGTTGATGCTACCTGGAGATAAGCCACTTCAATGTAGCGTGAGAAATAATCTATCGCCACCAGATAGGTTTTCTTTTCCCAGACAAATAAATCCATCCTGACGTGCTGCCATGGTCTCTCAGGTATAGGGGTCGTCAACAGAGGCTCCCTCTGTGTGGTCTTGTGTTTGATGCATATGGGACAGTTCCCTACTTTCTTCTTTATCTCAGTTGAGAGCCCTGGCCACCACACAGACTGACGGGCCCTGGCACGGCACTTTCCTATCCCTTGGTGACCCTGGTGGAGGATGTCAAGCATGTCAACTCTTAGAGCGCTGGGGATGACGATCCTCTGTCCCATTAGGAGAAGGTCTCTGGCCATGGACAGGTAACTTCTGGCGTACCAATACGGACCGATATCAGGTGGCAGGTGAGCTTTGTCAGGCCACTTTGTTTGACAGTACTCCCTCAAAGTACGACAAACAGGATCCACTTTCTGCTTCTCTGCTAGCTCTTGCAGTCTTGCTTCAGTGGCTGGAAGAGTCTGCACGATGGAGTCGACAAAGATTTGAACATCTGTCTCCAACGCCTTCTCTTCCTGAGTGGCTGTGTGACCCACTGGAGCTCGTGACAACGTGTCTGCTGTGATGAGTTGTTTTCCTGGTACATGTACAATGTTGTACGTAAACTTCAACAGTCTCAGTCGAAATCTCAAAACACGAGGAGGAAGCTCATCCAGCGCCTTGGAGCTCAGTAAGGGAACCAATGGCTTGTGGTCCGTCTCGATCGTGAAGCTCGTCCCTAGCAGGTAGGATTGCAGCCGTTCACAAGTCCAGGTCGCTGCCAGTGCCTCCTTCTCGATTTGGGCGTAGTGTTTCTCTGCCTCAGATAGTTGTCTGGAGATAAACACTACTGGTTTCCAATCCTCGCTTTCTGGCTGTTTCTGGATCAGAACCGCTCCAATCCCGAAAGACGATGCATCCGCCGACACACGCGGCTCTGCATATGGTGAGTAAACAGCCAGGACTCTGGGTGAGCTCAGTTCTGCCTTCAGCTGCTGAAAAGCTTTTCGCTGTGGTGCCCCCCAACACCATTCTGTCTTCTCTGACTGAAGAATCGTTAGGGGCTGTGTGTATGAGGAGAGATGAGGCAGGAACTTACCCAGGTAGTTAGCCATACCCATCACTCGTCTGACACCGGCGACGCAGGTGGGCTCCGGCATGTCCAGTACGGCTTTGACTTTGCCGGGGACGGGTTTCACTCCATCTGTTGAGAGGCTGTGTCCAAGAAACATTAGTTCACTTTTGGAAAATTCACACTTTTCCTTATTCAGTGTCAGCCCCTCATCACCAAGTCTCTTCAGTACCCGATGTAGTCTGGTATCATGTTCAGTCTGGTCTTTGCCGTACACCAAGATGTCATCAGCATGACATACCACACCTTCACAGCCCTCAAGAATCTGCGCCATCCGGCGTTGGAAGTGTTCTGGTGCTGAGGATATTCCAAACGGCAGTCTGTTAAAACAGTATCGACCGAATGGGGTGATGAACGTGGTCAGGAGCGCGCTGTCCTCGGTCAAGGGGATCTGCCAAAACCAGGATGTGGCGTCAAGTTTGGTGAAGATCTTTGCTCCTGTCAGCATCGCCAAGGAGTGATCCACGTTTGGCAGAGTATGTCTCTCGCACTTGACACACTCGTTCAGGCCACACAAAGTCTCAGCTTCTCCTTTGACTTTGGTTTTGGCACCACCACAAGTCCAGCACACCACTCAGTGGGTTGTGTGACCTTAGATATCACCCCCATTGCCTCCATCCGATCCAGTTCACTCTTCACTTTATCGCGTAGTGGGAGGGGAACTCGACGTGGGGCAGATAAAGCATATGATGTAGCGTCTGGTTTCAGCTCGATCTTGTATGGTGCTGTCAGTTTTCCCAGTCCTCTGAAGACCGTGGGGTAGCATTTTACGATGTCTTCTCCCACTTGGACTGTGTGCACACGCTCCACAAGAGACAACGCTTTTATGGCTGGAAGTCCCAATAGTGGTTTCGCTAATTTGCTCACCACATAGACGTCTTGATCAGTGTATTTGTCTCTCACCCTCAGCTTGCCTCTGAAGTACCCTTTTACCTCCAAGGGCTGCCTGCCTGGACCATACAGCGGTATTTTGGACTGCTGCAATATTCCATGCTTGTTGGTCGAGTAGTGGTGAGAGGGGATCGCTGTAACTCCAGCTCCAGTGTCTAATTTAAACTCTTTCATTTCTCCATTTAACTCCAGATTTTCTGTCCATTCATTATCCACATTGTCCAAGTTGATTGTCACTTCTCCGAGAAAGCTGAGGTCTGAATCATACTCTTTTCGATGCTCTGTGATATCATGAATGGCACCAGCTGACCTGCATTTCCGTGCAAAATGTCCTTTTCTTTTGCATTTGTGGCACTCCACATCTTTAGCAGGACACTCCTTCCAATGGTGGTTTGTTGCGTTTCCACACCGCCCACAGCCTGTGGCTCGGTCCTTATTTCCTGCTTTGTCACGTGCACTGACACATGTCCATCTTTCAGACCCTTCTGTGCTTTGGTGCGCATGTTCACCATGTCCACATTTACAGACTGCCTCTCCTCCATACTGCCACGCAGCATTGGCTGCTGCCTCTTTATTTCTTCACTGTGGCGCTAGGGCTGTCACGATTAGGATTTTTTGGAGACAATTAATTGTCAGACAAATAATTGCGATTGACGATTATATTGTCTTTTTTTCTTCTTTATATTCTATTATAATTAGCTTTAATAGAACACATTCTATGCTGTACACTTTACAGAATAAAAGCAATTAATGTTCAGAACATCACAAAATAAAGACAATAGTAACTTCTCCATTCCTGAAGACGTTTTATTGTAACCAGTCTACTGCATCAGGGCAAGCATTGAAGCATACATATGTGGCAAGCGGAAGCGGGAGACACTTCACTTAATACGACCAACAACGCCACCCTGGGACTTGCACCCAGGGAATTACTTTGGCCCCCCAAGGGCACGCGGGTTTGTTGTACTCAGGGTCAGAGACGTGGGACCTCAATTTAAAATGCTTTATTTTAAATAACAATTACAACATTCTAAAAGAACAACCACGCACACATAAGGAAATTAAAGAAATCAACCAAAAGAACCAAAAAAAGAAGGAAACGAGTAGTTGCTGAGCTGTGGAGTGGGCAGTGCCAGATGAGGGGAAGGGGGTCCACTCAAAGAAAAAAAATAAAACAGAAACACCAGGGTAAATGTGACACACACTCGTGAAGGGGGACCCAAGACCCTGGACACAGCACACCATAGGAGGGGGACACCACCACCTGGATCACCGCACCACCACCGGCCTCAGCAACTGTAAAGAAGGAAAAGGAAGAGATCAATCCCCAAACAAAAAAATATTTCAAGACAACAGGTAAACCAGGATTGATCTAAAATAATAAGCAAAGATGATAAACAGGGCTATTAAACAACCATAAACAAAATGAACAAAAACCAAACCCCAAGCTCACATTCATTCATTCAATTAAGACGGTGCTCTGGGTGGTAAGGTGACCCGGAAGCACCGATAAATAAATACGAGGTCCGATGTCAGTGGAGACAGTGGATGCTGAAAAGCAGATCAGCCAAACAGTTCACGTTGCAGATCCGGACGGCCAGGCCGGTGGAGTCCAGCGGATCCGGGCAGTAACGGAAGGTCCCGTGAGAGGACAGCCGGCCTGAGCCGTAAAAACCCCGTGGAAACAAAGCAGCAGTCCAATGTGCGGCCACGACGTCAGCAGCAGTGCGTGCTCCTGATTCACCTGCACCTGAGATGATACCCCCAGCATTAGCATGCTAAGCTAACCCTGACAGGGCTCCCATATACAAACATGCATACCTGTCCCAGGCTGCAGACACATGCACACACACACACACACACGGGGAGAGAAGCTGAGAGCACACTACCTATGACCACACGTGAGTTAGCCAGGAGAAAGCATGCGAAAGCATGCACTATAAGGCTACGAGCAGGAGAGAGACCTTACCACAGTCAGTGTGGAGAACAGACTCGCACCACACAGACACACCGATCAGCAAACCCAAGTAAAGCTGATCACTTCTGCCGTGCAAGAGAGACACCAGAATGCACGGATTCTGTCGGAGAGACTGCAGCTTAAGTAGCACTCTCCAGCTGATTACTAAATCAGCTACACCTGTATACGCCACAGGCAGGTGAGGAGAGAGAGGGAGAGAGAGCAAGAGGGAGAGAGAATCCCCACACTGCCACACATACATTACGTCTGCCTTTTAGACCAAAACTGTTGGAAAGTATTGTACAGGTCAGATGAAAACTTTCTTTGACTTCTTAGTCAATGAACAAAGTGCACAGGTCAGTGGTCACACAAAAAGTAACTTTGGAGTTTGATGTTTTGGCATCATGTGAAACATCAAAGCTACTGTTAAAATCCCGCTATAAATTTTATGAGTCTAGCGATAAGCCTAGTAAAGTACTTGCCCACCAAATCCATCAATCTGCTTCATCATCATACATCAGTCAAATAGATTCTACAGTGGGTACAACCTTAAATCCACAATGCATCAATGATGAGTTCAAAAACTTTTATGCTTCATTATATACATCTGAGAGTTCATCGGAGAAAATAGATTACATAAACTTTTTCACAGAACTGAATATTCCTACCATCGACTCTGTCACTTCTGCCCAATTAGATGAACCATTGACAGTCGAAGAAATCAAAAATGCCTTAAAAACAATGCAGAATGGTAAAAGTCCGGGTCCGGACGGTTTCCCTGTTGAATTTTTTAAGACATTCGCTGATAAACTGTCTCCACTTTTATTAGATATGTTTAATGAGTCACTACTTGCTGGTACACTCCCCCCAACAGTACGACAGGCCATTATTACTTTAATTTTAAAAAAGGACAAAGATCCTCTCCAATGCAGCAACTATTGCCCCATTTCTCTGCTCGGTGCAGATATAAAGTTATTAGCTAAGGTACTAGCAAAGCGCTTAGAGAAGGTCCTAACCAAAATAATTTCCACAGATCAAACAGGGTTTATTAAGGATAGACACTCTTTCAACAATATCAGAAGGCTTTTTGACATATTATATTCATCCTCATCTTCTAACATGCCTGAGATGGTTATCTCAATGGATGCCGAAAAGGCCTTTGACCGAGTTGAGTGGTCCTATTTATTCTATACATTGAAGAAGTTTGGGTTTGGTAACCACTTTATATCATGGATTAAGCTGTTATATTCATCTCCTCTTGCTTGTGTACGTACAAACAATGATTTTTCTAGCTACTTCCCCCTTAATCGTGGCACCCGGCAGGGTTGTCCTCTTTCTCCGCTTCTATTTGCAATTGCAATTGAACCTCTGGCGATAGCACTTAGAACCAGTCAAATATATGGGATTTCAAGAGGGGGTATTGAACATAGGCTGGCCCTGTATGCTGATGATCTTTTATTATTTATCTCTGACCCTGAGAATTCTATCCCCTTGCTGTTAGTTTTACTGAAGAGATTCGGAAAGATTTCAGGGTATAAATTAAATTTCCATAAAAGCGAACTTTTACCTGTTAATGATTTGGCTTTATCCTATCCCATTTCAAAACTACCATTTAAGGTGTCTCCAGAAAAAATTAAATACCTTGGTATCTGTGTTACAAAGAACTTCTCAGATATGTTTAAATGTAACTTTTCTCCTTTGCTGACTCAAGTCAATCAAGATCTCCAACGTTGGTCTCTTCTTCCTCTCTCTCTCTTGCTGGCAGGATAAACTGTGTCAAGATGAATGTTCTCCCCAAATTTCTATATCTCTTCCAGTGTATACCAGTTTTCATTCCAAAAACTTTCTTCCAATCACTAGATAGCCTGATTTCTAAGTTTATATGGAATAAACAAACCCCCAGAATTAAAAAGCATATTCTACAACAAAATAAAGATTCTGGAGGTTTAGCCCTGCCAAATTTCTTATTGTATTACTGGGCTACGAACATCCGAACATTATTATTCTGGGCTAATGGAAAGAACCGGCCCCCACCGTGGTTTCAGATTGAACGATCTTCGTGTAATTCATCATCCCTGTTGTCACTCTTGTGTCTTCCCCTCTCAGCTCAGCCAATAGTCTACACCAACAATATTGTAGTAAAAAACAGTCTCAAGATCTGGACTCAGGCTAGGCGTCACCTTGGACTTCAAGCATTGCCCCTCCTAACCCCCCTACATGCCAACCCCTTGTTTTCTCCTTCCGTTTTGGATCAATCTTTCGCATCCTGGGTGGACCATGGGATCGTCTCTGTTAAGCATCTCTACATTAATGGAACCTTTGCCTCATTTGACCAGTTAGCTTGCACATTTAACCTACCAAGAACTGACTTTTTTAAATATCTGCAAGCCCGAAACTTTGTCCGTAGCAATTTTCCTGGTTTTCCTGCCGCCCCTACAAATACTCTGATAGACATTCTTTTTGATATTAATCCTGTTCACAAGGGTACAATTTCCAAGTTGTATAATACTCTCTTTGAATACAAACCTTCAGCTTATGATAAACTACGCTCTCAGTGGTCCGAAGATCTGAGTATAGAAATAAGCATTGAAGTCTGGCAATTAGCGCTGAAACGTGTTCATACTTCCTCCATTTGTGCCCGTCACAGAGTCTTACAATGCAAAGTAGTTCATAGAGCCCACTGGTCTAAAAGTAAACTAGCTCATATATATCCCAGTACTGATCCTAACTGTAATAGATGCCATACAGGACCAGCTAGTCTTGCACATATGTTTTGGACCTGCCCAGCTTTACTCCATTATTGGGAATCTATATTTGCTTCACTCTCTGCCATCACATCTGTTATAATTCTTCCCTCTCCACTGGTTGGCCTGTTTGGGGTCTTACCTTTTGACCAGTTACTGCCCCCTCATTTTGCTGACTTCATAGCTTTTTTAACTTTGATTGCAAGACGTGCAATTTTGATGTGTTGGAAGAGCTCCCACCCGCCCTCCCACACCAAATGGATCAAGGATGTCTTAACCTTTCTGAAACTGGAAAAAATTAGATACTCCTTGCATCGTCCCACTACAAACTTTAATAAAATTTGGCTACCGTTTATAGAGCATGTTAGATCCCTTCAACTGGATACTGACCCCGTAGACTGAGCAACCCTCTATATCTCATTCAGACATAATCACGTATTGACCGAGTTTTACTATTTGTTTTGATAGCACGTGGAACACATGGAATGATAATATCTTTTTTTTTTCTTTCTCTGTGTAATTTACTGTATATGTTTTATTTTTTTTTTGTTTATTTTACTTCTTTTTTTTCACCTTTTCTTTTTTTATTATTATTATTTTTGTATTTTTTCTTTTACATATGTATGTATGTGTATATGTGTGTGCATGTGTGTATATGTATATATTTGTATTTTTTTTCTCCTCTTCTTTTTCTCTCTTTTTTGGGTTCTTGTATTTTTGTACCTTTCTTGGGACTGATGCATTACAATCTGCTCTCAGATTAGGCGCTGCGTAGTTGAAGCTCGCATCATGATCATGGTGTTTGTTTGTGTTTGTATGTGTTATTACTTGAAAATTTGCAAATAAATCATATATAAAAAAACAAAACAAAAAAAAAGTAACTTTGACTTTCCTAATAAATAAATTCCCATCAACACAGAGGCACAGGAAACCAATCAAGAAACCCCAACCAACCAGCCTTCAGACTGAATCAGCACACAGTACAAAAGTAAACAAACTGAACAGAACAACGGAGGCAACACTGTGTCTTTTGCCTTTTTGAAAAACAAGCTGGAGGGGGGCCAAGTGAACATACAGTCTTTTTAGACTGTTTTCAAAAACAGAGTAAACAATATGTTTTCAACTTTCTGGCACTTTAAAATGTAAACAGCACAGGTCTCTTAGACTCTTACGATGGTACCCCATCGTGTAGCGACATCCTGGCAGGAAAGATAGGATTGTTTAGACATTTGTTCTTTATACCAACACATTACATGTTAATAATAACCCAACATTATTTCAAATACTATATGTACAGCACTTATAGATAAATGACAGCTCAAGTCCAGATTCCAAGTGAAAGTACATGTAGCACTTATGTTACACGCTAAAGGCTAATCAGGCCCAGGACTGGATGAAGATAATTTCAATGATAACAACAGGCTAGCTGATCAGAAGATTCTGAGTTCGCTCGTGGAGAGAGAAGAGGCAGAGACTTCGAGTTGAGTTTGCAAGTAAAAAGGCAGCATGTATTGAGCTCTTAGAAACAAAAGAAAAACAAACAAGACCAACAAAACATACCAAATTTGCAAAGCTTTAACCTGTGTGAATGGCCATTCGGAGCAAATCACAATTGTAATAAACATTCGAAGATAGCAGGTATCAGAAATGCAACACAAAAACGATGATGATAACAGCGAATGATTTTTCACAGTGGTAAGGGGTGGAGTCCAGCGTCACACCCCTTGGACAGAAGCAACTACCCCGATCGTCCATTCATCCCACCCAAAGTTCACATGACCCACGTCTGGGTCAGAACAGCTGGTGACTCTGAGGAGGAGTCCAAGTGTGTGTGGGTTGTGTGGGTGTGTTTCAGGTCGTGTGGGGTGAGAGGTTTCTGGCTTCAGGAGCCCCTACCGGCCCGGCAGAGGTAGCATCTGGTTTCCAGCTGGAAGACCGGAGTTCCTTTTAGGCTCTGGGCCTGGTCTTTAGCTCGCCATCACTTTTCACAGGACCATAGGGAAAAAAACCTGGCCGATTCCACGGTCTGGATTGCACGTGTGTGCTCTAATCGCACGATTTAAGACGCGGTAGCCGACGACTCCTGAGCACAGCCCTCTCCTGGTGTCCCCACTGCCTCTCCGTGTCCGACTACTCCCCGGCATGACCCTGCTAATAATAGCCGGCGCTAGGTCACGTGACTGCGTGACGTCACCATAAATGAAGCGATCCGATTGGCTAATCGCCAAGCCAACGGGAACATGTCGAATGCCGCGGGATTTGAGAGAGAGTGAGTGCAGCAGATCTGTAAATGACTGGATGTGGACGAGAGAGAGCAACATAATGACAGCCTGTCAGGATTTGACACCTGGGTTACATACAATCTAAATAGTGTTTACAAATAGTTTATGTAGAAACATTACTTTCCTCTGTCTAGACTCTATAATTTATATACAGTGCCCAGCATAAGTACACCCCCTACTAAAATCAAGGTACTAATAATTATCTCAATGAAAAAATGGAAAAATGTACAAAGCTTTGACAAAGGTGGGATGATTGAAGTATAATTACTACAGTTTGGCTTTGCTCTCACCCCTTTGATTGGAGTTTGCTCATTGTTGCATTTTGATCTTAAATTGAGAAACATACTCTTTTGGGTGAAATGTTGATTTTGAAAGGGACTAAAGGTTTTCTGACAAATCTGAAGAGGTGTACCAATTTATGCTGAGCACTGTACATTAATAGAGAGAAAAAAATGTTTCTAAACTTTCTACATAGAATTTGCACACTTCATGTTTATATGTATTTGTAGAGTGTGTGCATCATGTTTGTTAAAACATATTTATTTCTAGTGCAATATATTAACAGCTTACCAGAATTAGACTGCGTTCGGGGAGTTGTGCGTTCTTCAGGTCTCTCCTCTTTATCCAGCTCAGGCTGAAAGTGTTGACCAGACTCCTGCACTGTCCCAAGGCACGACTTTGTTGTCTCCTTTTCATTTGCCGTGGCGTTTTGGACAGCCAAATGGAGGTTGTGGCCAAAGCAAGTCAGCCACAGCTATCCGAGTTTCCTCACTGCAGCTTTAATATTTGAACCCTTATCAGTGGTAATGCAGGACATTTTCTTCTCATCTAGTGCCCAGTCTGCCAAAGCGGACTGAAGGGATTCTGCAAGAACATCTGCCATGTGGTTGTCTGGGATATATCTTGTCTCCAAACACCTGGACTGCAGAGTCCAGTCAGCTGTGAGGTAGTGGATTGTAAGGCTCATGTATGGGGTCATATTAGAGCTTGACCACATATCAGTTGTGAGCGAGTAAAATTGAACCTCGCTTAACTCCTTGAGAACGTCATCCTTCACGTTGTTGTACAGTCTCGGTACTGCAGTCTTGGAGATGTATGTTTTGCCTGGTGGGTCATACTGTTTATCAAAGGTGTGCAGCATTTCTTTAAATGCTGGTTTTTCTACAATATTGAACGGCTGCATCTCCTTAGCGACGAACCGCGTTACACTGCCTGTTAACGTACGCCATTTTGCGCTGTCGTGTTTATACTTGCAGCGTCGGCCGAAAGATTCGCCAAGAGCCAGTTGACGGGACGCACCAGCTGATGTAGCACCGCCTGGTAATTGTGCTGGTGTGGTCTTTCCAAGTTCTGCGTATTGCTGTGGATGGTGGGTCTGGAGATGTTGCCTCAGATTTGTCGTGTTGGCGCTTTTGACCGCCACTTTTTTACGGCACATTTTACACGTTGCTTCCTCCACGTCGCTTGGCTCTCCTTTATCGTTGGGCATAAAACCAAAATGCATCCATACCGGTACCTTTGTACGTGCCTTCGCAACCAAGACCTCTTCTCCCTCCATGTTTTTAGCCTAGCCTCGCTAACCGTCCATCCGAGTGAGGCTGCGACGCTGCATGCGGCGGCTGCTGCTGGCGGCTGCTGCTGGCGCACCACGATGACGTCAGATTCTGAGTTTTATGCAATTTTGTGGATAAAATAAATAATTCACGGTAATCGCGAATATGAAAAATATTCGCGAATATGTAAAATAATCGCGATTGATGATTATTGTAATAATTGTGACAGCCCTATGTGGCGCACTCTGGCTATTGTTTTTTCCAGTGTTAGATCAGGATCCATCTGTAGTGACTCAGACAGCTTTGCATCTCTCAGTCCTACGACAATCCTGTCTCTGATGAGCTCCTCTCTTAAAGCCCCAAATGCACAGTGTTCAGCGAGGCTATGGACAGCAGTCATGAATGATTCTGCACTTTCTCTTGGCTCTTGGTTTGGTCTGTTAAATCGTGCACGTTCAAAAATGACATTTTTCTTGCTCACACAGTGGTTCTCAAAAGCTTGTTTTACAGCAGAATATTCTTTCCTCTGTGCATCAGTCAGTGGCAAGACACTCAAAATATCCTCAGCTTCGTCTCCCAAAGTGTACATCAACGTGTTGACTTGATATTCTTCTGACTGTTTATCCAAGCCTGACGCTATTCTGAATCTCTCAAAACGTCTGATCCACTTCGGTCATTCATTAGCATTACTGAAGTCTAAAGTTACCGAGTGGAGTCAGCTGGACGCTGCCTGCTGGTGGTGGAGGGTTGTCTGCCATCCTCTGTTGTGTATTACATCTCCTCCGACGCACTCTTCCCTCTGGGAAGCCCTCTTCTCTCTCTGTCAGGCTCCTGGTGCCGCTGTTATCCTCGCGCTAGCCGCTAGCGCTAGCCGTTAGCCGCTAGCGCTAGCCGTTAGCCGTTAGTGCTAGTTTCTTCTCAAGGTTTTACAAACCGCTTCACTCCGGACTTCACTCATGGAGGCTCGTCCTTCTCCGGACTTAGTACAGCTTCATTCTGACGCCATGTTACGTTATTGTGTCCTAATAACGAGGCAGAGAGTGACTCGAGTTCAACACTTTACTCGAACTCTGTAGCAACACATTACAGGCATCACTTCCTGATTGCACACACGTGATAACAACACGCCCCGTGATTGGCTGAGGCATTAACACATATTTACAGATTCATATTAACTTCACACAACAGACATGTCCTGGCAGGAGGAGGCTCTGGACACACACTGTCTCGACTGGCCTGGGAATGCTTTGGGATCCTCCTGGAAGAGCTGGAAGAAGTGTCTGAGGACAGGGAACATGATGCTCCCTCCACCATCCTCCACATTCTAATGATCCTCTTCTGTTGGCCTGTTGTGTCTCTGAACCAGCTGTGAAACAGGCTTCATGTCAGCAGTTAAAAGGTTTCAGTGTTTTCATTGTTCAGAGTGATTCAACACCATGAACCAGTTATTATTGGCTTGACTCAAAGTTTGAAAATGCAAAATAATAAAGTGTATTTGGGAAAAGGGTTTTGTGACATTGTAGTCCAACATTGCAGACATTTGTGGCTCTCTCTTATGAGAACATTGAATCTGGTATTTATTTTGTGTGTTATGAAGTAAAATTCGATGTCATTGTAGATGTGATTGCTTATCGTGACTCAGATGATGTTTAAAATTAAAATCATGACTATTTAATGAAGGAAATTTCCAAAAGATTGACCTGTTTTTGTTTTTCTCCACTGTTTCTTATGAGTGAATCTAAACTCCATGCAGCAGAACAAACCACAGCAGTGACATGGAGTGGAGCGCCCTCTAGTGGAGGATTGTGTTGTCTTTGCTCCAAAGGTTTTCGTCCACAGTTGAGCTGTTTCCTGTCACTGTGGGCTGCAGAGCACAGTAGTACACAGCAGAGTCAGACAGCTCAAGCTTCTGGATCTTCAGAGGAACTGATCTCAAGCTGGAATCCAGTGTGGATGAATATTTTTCTTCATCCTCTGTTTTCCCCTCACCGACTTTAAAGCGGCTCAGAATGAATTTGGGGCTTTTGTTTCCTTCCTGTTTGTACCAGAAGAGATAATAATCTGAAGAAGTGGTGTTATAGAGACAGTCCAGTGTTACTGAGTGTCCTTCATCAGCAGTCACTTCTCCTCTTGGTTGCAGCACGTTGTCTTTTTGAGCTCTGCATCCTGTAAAACACCAACAAACAGTGTGAGTGTGCTGCTAGAGAATCATGTCCATGTTGGGTTGATGTGAGAGAAACAGAGTTGTGTTCATACCAAGGCTCATAGCAGCCAGCAGCACTGAGATGAACAGAGGCCTCATATCTGCAGTGATGAGTAACTGTGAGCTCCAGCAAGTAGAAAGAAGGCTGTGATCTCTCTGTTTAGTCTTCATCAGCACTCAGCTGGTGGATTAGGAGGAGGAGCCTGATCACAGTGACAAGGAAGTCATTCAGTCATGAGATGGATGACGGAGAATCTTAGTTTGACCGAAACTACAGAAATGTAGAGAGTAATCTTTTAAGAAGTTACTGATGGTGACTAAAAGGTTTATTTAATCTGAACTCTGAACTAAATCCACTGAGCCAAGCTGCCTGCTGGATCGACCCTACAGAAAAACGCGATTATGCGATCGCATGAATTCATGCATACATCACCCTTTTGCCGCTGATTATGCGGGGGCCACATATTTTCCAAAAGGGCGCATAATCCCGATCAGGTGGACCACCTCAACTACTGTCTCTCCACCATGTCAGTCAATCTGTCCTTACGTAAAGACGTCCAGCATGCTGCACCTGGTGAGCTCTGCTGGCTGCACACATGAGTATTGATTTATTCTGTGAGCTCCACTTTTGAGTCTGACTTGGTGAAAATCTTTAGGAAGGTCTGCGACGGAACATTTGAGCGATGCCGAGACCTGTAAACAGTGACGTGCACGCACAGGTAGGCAGTATGAGCTCGAGCACGCTCGCTCCCGACATCTGGAGGGTGTTTTCTCTGGAGGGGCAGGAGGATGGTCTGGAGCGTGTTCACCATTCTGAAAGGCACCGACAGTCGCTGGACTCTTAGTTCTGGGAAAATTGTCCATGAAACCTTTAAAGGGGACATATTATGCTATTTTTCAGTCACATCATATCGGTCTCAGAAGCCCAAAAACATGATATTTAAGTTTGTTCGCCTCAAATTCATCCTTTGTTCGGAGTTTCAGCGGTCTAAAAAGTCACTCTGAGGAGCCCTCCTCAGAACAGGCTGGTTCTGACCTGCTTCCTGGTATGCACATGAACGCATCTGTCCACGCCCACTCAGACACACACACACACACACACACACACACGGTGGGGGCACAGTCAGGGGGAGGAGTTAAATCCACTTATTTCAGAATAAGTGGACCCAACTCAAACTCGACCGTTTCAGCTTCAGTTTCATTTTCAAAAAAACGTGGCGTAGCAAGACAGGGAGGAAACAAACAATTTTCAAATTTGAGCGTCATAATGAGGCTCCGGCAACACACTATTATAAGAAACTCTCCACAAAGTGAAAAAAGCATAATATGTCCCCTTCAGTATAAAAGGAACCAAAGTCAAAGCTGAGGATTGCATTACAATGAAGACAAAGGTATCATTGACATCGTCCTGACCCAACAGGCCACACAGCTTCTGGTTCAGGCTCTCGTGGTGTCACACATTGACTACTGCAACTCTCTTCTGGCGGGTCTCCCTGCAGGTCCAGTCAAACCTCTACAGAGGACCCAGAAAGCAGCAGGTCTGGTCTTCAACCAGCCCACAGAGCTCATGTCCTCCTCTGTTCATCTCCCTTCACTGGCTTCCAGTTGCAGCCAGGATCAAATTCAAATCTCTCCTCCTGGCTTACAAAACGCTTACAAGAACGGCTCCGGCCGACCTGGACTCCCTGATCCAGGTCTGCTCTCCTTCACGCCCTCTTCGCTCTGCATGTGAGAGACGTCTGGAGCTTCCAGTCCAGCTCGGCTCTGAACCTCCAGCCAGACTCTTCTCCTCTGTTGTTCCCAAATGGTGGAACGAACTTCCTAACTCGGTGCGTTCCGCCGAGTCTCTTTCTACTTTCAAGAGACAATTGAAGACTCAATTGTTCAGAGAACACCGAGGGTCTTAATCCGACCCCATGTTCAGGGAAGAATAGGTCAGGTGTTCTGAAACCAGCACTTATGGACCACTGACTAAGTTGACACACACACACAAAAAAAAAAGGGGGGGTAGTGACTCCTCTTCTGCAACTTGATGGCAGCTCCCTTGACCAATCGCACTTGAAGCAATTGAAGCATTTACCAATGGTTTCTTTCTTTCTTATGTCTGTATTCTTGCTTGTGTTGTACGTCGCTTTGGACAAAAGTGTCTGCTAAATGAAATTGTAGAATTGTAGAATCATTGAACAGTTCTGTATTTTCTTGGTCTTCTAACTGTAAAAATTGCAGCAGCTTCGAATAAACAGGTCGATATGAAAACTGTGAATACTGAATAAAACTGGAAAGTAATTCCAGATTAAAATGTAACATTCTGTCATGTGAAAACACTAAACCCATGATTTTTCTAATTCCTCAGTGATCTTCAAATTAATTTTTGTGCAATAAATGAAGGTTTCTGCTGGTATTTTAGTTCCTCAGTCAATATATTATTTAGTGAGAAGAAAATTGTTCAGTGAAGCTGTTGTCGGTTGAGTCCCTCTAGTGGATGTAGAGGAGGATTGTGTTGTCTTTGCTCCAAAGGTTTTCGTCCACAGTTGAGCTGTTTCCTGTCACTGTGGGCTGCAGAGCACAGTAGTACACAGCAGAGTCAGACAGCTCAAGCTTCTGGATCTTCAGAGGAACTGATTTGTCTTTGAGCTCAGCACCAAATCTGTCTGTGGGGAACTCTGCAGCATTATAAACTTTCTTGGAAACAAGTTTCAAAATGTACTCTGGATAACTGTTCACTGATTGTTTGTACCAGAACAAAGTTGGATTTGAGTAGGAGGTATCAAAAGTACAATTCAGTGTAACTGAGTCTCCTTCAGCAGCAGGAACATCTCCTGATGGCTGCATCACTTTGTCTTCTCCTTTACACTCTGGAGAAGAAGAGAACATGCAGAGAAGAGAGGAATCAATACAGATGATTGACTGAAGGAGAACAATTAGTATTGAAGAGTTTTCAATAAATGTCAAGCATGAATGATTTTTTTTCACAAGGTAACAACATCAGCATAAACACTGGAGTGTGATTTAGTGGATCCTGAACATTCAAAGTTCTTCATGTAGAGCTCAGTGATGTGTTCAAGTGTTTGAAGAGGAAACATGTAGAGTTTTGTATCTTACCAAAGAAAAGAGCAGCAAGAAGAATCCACAGCCAATGTTCCATGTGTCCAACAAGGTTTCAGTCACCAGGAGAAAGTAGCTGATGTTCAGCACTCAGTGTGACAATAGTTGTCTTCACAGCAGCTCTTCTTATTGACACAATGGTTGAACACAGTGCAGAAGTAGAGCAGCAGCTGCTGGATCATGTGGCCCTCTAGTGGAGCTCCAAAGTTGACTTGAACAGTGTGAAAAAAGTCTTCCAGCAGCTTGTCAGAGAGTCACTGACAGACTTTTAGCGGCACAATTTGTATTTCTCCAAAGTTCATCATTTGTCTACAATTCAATATAAAACACATGTCCAGTGTTCAAAGTAAGAAGCTTATCTAAAATAATATTTCTTCTGAATAAGAAAAAAAAATCCTCAGAGATGTTATCTGGATGTGAACAGAAGTTGTTTTTAAACCTCTCCATCCTTTTCAACAGTGATGATTCCTCTCCAGATGTGGAAACTGTCCACACCATAGACTCTAATGCAGCCACAAACCATGTGAGATTCACACTCTGAAACTGAGAGCTGATAACAAGCTGGACGGTTCTTCTCATCTTTAATCTGCAGGACACAGCGTCTGTGATTTCTAAAATGAATTTCACATGTAGATCCATCTGATCACAGAAGAGTTTTGATTCAAACTCGAACAGAAGCACAAATCAAAACGACTCCACATGTTGCATTGTCCAGTTTGAACTTGCTTTCATCAGATATCCAGATAGTGATGTTTCCACATGGGATCATCAGAGTCTCAGCTCTGTCTTTTTCTCTTTCTTTTTTGATCAAACTGAATCAATGTCTTGATTTTATTCCTAAATCTGTAAAAGCAGCTTTTTTCCATTCCTGTACTTCTGATAAATTCTGCTTCACTGAATGTTTTTTCTCCTCAGTCCAGTCACTAACTCGTATCTGTTGAACCTGTCCATTTGTCCTTCAGCTTCTCTGTTTTCTATCAGCAACATTCACTTTTCAAACTTTGGTTCTTCTGTCAGTGTTTTTCTGAGATGTTGTTCTGATCAAAATCACAAGAAGCTGCTATTTTCATGAAATTCTGAAACATTTTACTGAGAAGAAATCAGACCTTTCTGTTACCTCCTGTGTTATATTGAGAATGAAATTAAAATGAAGTTTTGGGGAAATTCAGATCGTTTCATCTTGTTTTATTCACATTTTGAAAATTGTCCTAAACTCTTCCCAGCAGGCACTTGACGTTGATGTTGGAACAATGTTGTACTCCAGCGTTGGATTACCATTGGATTATGATGCGAAAATGAAAGTTAGGTTTACGTTAAATCCTTACGTAGCCTCGACGTCAACTTCCAACGTTAAATAGACATTGAATATTTGTTGGCCTTCCAACGCTGGATTACCACTGGATTATGATGCAAATATGAAAGTTAGGTTTACGTTAAAACCTAACGTAGGCTTGAAGTCAACTTCCAACATTAAATAGACATTGGATTTTGAACGGAGGCTTGACGACATCCTCCAACATTAAACAGACATTGGATTTTGAATGTAGGCTTTTTGAATGATGGGTTGACGTCAAAATCCAATGTCGGGATAACATTAACCTCCAACACTGAACAGACACTTAAAGGTATAACGGACGATTTTCTCGAAAAAGTCGAAGCCAAATGTCTGTTACTCGCTTTTTGAAAAACGTGCGTGCGCCAGACCGTCCTACCGGCTCTGCTGCTCCTACGAGCCGCTTGACGGCGTTACGCAAGCATTTCTCCAGCGATTGACATGTTAGAGGACCAATAGTTGAGACTCGCATCACGCCATTCATTGGTTAAAACATCGTCTATTATACCTTTAAATCAAGGGAAAAAAAGCTTGAGCACACAAAACTGTAGGTCACAAATTTACTCTTTAGAATTCTTTAAACAGTGCAAATAATGACTATAAACTGTGCATATAAAACAGCATTATATAAAGCGAGCTTCTTTATAGGTCCCCTTCCACATAAGCTGAACTCTGCCTGGACTTCTTGCGTCATCAACCTGTGGGAATAAGGATACAATCATACATTAACTCAGCAATTATCCAGCGTTCCAGGGCAAGTCATGGATTCTTAAAATGTATCTGGTCGCCAAATCTGTGCAAGGCTTAATTTACCTTATCTTCACAATTTCACATGTGCACAAGTAACTGTGGTGGGGTGGCGAGTGCCTGGTGGCTACAGCTTGTGTAGGCGGGGCCTATGGTCTGATTCTACAGGAAGTGTACAGCTGAACTAACAGCCTGCTACACATGCATCACTTAAACTTACTTGTCCATGACCTATTTGACATTGGTTTCCATACTCGTTCCTCTGTCTACCATTGCCAAGCGTTGAATCTGAAATTGGAGAAAATCTGTGTTAAACAAGGTGAGTGTTCAGTGTATCCCCATGACTGTGTTACAAGATGATTCAAACAGTACACACGAGAAAATGCATTGTGTTGTAGTCTTAACATTGCCAGTAGGGTTGGGCACCGAACCACGGTGCTTTGTTGGCACCAACCGAATGATATCAGTCCACCTCTGACCAAACACTATTTATGAATTCGGTGCTTATCTTCAGTACTTAAAAAAAAAAAAAAAAAGGAAAAAATACACCACCACAAAATTACATCAATCCCATCCTTAGTGCACATGCAATCAGTGAGGAATGCTCAGAGGAGTCGGGTGTGCCAAGATCAGATGATATTTTCCCTAAGGGCAGTGTTACAGCTATGATTTGTGTTGAAACCCAGTGCCTAGGTTTTGTGACCAATATTGCTTTCAATCTAGCAAGTAACTAAACTACAAAAATCAGTTTGTCACCAATTTAGACAAAACTGTTGGAAATTATTTGCCACAAATGAATGTATTGAAGGGTCATTTTTCATGTTACGGAATTCCATTGCAAAGAGATAATGAATTATGTTTGAAACAAAATGTTACCTATGTGTTATGGCCACGTTATTTGAATAATGCCTAATAACAGCATGTCTCTAGTTTCTTTTGCAGCTTGTTTTGTGAAGATCGAGCCACATTGGACCGAATGACGCCAGATCTGGTGAACCAATATGCTGTTACAGAAATTTGTTTAAGACCCAATAATGTTGTTTATTTGTCACATTTCCAACCACTCCAAGAAGATATATTAGGAATTATGGGTTTATTATGTGCATTTGTTTGTAATTAATAGAAATATGACCAGTCTTTATCACCAAATATGGTGAATGCGAAAAACTCCCCACTCATCCCTCAATCAGTGCAATGTGTAAAATAATGTGTAGTGTCCGTCCCCGAATGTTCTGTCCTGATGCACATGTAATAGCAAGAAGGATTGGGGAACTATGGTTGTTCATTTGTGCATCTTTGCTTAACGAATAGCAACAACATGTTTAAAAACATGATTCCCCGTGTAATTTTTGAAATCGGGGCCACATTAGTCGCTGTGTAGTGTCCGTCCCTCAGTAGTGTCCGTCCCTCAGTAGTGTCCGTCCCCTCTTATTCTCTGACCTTCAGTTACCAGTTGTAATTGGTGCATTATTTATCATTGTTTATTGTTGAAGCACAATTTCATCAAAATGCGTTGCTTATTTCTGTGTCAGGAAGGCATTTGTGTTAAATTGTGTAGTGTCCGTCCCTCCGGTGCTACGTCACTACGAGTGATCCGAGCACCGATGCGGGCCGGCCAGTGCTGCCAACTTGACGACTTTCTCGCTAAATCTGGCGACTTTCCAAAGCCTGTTGGAGACTTTTTATTGTCAAAAGCGACTAGCGACAAATCTAGCGACCTTTTCTGGCGCTCTGGAGACGTGACAGGACGTCTCGCTGCGGTCGCCCATGAGCAGCGGGTGCTGCGTGAGCCCCTCCCCCGTCCCAAAGCTCTCACAGCGGTCGGTCTCAGCAGCGCCCCCTGCTGCAGGCAGAGCAGAGAGGAGCAGACCAGCCAATAGCCACTTTTCCGACGACGACGCGGTCTAGCTTTATTTAACAAATAAAGCCGAGCCGCTCTCCTGATGCAACCCGCCATAGCTGGAAACAGAAATCAGCCTCCCGCGCGCCAATAAACTGACGCGCGTCAAGAGCGTCAAGAGCGTCGTGACCACCTGGTGTCGAGCGTCATGCTTGTAGCGTCCCAAGCGTCGACGACGCCCGCGACGCGTCTGGTATGAACGCACCATAAAACCATGTTTTTCTAATAAATCTTTATTGTTGGTTTAATTTATCACTGTTGTATGTTGGTGGATTTTTAAACTATTGACCTCCGAAAGAAGCAGCAGAAGAAGAATTTCATCTTTGACTTCAATAATCTCACACTGCATCCAAACAGAGTGAAACAGAGAGTGAGTCCCTCTAGTGGATGTAGAGGAGGATTGTGTTGTCTTTGCTCCAAAGGTTTTCGTCCACAGTTGAGCTGTTTCCTGTCACTGTGGGCTGCAGAGCACAGTAGTACACAGCAGAGTCAGACAGCTCAAGCTTCTGGATCTTCAGAGGAACTGATTTGTCTTTGAGCTCAGCACCAAATCTGTCTTTGGGGAAATCTTCTGCATTATAGACTTTCTTGGAAACAAGATTCAAAATGTACTCTGGATAACTGTTCACTGATTGTTTGTACCAGAACAAATATGGATTTGAGCGGGAGGTATCAAAAGTACAATTCAGTGTAACTGAGTCTCCTTCAGCAGCAGGAACATCTCCTGATGGCTGCATCACTTTGTCTTCTCCTTTACACTCTGGAGAAGAAGAGAACATGCAGAGAAGAGAGGAATCAATACAGATGATTGACTGAAGGAGAACAATTAGTATTGAAGAGTTTTCAATAAATGTCAAGCATGAATGATTTTTTTCACAAGGTAACAAACATCAGCATAAACACTGGAGTGTGATTTAGTGGATCCTGAACATTCAAAGTTCTTCATGTAGAGCTCAGTGATGTGTTCAAGTGTTTGAAGAGGAAACATGTAGAGTTTTGTATCTTACCAAAGAAAAGAGCAGCAAGAAGAATCCACAGCCAATGTTCCATGTGTCCAACAAGGTTTCAGTCACCAGGAGAAAGTAGCTGATGTTCAGCACTCAGTGTGACAATAGTTGTCTTCACAGCAGCTCTTCTTATTGACACAATGGTTGAACACAGTGCAGAAGTAGAGCAGCAGCTGCTGGATCATGTGGCCCTCTAGTGGAGCTCCAAAGTTGACTTGAACAGTGTGAAAAAAGTCTTCCAGCAGCTTGTCAGAGAGTCACTGACAGACTTTCAGCAGCTCTTTCACTCATTCAGAGGAGGGAACCTCAGAGGGGTTTAATGACTGGAGTCCAGACAGTTGGGAGTGAATCAGAAGTTAGCAGATATGAAACTGCAGCCATCACAACTTCACTTTTGATGAATTAATTTAAAAAAGAGAGAATATTACACTGATAGCAACATCATTCATTTGCCATCAGAACATGAATGTACTGTGAATGTTGGATGATTAAATGCACCTGACTGACTTTAAGACAAAGTTTTGAACATATATTGGCCACTGCAGTGTATGAGGCACAGGTGTCCAGGCCCTTCTGGATTCTCAGAACATTCATTAAAAAAGAAAAATAACAAAGTACAGCAGTGTACCAGAATCGTCATCCTGCTCCTGCACACTGAACACCATTTCAGTGTTGGAGTTGAACAGCCTCAGCAGTGCTTCATCTGAACCTCGTCCATATTGACCATGTCGAGTGGTGCAATTCAACGCTCTGTTTAGTAGTGAACTTGTGGATTCAAGACACAAGTGTTAGAGATATATGATAACAGTAATATTATTACTCTGAAGTGTGTTTGTGTGAGGGGGGGGGGGGGGGGCAGAGGGGAATCAAGAAAAGGTACATCATTACTGCCTGTGCTTCCCCTGGATTCGCTGTGGAGACGCTGTGGAGACGACCTCGACGGAAGCAGCCCAGAGGTGAGGCGGGTGGAATTTGGAGAGAGAGTTGAGGGTCATCGATAGTCAGAAATCCCTGGCCTTGAATTTTTCAGGAGGTTGTTTTGAATTCCAAGGGGTGCGGGATGCAATCAGTAGGTATCTTGTTTTGTCGTGGAAGGAGCAGTTTGACCTTCCTCTGCCTGGTTCTCAGCTTCTTTCAGACAAAAGCTGAGTTAACCCTCTCGGTGAGGGTGACATCCAACTCGTGTCCGTAACCCAAATTGTCCAGCTTTCGAAAGAGTTCGCTCAAACGGTCTGCGTCAGCTTTTGCCCGTTGTTTTGAGAAGACCGCCATCCCTGGACGTCTTTTGTGGTGGTGGTCTTCATCCTGCAGAAGATCGGGCTGCGGCACAAGCCGATCAGCCGCAGGCCGATAATCATAAATCCAAAAATTCAAACAATTTCTATGCCCCCCACGGACAGGGGTGCCAGGCATGTGACCCCCTCTACTTGTCCCGGGCGTCCATCACATACCCAGCATGCCGGGCCCCGTCCGGGCAGGCAGGATCCCCCACTCCTGTGCTCTTTGTTGAAATGATCGTATCAAATTCGTTGAGAGACCAGCTGATCAATTCCGTGGTTGATATTTTGATTTGTTTGAAAAACCAAGAAGAGTGATTCCTCCAGTCAAACAGACGAGACAAAGGCAGCAGCAAGCAGAGACACTCGGGAAGGAGAAGCAAAGGAGAGAGCGATGGAAAAAGCGTCCGAGCCAAGCAAGTGAGTGTGTGTGTGTGTGTGTGTGTGTGTGTGTCTGTGTGTGTGTGTGTCTGTGTGTGTGTGTGTGTGTGTGTGTGTGTGTGTGTCTGCCCTTTCCGGGTCTTCCATCCTTCCCGTGACCTTGTTTTTCCCTGGTTCCCTCCTTCTATCAGTCACTTATGTCATTGTCCAGTTGTCTCTCGTCTCCCTCTCCTTGTGTATTTAAGCCAGTGGTCCCCAAACTACGGCCTGTGGGCCAGATACGGCCCGCCTCCACATTGGCTCCCGGAACTATCCTAGAAAAATACCCCCGAGAAAATCCCAGAGTCACTCTGGACTTACACTGGATGAGGCTGCAGTAACTCCGGACCGGAGCCGCAGTGCATCCAGTGTGAGCCCGGCGTGTTTTTCCTCACGCCGAACTCCTGCTGCGTCATTCTAAACAGAAGCAAGTTTTGTGTCGCAAGGGAAGTAGATATGTGTTCCAAAATAAAACTTATTTCTCAATAAAATCTGTGCAGTGTTTTTGCCTTAATATTAGTTTTTAAATTCTTCCAGCAGGATACACAGCAAGAAATGTGGTTTAATCATTATATGCATTAGAATAATGAACATTATTGTTCGATTTCTTTGTAGGAAAGTCTGACGACACCAAATTGCACAAAAAATAGCTCTTTGACCCGGAGTGGCTCCGTGTTGCCAGATTTGGCAGAACCTGTCAAATCTGGCAACACGGAGCATTTTATTTATTTATTTTTTTTAATGTCGTTTGGTTTAATGAAATGTTGATGTGTTTGTGCCATGTTTTTATTATACAAATACGGTTTTTATGGTTTTAACGTGTATTTTCTACAGAGATGGAGATCTGAGCTGCTTTCTATTGTTGGACGGTTTTCCACACTTTTTCTGTTACAGACTGACGCCGGCCCCCCATCAGAGAAGGGAAAGGTTATGTGACCCTCACAGGAAACACTTTGGGGACCCCTGATTTTAGGCTTCCGCCCTCATGTTTCTGTGCTCGGTCGTCTCTGATTGGCGTTTCTTGTGTTTGGACTTCTCTGGTTTCTGGGACTTTGCTCGTTGTTTTCACCCGACTCTGGATTTTCTCCTCCATACTTCTGCTCCTGATCCTGTCAGCCTGGTTTTTACCATTGACTGTAAATAAAAGATGGGCGGAGCTAACGTGAGGTCACCCCCAGTGTTTCTGAATCCTATTTTGAAGCTTCCAGCAGGACGTCTCCATGCTGAACACTTGAACCTGGATGTAAATGTAACTGGTATAATGGCAATTTTATTTAATAGAGGACATCAGCCAGTGAGTTCTTTGTGGTCTCTTTTATTATGCTGTATAGCAGGAGAAGTCACACAGTCACCAGAGTAACAGGGTGATTTCTGCCCTTGCAGGGGCATGCAAGTTCCTAATAACTCCCTGCCACGTTCACTCCCAGGGACCTTGACTGTCCCCAGCCGGAGGCTGGATACAGGAAGACTCCCACCAGTGCCTGCAGCTGCCAGGCTGAGATGATCAGGAAACGTTAATTCTACACAAACCATTCGCGGTTCCCACACATCGTAGTGTGAGGGCCACGGTTGTTTTCAAAAATACCTCTGGAAGCACTACAAGTCAAGGAAGCATGCACTCACTAGAAATTTCCATCACACTGGTCCAGCCGGTCACGTGACCGCATGACGTGGACAGAGGAGGAGCTGTGATAGGGCGATTTATGCTGAAATTTATCTCCTAAAATAAAATCAACATATGATTGATATGAAAATGGGAGTCTGGTTTAAAGACTTTACAACAGACTAAAGACAGAGGTGGACTAGACTTGCTCAACTTCAAGAATTACCTCCTGGCCAGCAAGCTGCAATATATCTGAAAATGTCTTAAACCTAACAATCTAGAATCCAGATGAGCCATGGCTGGACGTAGAGCAGCATTATGTGAGGATCTAGTCATCTCTGACCTGCCATTCATCAGTCCCACCATCAAATCCCAGCGGTGTTTCAAAAGTATTAACATCAGCTCCTCTTTAATGGCTTGGTGGCATTTGGTAAAGCTAACCAAGTCTTCCCTGATCCTGTGTAAACTCACACCCATCTGGAACAACCCGGACATCCTGCAAAACAACAAGATGATAAACTTCACTCAGTGGAGAAATAAAGGAATCAGACAAAACATATCACTGGAAACAGCAACTTTCTGTCATTCAATACTCTCACCTCACAAGATGGAATCAGCAGCACAGCATTTTTAGAATATCATTCAAGCTGTCCGACCTAATTCTCTGTATTTGAACGCTAAACCACGCCCCCTTCTTCACGCCACTCTCACACAGTCCCTCCCTCTCCTTCTCTGCCCCTCCTCCGTGTGCGTGCACGAGATTGCGCACACGTACATGTACACTCTTTGTGGAGGAAGCTGGGGGCTGGCTTTGCCTGTGCGAAGCCCGCCTGTCCTCACCTCCAAATTTGATTGGCGGATCACGACCTGGACCGCACTAAGACAAGGTGACTTCGTCTTCCGGGTTTTGCCAGGGTAAAATGCCTATTTATAAGGATGAGAGAACTCACCGGTGAAAGTTTTGGAACTAAATGACTACTATTACATCACACTGTATGACAGTGGGGGTTAGCGGCTAGGGGGGTGGGAAGGTGGGTGTGTGTGTGGATGTTTATGTGTGAGTATGTATGTGTGTGTGTGTGTGTGTGTGTGTGTGTTCTCATATTTCTATCCTTGTTGGGGCCAAATGTCCCCACAAGGATAGCAAAACGTGGAACGACGTGCCTTGTGGGGACCTTTTTCCGGTCCTAAGTAGGAGAAACAGTGTTTTCTTGACCATGTTGTTGTTACTGAAAAAAGTAAAAGTGCAAAAACATTTCTTTAGGGTTAGGCTTTGTTGTGGTGTGGGTTAGGGTTAGGGTTAGGGTCAGGGTTAGGGGCTAGACATGAATGGGAGTCAATGGACGGTCCCCACGAGGATAGAAATACGAGACTGTGTGTGTGTGTGTGTGTGTGTGTGTGTGTGTGTGTGTGTGTGTGTGGGCGATAAAAAATAACAACAACAACCCCCTGGAGGAGATGTGCTGCACTGCAGGAGGCTAATTGTGGTCTCACCAGATCCTGAATGACTTTCTGGTCTCTAACCCCCCTGTTGCCTATTTATTGTTGCTCAGTGTGAGCAGAGTGTTTGAAGAGCAGCTGGAACCACAGTGACTCTGATCAAACAGGAATGAGCAGAATCCATCTGATATGAAGCTGTGTGCTGAATCCCACTTCCCTCCTCTTTGAAGAGGAGTCCCATATCTGTGTTCAGCTTTTTGTACAGCCTCTTCTACACTTTGGATCACTGTGTCTCAGAGCACAGTAGTAGAGAGCTGTGTCTGCCAGGGTTAGCTTTGGAATGCTCAGTGTAGTTGATGAGTCTGATGTTTGGGATCCATATCGACCATTAGGAATATATTGTGTGCCACTCCGTGATTTTGCTCCTTTCCAGAGTATAAACTGAGGAGCCTGAAGGTCTGAATGATGTCTGTACCAGTAAAGATAAGCATAATCACCATCTGTCTGATAGCTACATGAGAGTGTGACAGATTGTCCTTCTCTTCCACTGACTTCTTGTCGGTCAGGAGAGATTGTGTCTGCAGCTGTTAGTCCTGGAAAAAGTGGAGAAAATGAAGCCATTAGATGAACATTGTCCATGAGGCTGAGAGGACAAGACAGTGGAAAATGTCCCCTGAACACTGTTACTCTGTGGACACAAACAGCTGGACTGCAGCTGAGATTCCAAGCAGTTTGTTCACAACTTGATGTCAAAGAACAAATCCAGTGAGATGAAACAATGATTGTTGGTCAGTGAGACATTTTCTGAAGACAGCAGGTTGAATGAGACGTTCTTAAACTCACCTCTAATGAGAGACAGAAGCACAAAGAGGGAAAGCAACATGACTTTGGAGTGATTCAAAGCAGACACACAGCAGACCAACAATGTTCTTCCACTGCAGGAGAATGAGGAGGAGCTGAAGTTCAGTGGGCGGGGCCAAATATGACTTGATATCATCTTTGTTCACTTCAAGTCAACCAATGAGATTCAGTTTAGCTTTTGCATCAAATCTGCTGTGTGTGTGTGTGTGTGTGTGTGTGTGTGTGTGTGTGTGTGTGTGTAGAAGGACTCTGAAGAAGTCTGTTTACCAGTCTGACTGTTACTGACCAAGTCAACGTTCTAATGATCACTACATGACAGTGTTTTACTGTTCATGACTTATAATGGGTGAATCTCCTCAGTGAGCAGCTGTCAGGTTTTTGCAGAGAGGTTTCAGAGAACAACATCACAACCAGAGCTGGCAGGCAGAGCGGATTGAATAAAACAACAGTGCCTCCCCATGGATAAAGTACTGTACTACAACTCAGATCCTCCTGCAGAGGAACAAATCCAGCTGGACAAACTGCAGCAAACCAGGGAGAACATCTCCTCTGCCTCCTGAAAGCAGGGCTGGAACATGCTGAAGAACCCTGAACGTTCTTTACTCTGATAACTGTTGGACATTTAAGCTCTTTCGGTTTCTTTTTCAGAACATCCACAATGTATTTGTTTCTGTACATCAGTTATTTGTTGAGGCTCAGTATTGTGATCATAAAAGAAATGATCAATAGAAGTGGATGTTTCAGTTACTGCAGTGTTTGTCTCAGAGTGAAAACTCTTAAAGTGAGCCCATGCTGGCTCTTCTACCTGTTGTTCTTCACATTGCTGCTCGTCCACATTGTGATCTGTTCCCTTCAGAGAACTGCTGATCTGGATTTGGTAATCTGGAGAACTGTGAGACTGGATCAGGGAGATCCAATCCAATGTTGCTTTGAGCAACCGGCATAAAAGTAAGATTTATTACTTGACCCTGGGTTGGAAAAGAGATGATTTCAAAATCTGGATCATTTCAATCGAGATGAAATGTTTTAAACAACTGGCTCTGAGAAAAGGGCAAATTCTGTTTCCTGCTTCCTGAAGAAGAGAAGCATCAGACATCTCCTGGATGTGTCCCTGCATTCAGACTCATTCTTTACATGACAAGGATCTGTTTTTATTTAAAATGTATTGATGAATGAGTGACCTTGAATTTAAATGTGAAAGTGTTGGAACTGAAATGACACAGAATATTGTTCCAAGAAATTCCACTGGAGGGCGCTGTTCTAAAGGACGTTCGTTTTGATGTGAACCTCCTCAGTGAGCAGCTGTCAGGTTTTTGTAGAGAGGTTGTGTGTTTCCTGTCACTGTGGGCCTCACAGCACAGTAGTACACAGCAGAGTCAGACACTGCAGCAGAGGAGATGATCAGATGGATTTGTTTCTCTGTCACCTTGATCTCCAGTCCTGGAACTGGATTATTTATCACTGATCCCTTTGCTGAGTGAGAGATGAGAAACTGTGGAGGTTTTCCTGGATATTGTCGATACCAGAAGAAGTAATCTCCAGATGAAAGTTTTTGGTACTCATAGACCAGAGAAACGTTGCTGCCTGACAAACTGAGCTCTTCATTCTTGATTGGTTTGAGGTCTTCACAGATGATGTCTGCAGGGAAACAAAGACAAAGGAATCTTAAAGTTAGTGAGCAGCTTTGTATTTTCTCTGCTTTCTTGTGTAACATTGAAACATCAGTGAATAAATGATGAGATGTGAATCCAGCTGTCAGTGAACAGAAGAGGAAGAGATGAATTGTAGACTTACCAGTGAATGTATGGAGGAGCAGCAGTGACACTAAAAGCATCATGTTCAACTAAAAGTGCTCAGTGATCCTCAGAGTAAACTTTGTAAAGTGTGTGTGGTTTCTCATGGTGACAGCCAGGTTTCTCTGTTTGGACAGGAAGTCCCTCCTCCTCATCATGTCACAGTGACAGATGTGAGAGCAGCAGGTTGGATCTTCATCTACCAGCACTGTCCTCAAACACACCAATGTGAACGTTTCCCTCTCTTCACCTTTTCAGAAACATCTCAGCTCCTCCCTCAATGTCTGATTGTCTCAGTATTTGAACGATTTGTAAACTTTAAAAAGTTTTACTTCTATTGAAAGTGCTCCAATATTTTCTGAATGTGGAGTTAAAGAAAAAAATGTTCAGTGAAGCGTTTGTCGATTTCAAACATCCCAGAAAGAAAAGTCCAGGCTGGAATGATAAAACACGGTGGAGGTATCATCATGCTATGAGGCTGCTTTTCCATCTTTCCTACTGGAAACACTGACTGCACCTAAAGAATGATGAGATCAAATCACATGAGTCAAGTCAAACCTCCTCTGCAGTCAGGAGGGAGACACTGGACTGAAACCTTTATTGTTGGTTTAATTTATCATTGTTGTACCAGGAGGTGGATTTTTTAAACACTTGACCTCTGGAAGAAGCAGCAGAAGAAGAACTTCATGTTTGACTTCAATAATCTCACACTGGATCCAGAGTGAAACAGAGAGTGAGTCCCTCTAGTGGATGTAGAGGAGGATTGTGTTGTCTTTGCTCCAAAGGTTTTCGTCCACAGTTGAGCTGTTTCCTGTCACTGTGGGCTGCAGAGCACAGTAGTACACAGCAGAGTCAGACAGCTCAAGCTTCTGGATCTTCAGAGGAACTGATTTGTCTTTGAGCTCAGCATCAAATTTGTCTGTGGTGAACTTTGGAGAGTTTTGTCCTGATCTTTTGTCACCTTTTAAAATGTAACCAGGAGAACTGTTTTCATGTTGTTTGTACCAGAACAAATATGGATATGAATCACTGGTTTCAAAAGTACAATTCAGTGTAACTGAGTCTCCTTCAGCAGCAGGAACATCTCCTGATGGCTGCATCACTTTGTCTTCTCCTTTACACTCTGGAGAAGAAGAGAACATGCAGAGAAGAGAGGAATCAATACAGATGATTGACTGAAGGAGAACAATCAGTAACTTTGACAAGTTTTGAATGAATAAACTTTTTAAACAGTTCTTCATGTAGAGCTCAGTGATGTGTTCAAGTGTTTGAAGAGGAAACATGTAGAGTTTTGTATCTTACCAAAGAAAAGAGCAGCAAGAAGAATCCACAGCCAATGTTCCATGTGTCCAACAAGGTTTCAGTCACCAGGAGAAAGTAGCTGATGTTCAGCACTCAGTGTGACAATAGTTGTCTTCACAGCAGCTCTTCTTATTGACACAATGGTTGAACACAGTGCAGAAGTAGAGCAGCAGCTGCTGGATCATGTGGCCCTCTAGTGGAGCTCCAAAGTTGACTTGAACAGTGTGAAAAAAGTCTTCCAGCAGCTTGTCAGAGAGTCACTGACAGACTTTCAGCAGCTCTTTCACTCATTCAGAGGAGGGAACCTCAGAGGGGTTTAATGACTGGAGTCCAGACAGTTGGGGAGTGAATCAGAAGTTAGCAGATATGAAACTGCAGCCATCACAACTTCATTTTTGATTAATTAATTTAGAAACAAAAGAGAATATTTTAATTGAATGCAACATAATTCATTTGCCATCAGAACATGAATGTACTGTGAATGTTGGATGATTAAATGCACCTGACTGATTTTAAGACAAAGTTTTGAACATATATTGGCCACTGCAGTGTATGAGGCACAGGTGTCCAGGCCCTTCTGGATTCTCAGAACATTCATTAAAATAAATAAGTACAGCAGCCTACCAGAACAGTCATTAATCACTGTGGTCATCCTGCTCCTGCACACTGAAGTCCTCCATTTCAGTGTTGGAGTTGAACAGCCTCAGCAGTGCTTCAGTGCAGCGGCAAACTGATCTCACTGTCTTGAGACTTTATGGTGGAGCGTATGAGCCTGGGAGTGACCTTTGACCAGGACTTATCCTTTAACTCCCACATTAAACAGGTCTGCAGCACCTCCTTCTTTCACCTGCGTAATATTTCTAAAATCAGGAACATGTTGACTCAAAATGATGCTGAGAAATGAATCCATGCATTTGTTCCCTCCAGAGTAGACTATTGTAATTCCTGTTATCAGGGGAACAACAACTGCCTGAAAGTCTTCAACTGGTTCAAAATGCTGCAGCAAGAGTTCTGAGAATAACCAGCAGGAGAGATCACATCAGTCCAATATTAGCTTCTCTTCACTGACTTCCTGTAAATCTGGAATAGGATTTAAAATCCTTCTCTTCACCTTTAAAGCTCTGAACAACCAGGCCCCATCATATCTTAAAGAGCTGTTAGTCCCATAATGCCCCAGGAGAACGCTTTGTTCTCAGAGTGCTGGTCTGCTGGAGGGTTCAGGTTCTCTGAAAGTAGAACAGGAGGCAGAGCTTTCAGCTATCAGGAAGCAGCTCCCAGCTTCTGTTAGGGAGGCTGACACAGTCTCTGCTCTCAAGGTGAGACTCTTCAGTAAATCTTACAGTGAGGGCGACTTCAGGCCTTCCTGGACCATTTTCTTTGGGGTGTTGCTGTCGGCTGGGAGCTTTCTCTCTCTCTCAGTGTCTGTGGGATTGACAGTTCACTCCTTTATTATGTTTTCCTCTCTGCACAGAGATGTGTTTATTTGTACTAACAGCATTTTATAGTGAGCAGTGTACATTTGTCTTCTAATCCCGACCGCGTTTGCAAAGTATGGATGAAAACTAAAACTGGTCTGCAGTGTGCACTGCCACGATGTATGTGATTTTAATTTAGAATTTAAATTATCTGGTAGGCTCATCAGCACAACATCTTCTGACCTACATGTCGCAGGTTCAAATGCATCAAATTCCCACGTCCAGTTCATGCTCTGGCAGCTGTCCAGGGTGCTGAACCAGGTGACCAGGACAGTTTTACAGACATTACAGTCCTGCTCAGAGTTTTGGTGGCTTGCTTATGAATCACACGAGACGCTGCTCAGGGACTGGTGGGTCTTAATCTGGTGGCAGCGTCTCTTTCTCTGTGTACGTTAATAAGAAATGGCAAATATTGGCCCTGATCTAATATTGACAGATCTTTCTGGATCATCCTGACCAAAAAGAGGAGAAGATCTGACCGTGACCTTGAGAGGTGAAGACAGAAGAGATCTGTGGAGGCAGACGGCCACAAACTCTTCAGAGACATACAGAAGAAGCTTCTCTGTGAAGAGGAATGCTTTAACAACAAGAGAGCAGAGCTGGAGATGGAAAGGAAGACAATGGCCCAAGAGAGGGAAGCCTTGGAGGATGAGAAGAAGGAGATGGACATCAAGAGAGAGGAATACAGCCGGGAGCAATGCAGCATCCAGAGCATGAGGGAGCGTTCAACTGGAGAAGAGACTTCAGAGCTGCAAAAGAGATGAGAGGAAGGTGTGAGAGGCTGGAAAAGAGGAGCTGGAAGAGCTGAAGAGAGCTCTCAGTCAGGAAAAGGAAGAGCTCTAAGAGGAGAGAAGAGGCTCTGTCTCTGTGTCCAGGGACAGAAATGGTTCAGATGGATCAGCCAGTGGTCTCAGAAGTCTCTCCCTTCCAGAAGCTTCGTCTCTCTGAGGCCCTGCAGAGACCATCAGAGAACCTGCAGCTGTCCTCCGACACTGAAGCAGTTCAGATGGTTCAGACAGAAGACTCAGACTCCAGTGAGCCAGCACACACTCTCAGCTAGAGATCTGATTGGTTTCTTTCAATTCTTTATATTAGAAACTAAACTGTTCACATTGGCTCTGACAAAAATCCCACTCTGTGTTTGGAAGATTAAGGAAAGTAAGTTTAGGACAAATGATTAAAAAAAAAAAAGAAAAAGAAACAGATTTTGTCTTAGATTCATTGTTATTATGCAGGTTATTCACCTTCCTACATGACACAGATGAATTGATTCAAACAGCTGCTGATGGAAGGAGCTGTGTGATAAACCCATGGAAAGCAGACAGAATTCATGAATCGAATTTCTGAGAATTATATCCCCCCCACCCGTATTTTTCAATCAATCAATCAATCAATCAATGTATTTTTGTATAGCCCAGTATCACAACTACAGTTGCCTCAGAGGCTTCAAGATGTTACATTGGTTGGTAAAAATAAAAACAGTGAATAAGCATAATGGTAATATGTCAAATTCACAGTAACGAGACAAAACAAAGCAACCACCGCCTCAGACCCTCACATCATCCGGCAAGAAAACACTCCAGAAACCCAGTGGGAGAAGAAGAAATCTTGGGGAGAACCACAGTATGGAGGGATCCCTCTCCCAGGGACGGACAGCTTTGGCAACAGCTAGCATGAGACAATAAGAAGTAAAGCCTAGGACAATGTTGAGGACAGTCCGTTGGACGGTCCAGCACAAGAACCACGGATCCCAGCAGTAGAACCGAAGCCAGTCCACGGGCAGGACCGACAGGAGTGTCCTCCCTGTCCGGACGGAGCTTGTTCGTAGGCCCTCGTAATAGTGGAGTCAGCAACTGAAACTGGAGAAGACTCCCCCTCGAAGGGGGGGACAGCAGGTGAAAAGCAATGAAGGGACTAAAGGGAAGAACATTCAGACATTAGAGGACAGGGCTCAGTGCACCGTACTTCCCACAGCATTCTAGCTCCTAGGGCAGCTTTTTTTTTTGGGATATTGCTGTGAGTTCATCAGCATCTGATCAATCTTTCCTGAATTATCAAGAATCAAGAATCTTTATTGTCATTGTGCAGAGACAACATTTAGGTCAGCAGCTCTCGCAGAACATAACATATAATAAAAATACCCCCCCCCCCCCCCAAAAAAAAAAAAAAGTCTGATTGAATAAGTTTAAAACAGAATAAAAATTGAATAGTGCACAGTGAAATGAAATTTTTCAGGTGACCAGCATTAACATGCTGCACATATTGGAACGCTGGAAGTTTGTCTGGGGGGGTTAAAGCTCAGTCCGGTCAGTGTGTACATGGCAGGGAGGATGTGTGAGGGGGTGGGGTGATGGATTTCACCTCTCTGGGAAGAAGCTGTGCTTCAGTCTGTTGTGTGGCCTCTGATGTTCCTGTACCTCTCTCCAGAGGGACGGGGTACAAACAGTTCATGGCCTGGGTGGGTGGGGTCTGCAGCTGTACAACCAGCCCTCCTTCAAACTCAGCTGTCGTATATTGAGTCCAGATGTGGCAGAGGACTCCCCACAATCCCCTGTGCTGTTTTCACCACCCGAGCCAACAGCTTCCTGTCCTGCGCGGCGCTGTTTCCATACCACACTTCTTCCACAGGAAGAACAGCCTTTGTTGGGCCTTCTTCACCAGGTGGGATGTGTGTGTGGACCAGGTGAGGTCAGCTGTAATGTGGATGCCCAGGGACTTGATGTTGTCCACCTGCTCCACCTCCTCCCCATGAATGTAGAGAGGGGTGTGTTCCATCCTCCTGGATCTCCTGAAGTCCACAATGACCTCCTTGGTCTTGCTGGTGTTCAGGATGAGGTTGTTGTGTGAACATCATCCCATCAGGTGCTGGATCTCCTCTCTGGTGTCGTCTGCAAACTGCAAACACAACCATGTCTGTGGGGTGAACAGCGGACAGTCATGCGTGAGCAGTGTGAAAAGGGCTGGGCTGAACACCCCTGCAGTAGAACCTGTGCTCAGGATCAGTGTGGACGATGTCTGGTCCCCAATGATCACCACTTGAGGCCTGTGGGTGAGAAAGTCTTCGATCCAGAGGCACAAAGAGGTTCAGAGGAAAAGATTGTGGAGCTTCGGTATCAGCTTGTCCGGGATTACAGCATTAAAAGCCAGACTAAAGTCCACAAATAGCATCCTAACAAAAGTGTTGGGACGCTCCAGATGAGTCAGGGCGGTGTGCAGTGCTAATGAGACTGCATCCTCTGTCCACTGGTTCTTCCTGCAGGCAAACTGATGTCTGTCCAGAGTAGCAGGGATGACGTCCTTCAAGGAACTTCAGACAATCTTCTCAAAGCACTTCATAATTACCGGGGTCAGAGCTACAGGGCGGGAACCATTGAGGCAGGTGACAACTCTGCACAAGTAGATGGCTGTGTTACCATCAGGGTCCAGCAGAGAGGCTTGGGTGAGCACCGGGCATGCGCCAGCTCAGAATACACGAGCTGTGGCCTCGGAAGCACGCTAAAGTCGTTTCCTCTCTGTGATCCACAGGTACGAAAGAACACACTTGTTCCGTGTAAAAAAGGGTCAAATCCGAGATGTAAATGTGTTATTAGTAATTTTGTGGTGTTAGAAGAGACAAAATGGATGTGTTGGGGTTCACAGCATTAATGTTCTTCTGGCCCACATGGGCCGCGCCAATAATACTGTGATTTCAACTTCATGAATTTCGCTATCAGTAATAATTCATGATTATCAAAGATAACTATTAATGAGAGAATTTTGGATCTGATTTCATCATATAACCACGGATAACTAATTAATAATTAGATTATGAACAATTACCAGATTTTCTCAGTAAAACCTGAAGGATTCTGGACTTCTTGGACAGAAGAGATCGACATTTCATTCATAATTGTGAAACATTAATGACAGAAATGTTTCCAAAAATTATAATTATTAACAATGAAGCAAAACCAAACACGCAATTCTACAGTGTGTCAGACACTAAAAATCAATCATTCAGATTAAAAAATGTGCAAAATGAAGTTCATTGTTTTCCAAACAGCACAGAATGTCCTTAAAACACCAGACCTCTTTAAAAGCATTTAAATCATTGTTTTGTTTAAAAAACCGGTATTGGAGCCAGAGTCTGGATTTGACGTTGACCTGCCACACTTCCTTGACGTGCTGTCCTTCTCTGCCCTCAACCTTGTTCCTCCTGCTGATGTAAATCGCCATCTTGGCTTCACCTGAGATAAAATTGAGGAGCTGCCACTTGTTTTTTTCTTTTGTCTGTAGCAGCTCCCATGATAAAAGCTCTCTCAGTAAAAGCAACACTAAAAAGACTAAAAACCGCCGTTAAAAGAGTGAAGAAGCCTGAAGCCTCTTACACTCAGTAAAAACGTGGTAAACAGTCTCTCTGATGGCAGAAGGACGAGTGTTTAAAACAGCAGGGTTGAGGACAGAGATAAAAGCATTGGAGGCGATGGCACCATGTAAAATCCTCCACTGGAGGTCTCCAGTCCGTTTCCTCAAGGGGGGTTTGTATAAAATCCTCCACTGTGGGCCGGGTCCAGGTCCAGCCCGTCCCAGTCTCTGTGACCACACAGTGGGGGGCCTGTTGCTCAGTCCACCCTTGTGGACGCTCTTCACACAGTTCCTGTAGAAAATCCTTTTGTCTGCTTTGTGCAAGGATAGTCTCTCAGGCTGTGTGGTCTTCAGGAGGGGTCTGGACAGGTCCCCAGCTCCAGGCTCAGCAGGACCTCGGGGACGGGGTCTGGACAGGTCCAGCTCCAGGCTCAGCAGGACCTCGGGGACGGGGTCTGGACAGATCCCCCAGCTCCAGGCTCAGCAGGACCTCGGGGACGGGGTCTGGACAGATCCCCCAGCTCCAGGCTCAGCAGGACCTCGGGGACGGGGTCTGGACAGATCCCCCAGCTCCAGGCTCAGCAGGACCTCGGGGACGGGGTCTGGACAGATCCCCCAGCTCCAGGCTCAGCAGGACCTCGGGGACGGGGTCTGGACAGATCCCCCAGCTCCAGGCTCAGCAGGACCTCGGGGACGGGGTCTGGACAGGTCCAGCTCCAGGCTCAGCAGGACCTCGGGGACGGGGTCTGGACAGGTCCAGCTCCAGGCTCAGCAGGACCTCGGGGACGGGGTCTGGACAGGTCCAGCTCCAGGCTCAGCAGGACCTCGGGGACGGGGTCTGGACAGGTCCAGCTCCAGGCTCAGCAGGACCTCGGGGACGGGGTCGTCAGCATCCGGGGAGAGTTCTCCTTGGCTGTACCTCCTCAGCAGGCTCCTGTCTCTGGGCGTCAGAGCACTCCTCCACTTCTCCAGGAGCCCCTGGGACACCCGGATGGACTGCATCCCCAGCAGGGGGTCCAGAGCCTGGGTCTGGTTCAGGGCCTGGGCCTGGGCATCATTCAGGTCCGGCCCCACAGCATCCACAAGCTGACCCACGGTGAGGGTCCCAGACTGGATCAGCCTTCCGGTCAGGCCGGGGGTCGAGGCTCCGCTGAGGTCCAGTCTGGATCCGTGGATCAGGGGTTCTTTCAACAGCCAGACCAGAGAGTCGGCTTTCAGGAACCTTCTGCGTGAAAACAAGGCCCAGCATTAAAATAAACTCTGGTAAAACGGAGGCTTCCCCCCCCCCCTCCCCTCCCCCCCTTGAGGTTTAGAAATTTGGGATCAGTCAAAAACAGAACATTATCCAACCCCAACTTATCGGCACGCCTCAGGATGCAGCTGGCCACGCCTCTCCACACCAGATCCGCCGGTCCTGCCAGGTACCTCTGCAGGAACTGGAGTCTAAAGGTGGTGGTCCGGCTGGCCAAGTGGACCAGGCCCTGGCCCCCCTCCCCCCTGTGGCGCCCAGTGCAGACCATCCCAGAAGAAATTGATCATTTTCTTTTGAATCTGAGCCAGGAGACCTGGAGGAGGGTCTGCTGCTGAGCCGAGGCCACAGCTGGGAGGAACCAGGTTCTTTAAAACCAGGACTCTGCCCTGAAGTGACATTTTCGGGAGGAGCCACCTCCACCTGGAGAGCTTAGCCTCCACCTTTTCCAGGACGGTCTCCCAGTTCTTCTGAACAAAATGTTCCTTTCCAACATAGATTCCCAGGTACTTGAGGCCCTCCCTCCTCCATGTTAGATTTTGGGGAAGAACTGGGAGACCGCCATGGCGCCTGCCGACAGCAAGGGCCTCGCTCTTCCCCCAGTTGACCCTTGCTGTGGACGCCACATTAAAATCTTTAATAATATTAACTAAAATATCTATGTCCCCCTGATTCCTGATAAAAACAATAAGATCGTCTGCATAGGCCGATAAAATCCTGCTTTCACAAAGACCCGGTAAAAGCAGACCCTGCAGACTGGAACGTAGCTCAGAGAGGAGGTTCTCCAGGGAGAGAACATAGAGCATCCCAGACAGAGCTCAGCCCTGCTGACACCTCTACACACCCTAAAAGGAGCACACACACTGCCGCTGGTCTGCAGCACACTCTCAATGTCCCTGGACAGGACCTGGATCTTAGCTATGAAACCAGCGCTGAACCCAGAACTTTCCATGACCCTCCACAGGAAGCTGTGTTCAACACGGTCGAAAGCCTTTTCCTGGTCTACTGAAACCAGACCAGCATCGATGTCCAAAGAACTAGAGACTTCCAAAACGTCCCGAATCAGGTGGACGTTGTCCACCATGGACCTGCCGGGGACACAGTAGGTCTGATCCCGGTGGAGGACCTGCTCCATAGCCCCCCCCAGCCTGGAGGCCAAGACCTTGGACAGGAGTTAGTAGTCCACACAGAGCAGGACCCGGGAGGCCAGGTCCTGATGTCCTGCAGGTTCCCCTTCTTGGGGAGCAGCGTGAGGACTGCTGTCCTGCAGGACACTGGCAAGGAACCAGAGGCCAGGCACTCGTTGTGGACGTCCAGGACATCCCTACCCAGGATGTCCCAGAACGTCTTGTAGAACTCGGCGGTGAGCCCGTCGATCCCAGGAGACCTGCCCGGTGGCATCGCCTGCAGCTCCGCCCACAGCTCCTGCATGTCCAGGCAGGACTCCAGTTCTGTGTTGGTCTCCTCAGAGACACGAGGCAGTCCCCTCAGGAACCCCTCCAGGACTCCAGTCCCCTCAGGAACCCCTCCAGGAGCTCCAGTCCCCTCAGGAACCCCTCCAGGAGCTCCAGTCCCCTCAGGAACCCCTCCAGGAGCTCCAGTCCCCTCAGGAACCCCTCCAGGACTCCAGTCCCCTCAGGAACCCCTCCAGGAGCTCCAGTCCCCTCAGGAACCCCTCCAGGACTCCAGTCCCCTCAGGAACCCCTCCAGGACTCCAGTCCCCTCAGGAACCCCTCCAGGAGCTCCTGCTCCTCCTTGAACTCACTCCCGTACAGGGAGGAGTAGAAGCCCACCGCCGTCCTCCGTATCTGGCCTGGTTCGGTGATCTCCTCCCCCGTGTCTGAGAGCAGTGGATCACTGAGAGCAGTGGATCACTGAGAGCAGTGGATCACTGAGAGCAGTGGATCACTGAGAGCAGTGGATCACTGAGAGCAGTGGATCACTCTCCCTGTCCGGCCTTTTTCTCCAGGCTAAAGAAGAAGCGAGAGGGAGCATCCATCCCTGTGATGGTCTGGTACCGGGTCCCTGTGATGGTCTGGTACCGGGACCGAACCAGTGCGCCCTGCACTTTAACGTTCAGCAGGTCGGCTAAAGCCATTTTTTTCCTTTTGAGGTTTTCAAAGTCACCTGGATTTCCTGTGGACTCACTTAAATGCTCCAGTTCCACTATCTGGGTCTCTAGATCCTTCATAGATCTGGTGAGATCACTGGTGACATTGAGGGTGTGCTGCTGACTCAGGAGTTTGATCTGGTCTTACCGTGGTCCCACCACTGCCTCAGACTGCTAAAATCTCCCTTCCTCTGTCTGAAACCTGCGAAAAAAACACTAAAGCCTCCCTAAAACTTCTATCAAAGGTTAAAACAGAGTTAAAATGCCAGTCAGCCTCCCTGGTGACGCCTCTGATAGAAATACTGCTTAAAAGTAGACACTGATCAGTAAAACCAACCGGTAAAATATCACACCTCCTAAAAACGTTAAAATGATGCTTAAAACAATAAATACGATCCAGCCTGGCTGAGGAGACCCTGCTGTCTCTACAGTGGACCAGAGGAGACCAGAGGAGACCAGAGGAGACCCTGCTCTCTCTACAGTGGACCAGAGGAGACCAGAGGAGACCAGAGGAGACCCTGCTCTCTCTACAGTGGACCAGAGGAGACCAGAGGAGACCAGAGGAGACCCTGCTCTCTCTACAGTGGACCAGAGGAGACCAGAGGAGACCAGAGGAGACCCTGCTCTCTCTACAGTGGACCAGAGGAGACCAGAGGAGACCAGAGGAGACCAGAGGAGACCCTGCTCTCTCTACAGTGGACCAGAGGAGACCAGAGGAGACCAGAGGAGACCAGAGGAGACCCTGCTCTCTCTACAGTGGACCAGAGGAGACCAGAGGAGACCAGAGGAGACCAGAGGAGACCCTGCTCTCTCTACAGTGGACCAGAGGAGACCAGAGGAGACCCTGCTCTCTCTACAGTGGACCAGGTGTCCTGCCGACAGTCAGGATGATTCTCCAAACGTCCTCAACGCCCTGAGATGGACCAGCTGCTTTAAGACGTGCTGAGAGGCTGGATGAGGCTCTGCATGGTCCAGATCTAAAGTCGCGTCTTCCGTGCAGTTAAAATCCCCCCCCACAAACAAATAGTCCTCCGACCCACACCCACTGACCACCTCAGACAGTTTGAGGAAAAACTGCTTCCTCTCTGCTCCGGCTGTTGGAGCATAAATGTTCATAAATACAAGTTTAAAGTGGTGGAACTGAGCTTTGACTAAAAGCAGCCTCCCCTCTACACCATGCTGGACCTCCAGGGAGGCGGGGCTAAAAGCCCTGGAGAAGAGGAGGCCCCTCCTCCACTGAGAGGAGTAAGGTGGCTGAAGATGGCCTCCCCCCCCCCCATTCCCTCCTCCATTCAGCCTCAATGCTAAAATCACTGTGAGTTTCCTGAAGGAACAGGACGTCGATGTTCTTCAGTGTGACTGTCTCATAAACTGACTGTCTCTTCCTCAGATCTCTGCTCCATTTATGTTTAAAACACCAGCTTAAAAACATCCATGATAAATGAGATGTCTGAAACCAGGAGAAGAACAAATAAATTAATTAAAAAACACTTGGCTGCCACCTTCATCATTTAGTTGTTTTTTTGCCTTTGGCACCAGTTTTTTTAAACGATAACATTCTTGCTCAGTGAGGCCAGACTCCTGTCTGTTGCTCATATGGAGCCTGGCCGATAAAATAAAACCATTCAAATCAGGGAAATGATCCCCCACCTTCACCCTGTGCTGGTTTTTGGTCTGGTGTAAACATGTTTTGATTTTGTCTGCGCTGTATGGTGACCTGTTTCTCTGTGAGCTGCTAAAAGAAACATCACTGCTGTCTGACACACACTCACTGTCTGACACACACTCACTGTCTGACACACACTCACTGTCACTGTCTGACACTCGCCCCTCCACACAGCTTTTCTTTGCATCTGCATTCTTACCTTCTTTCTTTCTTTTACCTGGTTTAATTCTGTCCATTCTATCTGCCTCCATCTCCTCCTCCTCCACCTGTTCAGCCCAGGAGGAGCTCCTGCCTGCCTCTCCTTCCTCCTCCACCACTTTCCCTCCCTGCTCCTTTTCCACCTCCTCCTCCACCACTGTCTCCCCCTGATCCTCCTCCACCTGTCCCTCCACCTCACCTTGCTTCTCCTCCCCTCCCTCACCCACTTTTTTTTCCTGTCTTTTCTCTTTTTCCCCTCCACCTCCGCAGTGTTGTTTACAGTAGTGTCGGTGTCCCTCCACCCGGCAGACTCGCTCTCCCCCCCCTGCCTCCACCCGCTGCTCCACCCGGTGTGTTTACACTCCTCCCCCCGTGCTCGGTGCTCTCCTGTGGGGCCACGACAGATCTCCTCCTCGGGAAGGTCCGAGGAGCCGCCGTCGGCCGCTCGGACTGAGCCGGGACCCCGGGAGCCCGGAGCCCGGAGCCCGGAGCGCGGAGCTGCCGCCGGGGGGGGGGGGGCCCCCAGGTGTTGGCCCGCGGCGCCGGGTTGGGGCGGCCGCAGCGGCAGCGCTGGGCTCTGCGGAACCCGGTCCCGCCAGGCCCGCCTCCGCCGAGCCAGACCCAGCAGAGCCAGATCCTGCTGAACCAGATGGAGCAGACGCGGCTGGACAGGCCCTGATGGTGTCCCTCCTGTCCACAGCTGGACAGGCCCTGATGGTGTCCCTCCTGTCCACAGCTGGACAGGCCCTGATGGTGTCCCTCCTGTCCAATGCAGGACAGGCCCTGATGGTGTGTCCCTCCTGTCCACAGCTGGACAGGCCCTGATGGTGTCCCTCCTGTCCACAGCCGAAGCACTTCCTGCCAGCTGAGCTCGCGAAAACCACGTAATCATAATTATTTACTCTCACGTGGAACCGGAGGTCCAGCTCCTCGCTCCGGTTATTGAGGATCATAAATCCGTGTCTTCTGGGACACACGGCGTTCTTCAGCAGCTGAGACTCACATCCAGACAGGATGTCCTTCACCGAGGACACCACCTTTCCAGATCTGGCAGCTCGCGGATCAGAAGCTCATCTGGCACGAAGGGAGGGACGTTGGACAGGACGACCCGGACAGCAGGCTGAGACAGCGGCTGGACCGGGACCAACCTGTCCCCGACGGTAATGCCCGACTCCACCACAGCGTTAGCCTGCTCCACCTGGTCCAGGAAGACCACCACAGCGTTAGCCTGCTCCACCTGGTCCAGGAAGACCACCACAGCGTTAGCCTGCTCCACCTGGTCCAGGAAGACCACCACAACATTAGCCTGCTCCACCTGGTCCAGGAAGACCACCACAGCGTTAGCCTGCTCCACCTGGTCCAGGAAGACCACCACAACATTAGCCTGCTCCACCTGGTCCAGGAAGACCACCACAGCGTTAGCCTGCTCCACCTGGTCCAGGAAGACCACCACAGCATTAGCCTGCTCCACCTGGTCCAGGAAGACCACCACGGCGTTAGCCTGCTCCACCTGGTCCAGGAAGACCACCACGGCGTTAGCCTGCTCCACCTGGTCCAGGAAGACCACCACAGCGTTAGCCTGCTCCACCTGGTCCAGGAAGACCACCACGGCATCAGCCTGCTCCACCTGGTCCAGGAAGACCACCACAACATTAGCCTGCTCCACCTGGTCCAGGAAGACCACCACGGCGTTAGCCTGCTCCACCTGGTCCAGGAAGACCACCACGGCGTTAGCCTGCTCCACCTGGTCCAGGAAGACCACCACAGCGTTAGCCTGCTCCACCTGGTCCAGGAAGACCACCACGGCATCAGCCTGCTCCACCTGGTCCAGGAAGACCACCACAACATTAGCCTGCTCCACCTGGTCCAGGAAGACCACCACGGCGCTGTTCATCCTCGCGACCGACTTAACATTATCGTAGCTTCTCCCCCACAGCCAGGGCCACGTCCTCCACGCTGCAGGGGGCGGGGCCACCACCCGGACCCCGTGTTTGCGGGTGAGCTGCCTGAGGTTGGTCATGGCTGCAGCCAGACCCCCAAACAGACCGCAAAACCCACCAAGAACCCAAATAAACGATATAAACTAATAAATGTGCTGTGATTAATAAACTACGGTGAAAGTGAACATTAACAACTTAAACAAACAGAAAAAAAACAAGCAAAACGCCACACAACACACACCACGCTCTCACACACTCCAGCCGCCGCCCACTCCCAGCATGCACCGAGAGAGAGAGAGAGAGAGAGAGAGAGAGAGAGAGAGAGAGAGAGAGAGAGAGAGAGAGAGAGAGAGAGGGAGAGAGAGAGTTTGTGAGATGGGAGGATGGAGGATTGGGGGATGGAACTACAGACCATCCAACCAAAGACTTCAGGTGAGTATACAGGTAGATGGAGCTTCCTGCTGAGCATTGCTGCTTGTCGCACCTCCTCCAGTGCCCATGGGACAGCTGCCCGGGTCAGCTGCAGGGTCATCAGCCGGGGACCACCACCCACCAACGTTTCGCCCCTTTAAACCTGGAGCGTCCCCTGGTGGCGGGGCGGTGACAGGGACGTCTCCCTGCCACCCCCTGCAGCTGACAGATGGTACCCCCCCTGCTGCAAACAGGACTGGAGAGATGGCACACACCCATTGCAATTCCCACTTGCAGCTGCTGCCAACTGTGTTGTGAGGTCCTGGAGGGCAAAACACATCAGCAGGTCATTAAAGTCCCGTGCTACCAAGTTCCTGATGCAGGGAGGCACGTGGAAGAACTCCAGCACATAGTTGATCAGTTGGTGCAGAACTGATCCAGACGCATTGGCGAGGTCGAGCTCAAGTTAAAATGGCGGATCAGAGGGAGGTGCTTGGCACATGTAGCCTCGATAAACCAGCCCCGCCCACTCCAAATTAACGTTTGAATTTTGGAGCTGGGAGGGTCTGGGCACAAGGCAATAGAAAGTGCATGGCAGGGGATGTCCGTCACTCCTGTGACTGACAGCGCACATTCAGCCAATCAGCTTCAAAGCAAATACGTCATCAAAATGCGTTGGCTTCTCTCAGGGTTAGCTGTAGCTCTTTAGCTCTTTAGCTCCCAGCTTCCAGACACACAGCGACAGGCCGAAAACGTCTTTTCCTGTTAGAAAACTCACCAGGTACAGACTCTTGCTCTTCCTTGATTGTTAATACTTGGTATTTCAGCTTCAACTTTACTTATTGCAGCTTTCAGAAGACTTAAAGTTTATCTCCGTAATCTCCGCTACGCACAGTGATGGCGTCACTTCAGCTTTAGCCACCGGAATTCGCCAAAAAATTTGAAAACAAAAAGCCGCAACGCTGATTGGCTCGGCCGGTTTCTGGCCGAGTCGCATTGTCTTTCTACTTGCTTTCTCCCCAGATCCACCCCAGCTTCAAAATCCAAATGCAACTAATACAATTCAAAATTCTGCATAGCATTCGCTATACAGGACTGAAGGATGTTCCAGATGGGTCTATCACAATCTGATATCTGCTCACACTGCAAATGATAACATGACTGACAGCTCCCTCCATGCCTTGTGGTCCTGCTCACCAGTGCAGAGGTTCTGGCTTCAGGTGTGTGAAGACCTGTCAACATGGTTCCTGCAATATCCCTGCAACTCCCACACTGTGCCTTTTAGGTGATCTGGGTGAAATTAACATGTCGATAAACCTCTGTCTACATGGTTCTCACCATCTTGTGCATCGCAAAGAAAACTATCCTTGTAAATTGGAAATCCAGAAGTAATCTGAGTAACAGGCAGTTTAAGAGTCTTCTATTAGATCATATCAGCTTGGAGACAATGTCTGTCTGTTCAGAGGATCAATCAGCTGAATCTGGTTCCCTCTGGTCCCCTGTGATCAGCTCCATCACTTAACCCTTTAAGCTCGGGGCCATTTTCGCCTAAAAGTTCAACTAAAGACGTACCCAAAGTAAACTGAAATGCTGTTCTTGAACTGTTTGGAGTACATGCATGGTTGGGGTCTCATTTGAAAGCTGACAACCTGTATTTTCACCCAGTGCAGTCAGAATTACTCTAGGTGCTACTGCCACAGATTTATTTATGTTGCAGCACACTGAATTAGGATGAATTTCATTCTCGCCTGAATTTTTTCCTTCATAAAACACCTGGAAATAAGTGTGGAAGCACTGTGCGAGCTTGAAAACACAATTTTGCTAAAGCCTGGGGTCTTACATAGTTCAGGTCAAAATGTCAGAGCAGTACTACAAGAAATGAGTGTTTCACACATGTATTTGTATTGCTATGCCCCGGCGGGGTCAATTTTGGACATCCTCTGTATACCCCCTGGATGCCCTTGTACCATGGTATATGTTGGTTTTGGCCGGTTTTTACATTATTTTCACTCCAAAAACTCATAAAGTACTCAAAAAAATCACTTCAGATAGGCTTCAGTGTGGGATAAGGCCTCAGATTGAGAGGAGCAGGGACAGACAGCAGCTGCATCCCTCAGCACATGTCTGAGAAGTCCCAAACCCCGCTGCGGCCAGCCAGCCATTCAGCAAGCTCATGGCTACCAGCCCTGTCGTCAAACGTTTCTACCGACGTGATTGGCTCAGAAATACGTTGATTACGAGTGAGACGACCGATGACGTGGGTCCATCAGCTCGGCAGCTGTTGGCTGGTTAGCCTCGGAGGGAGGGATGAGTCACTTGATTGGTTGAAATATGACGAATAAGCAACGGAAAACCGATCAGCCGCCATATTGGATATCCTCAGCCCGAGGGAGAGACGTCTGGATGTTTTTATAAAAAAAAAAATGGATTCTTATCGGACGCGGCACAGCGGAGGAGACGCGCCGCGTGCGCGCGCGGTGGCGCGTCTAATTCTGGATTATTTGCTTATTTCAAGACATGTTTGGACAAAAGGGCTATACTTTCTAGCTTTGCCTGATGCATACGCTTGTACTGTGGCAGTTTTGCTGGATGGGTGGATGGGTGGGGGGTGGGGGTGGCGGGGGAGGTGGGTGGGTGGTGGGGGACGGGGGCGGTGTGGATTATCTGGATATGTATGTGTATGTGTGTGAACTATGTACAATGGGGGAAATAAGTATTGAACGCATTAACTGTTTTGTCATTACATTTATTTCCAAAGATGCAATTCATGTGACATTTCTTCCAGACAACTGGTATTAACTCAAATAATCCACACATGAAAAGAAATCACAGCATTCAAATCCATAAATAGTGATTATGTGGAATTAAGTGCAATAACACAGGAAAAAAGTATTGAACACACCATGGGAAAGCTGTATAGTTTGTCAAGGCAAGGCACCATACCATCTCACACCTGAAAGTAATTAGTCTTTGTACTTCCTATAAGTGCAAGCCAACATCAGCTGGGTTAGTGCTAATTGATGGCCCCTATAAACAGGTTGTTTTTTCACCAAGTAGTCAAACAAGACACATCTCATGATGGGTAAAAGCAAGGAGCTCTCTCAAGACCTTCGCAGCCTGATTGTGCTCAGCATCAGAAATGGAACTGGTTACAGACTTATCTCAAAGAATCTGAGTATTCCAGTAAGCACCGTTGGGGCCATTATCCGCAAGTAGGTGATGGGACGAGATCTCGCGAGATCGCAATGCCGCGAGATCTCGAGAGATCGAATGCCGCAGATTAAAGTACGTTTATATCAAGGCAAAAAAACGCTTTATTAACTGGAATATTGACGGAATGATACATTACAAGGCACACAGCCATATAAGCATGTGCAAAACCCTGAATATGCTCATATTCATATTTAAAAAACCCGGTCGAAAAGGACATGAAATACTGTCCTGCGCATGTTCTATCTGCAAGGAATCTTGGTCTTTGAGTCCACAAACTACTTGTGATACAGTTTAATTGATACGACGTAAAGAAAATGTGCGGAAACGATCGTTCAGTTCTTCTCTTTTATTGAAAAAACGGTGCATCGCGTCAATGCACATTTTGCCACGTCTTACCGGCTCACACTCTTTTTCTAACAGCATGCAGAGAGAGCCTGCAGCGGCTGCAGCCTTCTTCCTCTGTGGTGTCTGTGTAAAATAAGGTTTGAAACATGCAAACAGCGCCCTAGTGGCATGAAGTGCAAATGCAAGTCATGGCGTCGTCTGTGCGCCGCGGTTTGAATGGGAATAGGGGAACGAGGCGGCCGCCTCGGGCGCAGTGTAGAGCGGGGGGAACGTGGCCGTACAAGGGGCACTCCGACTCGACACTCCATGCTCCAACGATGAATGTGAGTACCGCGCTGCCACCCACACCTCAGCAAATCCCCCCCCCCCCCCCCCCCCCCCCACCCCTCCGGCTCGTGTCGTCTCGATCTCGTGGACTCAATCTCGCGAGACATCTCGTCCCGTGAAATTTGTGTCTCGTCCCACCCCTGTCCGCAAGTGGAAGAAGCATCACCTTATCATCAACAGGCCGCGCACAGGAGCTCCTCGCAAGATTTCTGACCAGGGAGTCAGAAAGATGGTCAGAAGAGTTCTCAAAGAGCCAAGGACCACCCGGAAAGCACTCCAGCAAGACATGGAGGCAGCAGGTACAAGTGTTACAGAGAAAACGATAGGCAATGCACTCCACCGCCATGGCCTCTATGGACGCTCAGCCCGCAAGACTCCGTTCCTCAAAAAAAGGCATGTTGAAGCTCGTCTAAAGTTTGCTAAACAGCATCTGGATAAGCCTGTGGAATACTGAGAGAATGTTGTCTGGTCAGATGAGACCAAAATTGAACTTTTTGGCTGTCATACTACACACCATGTTTGGAGGAGAAATGGCACTGCACATCACCCAAATAACACTATACCAACAGTGAAGTTTGGTGGTGGAAACATCATGGCATGGGGTTGTTTCTCATCTCGTGGTACTGGCAGACTCATATAATTGAAGGAGCAATGAATGGAAACATCTATCGGCAAATTCTTGAGATGAACCTCCTGCCATCCACCAGGATGATGAAGATGAGACGGGGCTGGACCTTTCAACAGGACAACGATCCGAAGCACACGGCAAAGTTGACTCTCGAATGGTTTAAAAAAAAGAAAATCAATGTGTTAGAATGGCCCAGTCAATCACCTGACTTAAATCCGATCGAACATTTGTGGAAAGAACTAAAGATAAGGGTTCACCAGAGGGCACCAAAGAATATTCAGGATTTGAAGACAATCTGTGCGGAGGAATGGGCAAAAATCACACCTGAGCAGTGTGGGCGATTAGTTCATACATACAACAAGCGTCTGGAAGCAGTCATTGCAAACAAAGGCTTCTCCACAAAGTATTAAACGAGTCTCAGATAGTGTGTTCAATACTTTTTTCCTGTGTTATTGCACTTAATTCCACATAATCACTATTTATGGATTTGAATGTTGTGATTTCTTTTCATGTGTGGATTATTTGAGTTAATACCAGTGTCTGGAAGAAATGTCACATGAATTGCATCTTTGGAAATAAATGTAATGACAAAACAGTTAATGCGTTCAATACTTATTTCCCCCATTGTATGTGTAAGTGTGTATGTGTGTGGGGGTATGTATCTGTGAGCGGGGTATGTATGTGTGTGAGGGTGTGTATCTGTAAGTATGTATGTATGTCTGTACGTGTGGGTGTATATGTGTGGGCGATTGGAGCTATGTATGAGAGAGTGCGGTGTCCTGTGGGGGGGGCCCCGGTGGGTCAGGGGGCGGTGGGCCCTGGGTCTGGGTCCTTCTGCTGCCCCCTGTCTGTCCTCACCTTCACTCCTCCTGATGCATGATGGGAGGTGCTTCTTGGGTCAGTGGCTCTCTGGCCATGGTCGCTGTCCGCCCTGGTCCTGGGGGGGGGGGGGGGGGCGCTCCTGGCCCTGTCCTTCATCGGGGGGCTCCTGGGGGGCGGGGGGGGCTGCGGCACCCCCCTCTCCCCCCCGCTCTCATGCACACACACGTAGGGCTTTGGGAGGCGGGCTTATCAGGTTGGGTGTGGCGGAGGGTGGAGGGTGGAGGGGACCATCTAAGTGGCCCCAATCACTGCACACTTCAGTGGCTCGCCTCTCAGTCTTAATTGCACTTAGTCATCTAACACGACCAAATACATACAAACACACACATCGGGGGGTCTTGGCGCGCTGTGTCGGGGGGGGGCTGTTCAGGTGGATGAGACTGCTCGTTTGGCCTCACTCGCGGCGGTGTGGTGTTACTGACCCTCAAATTTTAATCGCAAACAACATATACTCCATCAACACTCACGAGACGGGGGGGGCAATGGGGTCTTCTGTGCCCCCGTTTTCGGATTCCTTCTGGTGGGGGGGGGGGGGGGGCTGTTGTTTTCCCCACAGGCCGGGGGTTTGTAGCGGCTGTGGTTTGGGGGGCTGCTGGCTCAGGGGGGTGCATACCTGTCTGCGGCGGTGGGGTGGGGGGTGGGGGGCGGCAGTTGTGGTGGCGGGGGCCCTGGATGTGGGGTTTGGTGTTCCCTTGCCTTCCGGGGGGTCTCCCACAGGATGTGACAGTTGGATGACGCGGGAATGTGAGTGTGTTGGGTTAGGGTTGACTCTGTGTGTGTGTGTGTGTGTGTGTGTGTGTGTGTGTGTGTGTGTGGCGCGCACGTGCTTGTTAGCGTGTGCGTGTGAGTGTGTTGGAATGTGAGTGTGTGTGCGTTTGGTTTAGGGATGAGTGGTTGTGTGTGTGCGTGTGTGCATGTGTGTGTGTCAGTATGAGTGAGTGGGTATGAGTGTTGGGTTGGGGCGGGGGGGAGTGAGGCGGGAGAGGACAGGGGGTGGGAGGGGGGGCCGGGGGTGGCGGGTGGGTGGGTGGGGGGGGGGGGGGGGGGGGGGGGGGGATGCCCTGGATCTCGGGGTGCGTGGCCGGAGCACTGGGGGGTGTACTGGCCTGGGGTGAGTAGCCCGTGTGGGCCGGTTCTCCCGGGGGGGTCATGGCTCCGCCTGGGTGGGGGGTCGGCTCCTGGGCTCTTGGGCCTTGGGCTCTCGGCTCCTGCCGGTCGTGGCTCCGCGGGGCCCGGGCCCCGGGACTGCCGGGGTCCCCGGCCGGGGCTTTGCTCTGCCCCGTTTCTGGACCGGAGCGGGGGCGTCTGCCTGGGGGGGCGGCTTGGATCCGGGCTCTATGATGACCACCGGCTGTCTGGGCTCTGAGGGCCTCTCTGGCCTGCTTCTGGCCTTCTCAGAGGTCAGAGGTCATATATGCATGATCACTATCACCATCACTGTCACCATCATATTCACATGATCACGTTGATCTTTAATCACTCTTCACATACTCGGTTACCTTGTCTTCTTGTGGTGGTTAGACTAATGGTGATCTGTAGCAGACCTCTCTTGATGCACGCCCCGAGTTTACTACTAGTTACTACTAGTTACTACTAGTTACTACTAGTTACGACTAGCTATATTAAAAAAAAAAAAAAAAGGGTTTGTGGTGTCCTTGCATTTCCTTCCTCCCCTACACCTCCTTTTATTTTTGTGGCCTGGTCTGTTCACTAATATGGTTCGAAAAAAACAAAAAAAAAAAATGTGTGTATGGTTCTGTAATTTTCTGTGTTGGTTGTCGGCTCTGTTTTGGTGTTGTCTAGATTGGGGGTTTGGGATTGTTCTAGGTTGCGTGTGGTGCGTCGACAACACTGTTGTGTATTGTGACTTTGTACATAGGTTGTGCCCCCCCCCCCCCCCCACCCCCCCCCCCCTCTGAGCGTCTCCGTCCGGTCCTGTCCTCAGCCATGCCGGATGCCAGTTTAAATAAAGGCAGCAGCAGGAGGAGACTCAGTCTCCTCCTGCTGCTAACATTAAAATCTGTTCGGATAGTAAAAGGCTACAATCATATAATATTGCACGCCCCAGCTACCGAACAGGACAAGGGAGTTAAAAAAAAAAAAAAGGAAAACATGAGGATGAACTGGAGTCATTCCAGCTGAGGATCAAAACAGGAGAATTAACTTCCTTTACTATATTTGGCTGAAATAATAAAATTCATGATGCTCAATGAAATTTTTGATGAAAAAAAAAAAAAAACAAAATCCAAATGTGGATTTGGAGTAGGCGGGGCTGGTTTACGAGGCTATGTCACATGTGCTCAGTAAGAAAAGAGAGCTTCAGAGGGGGTGAGGCCTGTTTCCTCTCTCAAGCACAACTTTGTAAAAGCCAATTAAAATGAGTCCACATGATCTGTGTTTTCCATCACCTCAGACCAGGTGGAAGATGTTGGATTAACCATGTGATGATTTGGTGTGATGCTGGAGGCTGAAGCATCACAGTTCAGTCAGGATTAACTTGCAAACTCGGCGTTGGGTGAAGCGAAGACTTTCTGGTTTCTAACC